>NC_134856.1:34466653-34784280 GCF_049852395.1 Peromyscus maniculatus bairdii | reverse complement strand
TTAATTGACCCCAGTGTATCATGCTGAAAAACACTCTGCTTTTGAGAAACGGGTGTTCTTGCACTCTACTGTGTTACCTAAAGGGCAGTACAGTGAGCTAACTCAGATCAAAAGAACTGTACTTCCTACACAAACGGGGCATATCTAGTTCAACTCAGTATTCGAAACGAAGTAAAACAGAAGCTTCTCTTCAGTCCAATATGCTCTAATGCTGGGGACAGACACGAATGCTGTTTGCACTGTGTATGGCCAGAATAGCACAAGAGTGATGTTCTTAGCCTAAATGAACCCTTGCTGATAGAACTTGAAACTGAACGTGATTCAAACCTTTTAGGAAGTTTAATTGAGCTCTAGTGTGCCATGCAATAAAAAGGCTCTTCTTTTGAGAAATGGGCATTCTTGCACTCTTCTGATTTCCTATAGGGCCAATACAGTGAGCTAGCTCAGAACAAAAGAACTGTGCTTCCTACACAAACGGGGCATATCTAGTTGAAATGAGTATTGGAAACAAAGTCAAACAGGAGCTTCTCTTCAGTCCAATACACTGTACTTGCTGGGAAAAGACACGAATGCTGGTTGCACTGTGTATGTCCAGAATAGCACAAGACTGGTGTTCATAGCCTGAATGAACCCTTGCTGCTAGAACTTGAAACTGAACTTGATTCAACTCCGTTTAGGAAGTTTAATTGAACCCTAGTATGCCATGCAATAAAAACACTCTGCTTTTGTGAAACGGGCAATCTTGCACTCTACTGTGTTTACTATAGATCCAGTACAGTGAGCTAGCTCAGAACAAAAGAACTGTGCTTCCTATACAAACGGGGCATATCTAGTTCAACTCCGGATTGGAAACAAAGCAAACAGGAGCTTCTCTTCACTCCAATACACTGTACTTGCTGGGAACAGACCCGAAAGCTATTTGCACTGTGTATGGCCAGAATAGCACAAGACTGGAGTTCTTAGCCTGAATGAACCCTTGCTGCTAGAACTTGAAACTGAACTTGATTCAACTCCGTTTAGGAAGTTTAATTGAACCCTAGTGTGCCATGCAAGAACGACACTCTGCTTTTGAAAAACAGACATTCTTGCCCTCTACTGTGTTTCTTACAGGGCAGTACAGTGAGCTATCTCAGAACAAAAGAACTGTGGTTCCTACACAAACGGGGCATGTCTAGTTCAACTCAGTATTGGAAATTAAGTAAAACAGGAGCTTCTATTCAGTCCAATACACTGTCCTTGCTTGGAACAGACGGGAAAGCTATTTGCACTGTGTATTGCCAGAAAAGCACAAGAGTGGTGTTCTTAGCCTGAATGAACCCTTGCTCCTAGAACTTGAAACTGAACCTGATTCAAGTCCATTTAGGAAGTTTAATTGACCCTTGTGTATCATGCTGAAAAACACTCTGCTTTTGAGAAACGGGTGTTCTTGCACTCTACTGTGTTTCCTATAGGTCCAGTACAGTGAGCTAGCTCAGATCAAAAGAACTGTGCTTCCTACACAAACGGGGCATTTCTAGTTCAACTCACTATTGGAAACTAAGTATAACAGGAGCTTCTCTTCAGTCCAATACACTGTATTTTTTGGGAACAGACGCAAAAGCTTTTTGCACTATGCATGACCAGAATAGCACAAGAGTGATGTTCTTAGCCTGAATGAACCCTTGCTGCTAGAACTTGAAACTGAACGTGATTCAACTCCGTTTAGGAAGTTTAATTGAACGCTAGTGTCCCATGCAAGAAAAACACTCTGCTTTTGAGAAACGGGCATTCTTGCACTCTATTGTGTTTCCTGTAGGGCCAGTACAGTGAGCTAACTCAGAACAAAAGAACTGCGCTCCCTACACAAACTGGGCATATCTAGTTCAACTCAGTATTCGAAATTAAGGAAAACAGGAAATTCTCTTCAGTCCAAAATACTGTACTTACTGGGAACATACCCGACTGCTATTTGCACTGTGTATGTCCAGAATACCACAAGAGTATTGTATTTAGCCTGAATTAACCCTTGCTGCTAGAACTTGAAACTTAATGCGATTCAATTCCATATAGGACGTTTAATTGAACACTAGTGTACCATGTTGTAAAAACACTCTGCTTTTAAGAAAAGTGCGCCTTGCACTCTACTGTTTTTCCTAAAGGGCAGTATAGTAGGATAGATCAGAAAAACAGAACTGTTCTTCATACACAACCGAGGCATATCTAGTTCAACTCAGTAATGGAAACTAAGTAAAATAGGAACTTCTCTTTAGTCCAATACACTGTCCTTGCTGGGAACAGACGCGAAGGCTATGTGCACTGTGTATGGCCAGAATAGCACAAGAGTGTGTTCTTAGCCTGAATGAACCCTTCCTGCTAGACTTGAAAATGAACGTGAATCAACTCCGTTTAGGAAGTTTAATTGAACCCTAGTGTGCCATGCAAGAAAAACACTCTGCTTTTGAGTAACAGGCATTCATGCACTCTACTGTGTTTCCTACAGGACAGTACAGTGAGCTATCTCAGAACAAAAGAACTGTGCTTCCTACACAAACGGGACATATCGAGTTCAACTCAGTATTGGAAACTACGTAAAACAGGAGCTTCTCTTTAGTCCAATACACTGTTCTTGCTGGGAACAGACGCGAATGCTATTTGCACTGTGTATGACCAGAATAGCACAGTAGTGGTGTTCTTAGCCTGAGTGAATCCTTGCTGCTAGAACTTGAAACTGAACGTGATTCAACTCCGTTTAGGAAGTTTAATTGAGCCCTAGTGTGCCATGCCAGAAAAATTCTCTTCTTTTGAGAAATGGGAATTCTTGCACTCTACTGTGTTTCCTATATGGCCAGTTCAGTGAGCTAGCTCAGAACCAAAGAACTTTGCTTCCTACACCAACGGGGCATATCTAGTTCAACTCAGCATTGGAAGGGAGTAAAACAGGAGCTTCTCTTCAGTCCAATACACTGTACTTGCTGGGAACAGACGGGAATGCTATTTGCACTGTGTATGTACAGAATAGCACAAGAGTGGTGTTCTTAGTCTGAATGAATCCTTGCTGCTAGAACTTGAAACTGAACGTGATTCAACTCCGTTTAGGAAGTTTAATTGAACCGTAGTGTGCCATGGAAGAAAAACACTCTGCTTTTGAGAAACGGGCATTCTTGCACTCTATTGGGTTTCCTATAGGGACAATACAGTGAGCTAGCTCAGAACAATACAACTGTGCTTCCTACACCTACCGGGCATATCTAGTTCAACTCAGGATTGGAAACTAAGCAAAAAGGAGCTTCACTTCTTTCCAATACATTGTACTTCCTGGTAACAGTCCTGAATGCTATTTGCACTGTGTAGGGCCAGAACACCACAAGGGTGGTGTTCTTAGCCTGAATGAACCCTTGCTGCTAGACCTTGAAACTGAACGTGATTCAACTCCGTTTAGGAAGTTTAATTGAACCGTAGTGTGCCATGCAAGAAAAACACTCTGCTTTTGAGAAACGGGCATTCTTGCACTCTATTGGGTTTCCTATAGGGACAATACAGTGAGCTAGCTCAGAACAATACAACTGTGCTTCCTACACCTACGGGGCATATCTAGTTCAACTCAGGATTGGAAACTAAGCAAAAAGGAGCTTCACTTCTTTACAAATACATTGTACTTCCTGGTAACAGTCCTGAATGCTATTTGCACTGTGTAGGGCCAGAATACCACAAGGGTGGTGTTCTTAGCCTGAATGAACCCTTGCTGCTAGACCTTGAAACTGAACGTGATTCAACTCCGTTTAGGAAGTTTAATTGAACCGTAGTGTGCCATGCAAGAAAAACACTCTGCTTTTGAGAAACGGGCATTCTTGCACTCTATTGGGTTTCCTATAGGGACAATACAGTGAGCTAGCTCAGAACAATACAACTGTGCTTCCTACACCTACGGGGCATATCCAGTTCAACTCAGGATTGGAAACTAAGCAAAAAGGAGCTTCACTTCTTTCCAATACATTGTACTTCCTGGTAACAGTCCTGAATGCTATTTGCACTGTGTAGGGCCAGAACACCACAAGGGTGGTGTTCTTAGCCTGAATGAACCCTTGCTGCTAGACCTTGAAACTGAACGTGATTCAACTCCGTTTAGGAATTTTAATTGAACCCTAGTATGCCATGCAAGAAAAACAATCTGATTTTGAAAAACGGGCATTCTTGCACTCTACTGTGTTTCCTATAGGGCCAGTGC
This sequence comes from Peromyscus maniculatus bairdii, assembly GCF_049852395.1. Classification (NCBI taxonomy): domain Eukaryota; kingdom Metazoa; phylum Chordata; class Mammalia; order Rodentia; family Cricetidae; genus Peromyscus; species Peromyscus maniculatus. Next base: position 34,780,076 of record NC_134856.1, on the reverse strand, counting down.
AGTGAGTTAGTTCAGAACAAAAGAACTGTGCTTCCTACACAAACGGGGCATATCTAGTTGAAAGGAGTATTGGAAACTAAGTCAAACAGGAGCTTCTCTTCAGTCCAATACACTGTACTTGCTGGGAACAGACACGAATGTTATTTGCACTGTGTAGGCCAGAATAGCACAAGACTGGTATTCTTAGCCTGAATGAACCCTTGATGCTAGAACATGAAACTGAACTTGATTCAACTCCGTTTAGGAAGTTTAATTGAACCCTAGTGTGCCATGCAACTAAAACACTCTGCTTTTGTCAAACAGGCATTCTTGCACTCTACTGCGTTTCCTATAGGGCCAGTACAGTGAGATAGCTCAGAACAAAAGAACTGTGCTTCCTACACAAACAGGGCATATCTAGTTCAACTCAGTATTCGAAACTAAGTAAAACAGGAGCTTCACTTCAGTCCAATACACTGTACTTGCTGGGAACTGACGCGAATGCTATTTGCACTGTGTATGGCCGGAATACCACAAGACTTGTGTTCTTAGCATGAATGAACCCTTGCTGCTATTACTTGAAACTGAACGTGATTCAACTCCATTTAGGAAGCTTAATTGAACCCTAGTGTGCCATGCAGGAAAAACACTCTGCCTTTGAGAAATGGGTATTCTTGCACTCTACTGTGTTTCCTACCGGGCAGTACAGTGAGCTATCTCAGAACAAAAGAACTGTGCTTCCTACACAAACGGGGCATTTTGAGTTGAACTCAGTATTGGAAACTACATAAAACAGGAGCTTCTCTTCATTCCAATACACTGTCCTTGCTGGTAACACACTGAATGCTATTTGCACTGTGTATTTCCATAAAAGCACAAGAGTTGTGTTCTTAGCCTGAATGAACCCTTGGTGCTAGAACTTCAAACTGAACGTGATTCAACTCAGTTTAGGGATTTTAATTTACCCTAGTGTACCGTGCTGGAAAAACACTCTGCTTTTGAGAAACTGGTGTTCTTGCACTCTACTGTGTTTCCTAAAAGGCAGTACAGTGAGCTAGATCTGATCAAAAGAACTGTGCTTCCTACAAAAACGGGGCATATCTTGTCCAACTCAGTATTGGAAACTAAGTAAAATAGGAGCTTCTCTTCTGTCCAAAACACTGTACTTACTGGGAAGAGAAGCGAATGCTATTTGCACTGTGTATGGTCAGATAGCAAAAGTGTTGTGTTCTTAACCTGAATGAACCCTTGCTCTTAGAACTTGAAACTGAACGTGATTCAACTACGTTTAGGAAGTTTAATTGAACCCTAGTGTGCCATGCAAGAAAAGCACTCTGCTTTTGAGAAACGGGTATTCTTTCACTCTACTGTGTTTCCTATAGGGCAGTACATTGAGCTAGCCCAGAACAAAAGAACTGTGCTTCCTACACAAACGGGGCATATCTAGTTCAACTCAATATTGGAAACTAGGAAAACACGAGCTTCTCTTCAGTCCAATACACTGTACTTGCTTGAAACAGACACGAATGCTATTTGCACTGTGTATGGCCAGAATAGTAAAGAGTGAAGTTCTTAGCCTTAATGAACCCTTGCTGCTAGAACTTCAAACTGAACGTGATTAAATCAGTTTAGGAAGTTTAATTGAACCCTAGTGTGCCATGCAAGAAAAACACTCTGCTTTTGAGAAACGGGCATTCTTGCACTCTACTGTGTTTCCTATAGGGCCAGTACAGTGAGCTAGCTCAGAACAAAAGAACTGTGCTTCCTACACAAACGGGGCATATCTAGTTCAACTCAGTATTCGAAACTAAGTAAAACAGGAGCTTCACTTCATTCCAATACACTGTCCTTGCTGGTAACAGACGTGAATGCTATTTGCACTGTGTATTTCCATAAAAGCACAAGAGTGGTGTTCTTAGCCTGAATGAACCCTTGCTGCTAGACCTTGAAACTGAACGTGATTCAACTCCGTTTAGGAAGTTTAATTGAACCCTAGTGTGCCATGCAAGAAAAACAATCTGCTTTTGAGAAACGGGCATTCTTGCACTCTACTGTGTTTCCTATAGGGCCAGTGCAGTGAGCTAGCTCAGAACAAAAGAACTGTGCTTCCTACACAAACGGGGCATATCTAGTTCAACTCAGTATTCGAATCTAAGTAAAACAGGAGCTTCTCTTCATCTAATACACTGTACTTGCAGGGAACAGATGCTAATGCTTATTGCAATGTGTATGGCCAAAATAACACAAGAGTGGTGTTGTATGGCTCAATGTAACCTTCCTCCTAGAACTTGAAACTTAATGCGATTCAACTCCATATAGGACGTTTAATTGAACCCTAATGTACCATGCTGGAAAAACACTCTGCTTTTAATAAAAGTGCGCCTTGCACTCTACTGTTTTTCCTAAAGGGCAATATAGTGAGATAGATCAGAACAAAAGAACTGTTCTTCGTACACTAACGGGGCATATCTAGTTCAACTCAGTAATGGAAACTAAGTAAAACAGGAGCTTCTCTTTAGTCCAATACAAGGTCCTTGCTGCGAACATACGCGAAAGCTATGTGCACTGTGTATGTCCAGAATAGCACAAGAGTGGTGTTCTTAGCCTGAATGAACCCTTCCTGCTAGACTTGAAAATGAACGTGAATCAACTCCGTTTAGGAAGTTTAAATGAACCCTAGTGTGCCATGCAAGAAATACACTCTGCTTTTGAGTAACGGGCATTCATGCACTCTACTGTGTTTCCTACAGGGCAGTACAGTGAGCTATCTCAGAACAAAAGAATTAGGCTTCCTACACAAATGGGGCATATCTAGTACAACTCAGTATTGGAATCTAAGTAAAACAGAAGCTTCTCATTAGTCCAATACACTGTCCTTGCTGGCAACAGACGCGAATGCTATTTGTACTGTGTATTGCCAGAATAGCACAAGAATGGTGTTCTTAGCCTGAATGAAACCTTGCTGCTAGAACTTGTAACCGAATGTGATTCAATTCCGTTTAGGAAGTTTAATTGAACCCTAGTGTGCCATGCAAGAAAAAGACTCTTCTTTTGAGAAATGGGCATTCTTGCACTCTATGTGTTTCCTGTAGGGCCAGTACAGTGAGCTAGCCAAGAACAAAAGAACTGTGCTTCCTACACAAACGGGGCATATCTAGTTCAACTCAGTATTCGAAACTAAGTATAACAGGAGCTTCACTTCATTCCAATACACTGTCCTTGCTCGGAACAGACGCGAAAGCTATTTGAACTGTGTATTGCCAGAAAAGCACAAGAGTTGTGTTCTTAGCCTGAATGAACCCTTGCTGCTAGACTTGAAACTGATTGTGATTCAACTCCGTTTAGGAAGTTTAAATGAACCCAAGTGAACCATGCTGGTAAAACACTATCCTTTTGAGAAACAGGAGTTCTTTCACTCTACTGTGATGCCTAAAGGGTAGTACAGTGAACTACCTCAGAACAAAAGAATTGTGCCTCCTACACAAACGGGGCATATGTAGTTCAACTCATTATAAGAAACTAAGTAACAGCAAATTCCCTTCGTTCGAATACACTGTACTTCCTGGGAACAGACGCGAATGCTATTTGCACTGTGTATGGCCAGAATACCACAAGAGTGGTGTTGTTAGCCTGAAAGTAAACTTACTGCTAGAACTTGAAACTCAACTTGATTCAACTCCGTTTAGGAAGTTTAATTGAACCCTAGTGTGCCATGCAAGAAAAACACTCTGCTGTTGAGAAACGGGTAATGTTGGATTCTACTGTGTTTCCTATATGGCCAGTACTGTGAGCTACCTCAGAACAAAAGAACTGTGCATCCTACACAAACTGGGCATATCTAGTTCAACTCAGTATTGGAATCTAAGTAAAACAGAAACTTCTCTTCAGTCCAAAACAGTGTACTTGCTGGGAACAGATGCGATAGCTATTTGTACTGTGTATTGCCAGAATAGCACAAGAGTGGTGTTCTTAGCCTAAATGAAACCTTGCTATTATAACTTGAAACTGAACGTGATTTAACTGTGTTTAGGTAGTTTAATTGAACCCTAGTATACCATGCTGTAAAAACACTCTGCTTTTGAGAAACGGGCGTTCTAGCACTCCATTGTGTTTCCTATAAGGCAGTCCAGTGAGTTAGAACAAAAAAAAAGAATTGTGCTTCCTACACAAACGGAGCATAACTAGTTCAACTCAGTATTGGAAACTAAGTAAAACAGGAGCTTCTCTTCAGTCCAATAAACTGTACTTGCTGGGAACAGACGCTAAGGCTATTTGCACTGTGTATGGCCAGAATAGCAAAAGAGTGGTGTTGTTAGCCTGAATGTAAACTTGCTGCTAGAACTTGAAACTCAAGTTGATTCAACTCTGTTTAGGAAATTTAATTGAACCCTATTGTGCCATGCAAGAAAAACACTCTGCTTTTGAAAAACGGGTAATGTTGGACTCTACTGTGTTTCCTATATGGCCAGTACAGTGAGCTACCTCAGAACAAAAGAACTGTGCATCCTACACAAACTGGGCATATCTAGTTCAACTCAGAATTCGAAACTAAGTAAAACAGGAGCTTCTCTTCAGTCCAATACACTGTACGTGCTCGGAACAGACGCGAATGCTATTTGCACTGTGTATGGCCAGAATAGCACGAGACTGGTGTTCTAAGACTGAATGAACCCTTGCTGCTAGAACTTGAAACTGAACTTGATTCAACTCCATTTAGGATGCTTAATTGAACCCTAGTGTGCCATGCAAGAAAAAGGCTCTTCTTTTGAGAAATGGGCATTCTTGCACTCTACTGTGTTTCCTATAGTTCCAGTACAGTGAGCTACCTCAGAACAAAAAACTGTGCTCCCTACACAAATGGGACTTATGTAGTTCAACTCAGCATTGGAAAGGAGTAAAACAGGAGCTTCTCTTCAGTCCAATACACTGTACTTGCTGGGAACAGACACAAATGCTATTTGCAGTGTGAATGGCCAGATTAGCACAAGATTGGTGTTCTTAGCCTGAATGATCCCTTGCTGCTAGAACTTGAAACTGAACTTGATTCATCTCGGTTTAGGAAGTTTAATTGATCCCTAGTGTGCCATGCAAGAAAAACACTCTGCTTTTGAGAAACGGACATTCTTGCACTCTACTGTTTTTCCTACAGGGCAGTACAGTGAGCTATCTCAGAACAAAAGAACTGTGGTTCCTACACAAACGGGGCATATCTAGTTCAACTGAGTATTGGAAACTAAGTAAAAGAGGAGCTTCTCTTCAGTCCAATACACTGTCCTTGCTGGGAACAGACGCGAAAGCTATTTGCACTGTGTATTGCCATAAAATCACAAGAGTGGTGTTCTTAGCCTGAATGAACCCTTGCTGCTAGAATTGAAACTGAACGTGATTCAACTCCGTTTTGGAAGTTTAATTGACCCCAGTGTATCATGCTGAAAAACACTCTGCTTTTGAGAAACGGGTGTTCTTGCACTCTTCTGTGTTACCTAAAGGGCAGTACAGTGAGCTAACTCAGATCAAAAGAACTGTACTTCCTACACAAACGGGGCATATCTAGTTCAACTCAGTATTGGAAACGAAGTAAAACAGAAGCTTCTCTTCAGTCCAATATGCTCTAATGCTGGGGACAGACACGAATGCTGTTTGCACTGTGTATGGCCAGAATAGCACAAGAGTGATGTTCTTAGCCTAAATGAACCCTTGCTGATAGAACTTGAAACTGAACATGATTCAAACCTTTTAGGAAGTTTAATTGAGCTCTAGTGTGCCATGCAATAAAAAGGCTCTTCTTTTGACAAATGGGCATTCTTGCACTCTTCAGATTTCGTATAGGGCCAATACAGTGAGCTAGCTCAGAACAAAAGAACTGTGTTTCCTACACAAACGGGGCATATCTAGTTGAAATGAGTATTGGAAACAAAGTCAAACAGGAGCTTCTCTTCAGTCCAATACACTGTACTTGCTGGGAAAAGACACGAATGCTGGTTGCACTGTGTATGTCCAGAATAGCACAAGACTGGTGTTCATAGCCTGAATGAACCCTTGCTGCTAGAACTTGAAACTGAACTTGATTCAACTCCGTTTAGGAAGTTTAATTGAACCCTAGTATGCCATGCAATAAAAACACTCTGCTTTTGTGAAACGGGCAATCTTGCACTCTACTGTGTTTACTATAGGGCCAGTACAGTGAGCTAGCTCAGAACAAAAGAACTGTGCTTCCTATACAAACGGGGCATATCTAGTTCAACTCCGGATTGGAAACAAAGCAAACAGGAGATTCTTTTCACTCCAATACACTGTACTTCGTGGAAACAGTTCTGAATGCTATTTGCACTGTGTATGGCCAGAATACCACAAGGGTGGTATTCTTAGCCTGAATGAACCCTTGCTGCTAGAACTTGAAACTGAACGTGATTCAACTCCGTTTTAGAAGTTTAATTGAACCCTAGTGTGCCATGCAAGAAAAACACTCTGCTTTTGAGAAACGGGCATTCTTGCACTGTACTGTGTTTCCTATAGGGCCAGTACAGTGAGTTAGCTCAGAACAAAAGAACTGTGCTTCCTACACAAACTGGGCATATCTAGTTCAACTCAGTATTGGAATCTAAGTAAAACAGAAACTTCTCTTCAGTCCAAAACAGTGTACTTGCTGGGAACATACGTGATAGCTATTTGTACTGTGTATTGCCAGAATAGCACAAGAGTGATGTTCTTAGCCTGAATGAAACGTTGCTACTAGAACTTGAAACTGAACGTGATTCAACTGTGTTTAGGTAGTTTAATTGAACCCTAGTATACCATGCTGTAAAAACACTCTGCTTTTGAGAAACGGGCGTTCTAGCACTCCATTGTGTTTCCTATAAGGCAGTCCAGTGAGTTAGAACAAAAAAAAAGAATTGTGCTTCCTACACAAACGGAGCATAACTAGTTCAACTCAGTATTGGAAACTAAGTAAAACAGGAGCTTCTCTTCAGTCCAATACACTGTACTTGCTGGGAACAGATGCTAAGGCTATTTGCACTGTGTATGGCCAGAATAGCACAAGAGTGGTGTTGTTAGCCTGAATGTAAACTTGCTGCTAGAACTTGAAACTCAAGTTGATTCAACTCTGTTTAGGAAATTTAATTGAACCCTATTGTGCCATGCAAGAAAAACACTCTGCTTTTGAAAAACGGGTAATGTTGGACTCTACTGTGTTTCCTATATGGCCAGTACAATGAGCTACCTCAGAACAAAAGAACTGTGCTTCCTACCCAAACGGGGCATATCTAGTTCAACTCAGTATTCGAAACTAAGTAAAACAGGAGCTTCTCTTCAGTCTAATACACTGTACGTGCTCGGAACAGACGCGAATGCTATTTGCACTGTGTATGGCCAGAATATCACGAGACTGGTGTTCTTAGACTGAATGAACCCTTGCTGCTAGAACTTGAAACTGAACTTGATTCAACTCCGTTTAGGATGTTTAATTGAACCCTAGTGTGCCTTGCAAGAAAAAGGCTCTTCTTTTGAGAAATGGGCATTCTTGCACTCTACTGTGTTTCCTATAGTTCCAGTACAGTGAGCTAGCTCAGAACAAAAAACTGTGCTTCCTACACAAACGGGGCATATCGAGTTCAACTCAGCATTGGAAAGGAGTAAAACAGGAGCTTCTCTTCAGTCCAATACACTGTACTTGCTGGGATCAGACACAAATGCTATTTGCACTTTGTATGTCCAGAATAGCACAACACTGGTGTTCATAGCCTTAAGGAACCCTTGCTGCTAGAACTTGAAACTGAACGTGATTCAACTCCGTTTTAGAAGTTTAATTGAACCCTAGTGTGCCATGCAAGAAAAACACTCTGCTTTTGAGAAACGGGCATTCTTGCACTCTACTGTGTTTCCTATATGGCCAGTACAGTGAGCTAGCTCAGAAAAAAAGAACTGTGCTTCCTACACAAATGGGGCACATGTAGTTGAAATGAGTATTGGAAACAAAGTCAAACACGAGCTTCTCTTCAGTCAATTACACTGTACTTGCTGGGAACAGACCCGAAAACTATTTGCACTGTGTATGGCCAGAATAGCACAAGACTGGTGTTCTTAGCCTGAATGAATCCTTGCTGGTAGAACTTGAAACTGAACTTGATTCAACTCCGTTTAGGAAGTTTAATTGAACCCTAGTGTGCCATGCAAGAAAGACACTCTGCTTTTGAGAAACAGACATTCTTGCCCTCTACTGTGTTTCTTACAGGGCAGTACAGTGAGCTATCTCAGAACAAAAGAACTGTGGTTACCTACACAAACGGGACATGTCTAGTTCAACTCAGTATTGGAAATTAAGTAAAACAGGAGCTTCTATTCAGTCCAATACACTGTCCTTGCTTGGAACAGACGCGAAAGCTATTTGCACTGTGTATTGCCAGAAAAGCACAACACTGGTGTTCTTAGCTTGAATGAACCCTTGCTTCTAGAACTTGAAACTGAACGTGATTCAACTCCATTTAGTAAGTTTAATTGACCCTTGTGTATCATGCTGAAAAACACTCAGCTTTTGAGAAACGGGTGTTCTTGCACTCTACTGTTTTACCTAAAGGGCAGTACAGTGAGCTAGCTCAGATCAAAAGAACTGTGCTTCCTACACAAACGAGGCATATCTAGTTCATCTCAGTAATGGAAAGTAAGTAAAACAGGAGCTTCTCTTTAGTCCAATACACTGTCCTTGCTGGAACAGACACGAAAGCTATGTGCACTGTGTATGGCCAGAATAGCACAAGAGTGGTGTTCTTAGCCTGAATGAACCCTTCCTGCTAGACTTGAAAATGAACGTGAATCAACTCCGTTTAGGAAGTTTAATTGAACCCTAGTGTGCCATGCAAGAAAAACACTCTGCTTTTGAGAAACGGGCATTCTTGGATTCTACTGTGTTTCCTATATGGCCAGTAAGTGAGCTAGCTCAGAAAAAAAAAACTGTGCTTCCTATGCAAACGGGGCATATCTAGTTCAACTCAGTATTCGAAACTAAGTAAAAGAGGAGCTTCTCTTCAGTCCAAAACACTGTACGTGCTGAGAACAGACGTGAATGCTATTTGCACTGTTTATGGCCGGAATAGCACAAGACTGTTGTTCTTAGACTGAATGAACCCTTGCTGCTAGAATTTGAAATTGAAATTGATTCAAATCCGTTTAGGAAGTTTAATTGAACCCTAGTGTGCCATGCAAGAAAGACACTCTGCTTTTGAGAAACGATCATTCTCGCCCTCTACTGTGTTTCCTAAAAGGCAGTATATTGAGCTATCTCAGAACAAAAGAACTGTGGTTCCTACACAAACGGGGCATATCTAGTTCAACTCAGTATTCGAATCTAAGTAAAACAGGAGCTTCTCTTCAGTCTATTACACTGTACTTGCAGGGAACAGACGCTAATTCTTAGTGCAATGTGTATGGCCAGAATAACACAAGAGTGGTGTTGTTTGGCTCAATGTAACCTTGCTGCTTGAACTTGAAACTTAATGCGATTCAACTCCATATAGGACGTTTAATTGAACCCTAATGTACCATGCTGGAAAAACACTCCTCTTTTAAGAAATGTGCACCTTGCACTCTACTGTTTTTCCTAAAGGGCAGTATAGTGAGATAGATCAGAACAAAAGAACTGTTCTTCGTACACTAACGGGGCATATCTAGTTCAACTCAGTAATGGAAACTAAGTAAAACAGGAGCTTCTCTTTAGTCGAATACACTGTCCTTGCTGCGAACAGACGCGAAAGCTATGTGCACTGTGTATGGCCAGAATAGCACAAGAGTGGTGTTCTTAGCCTGAATGAACCCTTGCTGCTAGAACTTGAAACTGAACATGATTCAACTCCGTTTAGTAAGTTTAATTGACCCTAGTGTACCATGCTGGAAAAAGACTCTGCTTATGAGAAACGGGTGTACTTGCACTCTACTGTGTTTCCTAAAAGGCAGTACAGTGAGGTATCTCAGATCAAAAGAACTGTGCTTCCTATACAAACGGGGCATATCTAGTTCAACTCAAAATTGGAAACTAAGTAAAACAGGAGCTTCTCTTCTATCCAATGCACTGTACTTCCTTGTAAAAGACCCGAATTCTATTTGCACTGTGTTTGGCCAGAATATCACAAGGGTGGTGTTCTTAGCCTGAAAGAACCCTTGCTGGTAGAACTTGAAACTGAATGTGATTCAACTCCTTTTAGGAAGTTTAATTGAACCCTAGTGTGCCATGCAAGAAAAACAATCCGCTCTTGCACTCTACTGTGTAACTTATAGGGCCAGTACATTGAGCTTGCTCAGAACAAAAGAACTTTGCTTCCTAAACAAACGGGGCATATCTAGTTCAACTCAGTATTCGAAACTAAGTAAAACATGAGCTTCTCTTCAGTCCAATACACTGTACGTGCTGGGAACAGATGCGAATGCTATTTGCACTGTGTATGGCTAGAATAGCACAAGACTGGTGTTCTTAGACTGAATGAACCCTTGCTGCTAGAACTTGAAACCGAACTTGATTCAGCTCCTTTTAGAAAGTTTATTTGAACCCTAGTATGCCATGCAAGAAAAACACTCTGCTTTTGAAAAACGATCATTCTTGCCCTCTACTGTGTTTCCTACAGGGCAGTATACTGAGCTATCTCAGAACAAAAGAACTGTGCCTCCTACACAAACGGGGCATTTGTAGTTCAACTCAGTATAGGCAACTAAGTAACGGAAGCTTCCCTTCTCTCCAATACACTGTACTTCCCGGGAACAGACGCGAAATCTATGTGCACTGTGTATGGCCAGAATAACACAAGAGTGGTGTTGTTTGGCTCAATGTAACCTTGCTGCTAGAACTTGAAAATGAACGTGATTCAACTCCGTTTAGGAAGTTTAATTGAACCCTAGTGTGCCATGCAAGAAAAACACTCTGCATTTGAGAAACGGGCATTCTTGCACTCTATTGTGTTTCTTATAGGGCAGTAAAGTGAGCTAGCACAAAACAAAAGAATTGTGCTTCCTGCACAAACGGGGCATATCTAGTTCAACTCAGTATTGGAAACTAAGTAAAACAGGAGCTTCTCTTCAGTCCAATACACTATAATGGTTGGGCAGAGAGGCAAATGCTATTTGCACTATGTATGGCCAGAATAGCACAAGAGTGGTGTTCTTACCCTGAATGAACCCTTGCTGCTAGAAGTAGAAACTGAACGGGATTTAAATCCGTTTTGCAAGTTTAATTGAACCCTAGTGTGCCATGCAAGAAAAAGACTCTTCTTTTGAGAAATGGGCATTCTTGCACTCTACTGTGTTTCCTATAGGGCCAGTACAGTGAACTATATCAGAACAAAAGAACTGTGCTTCCTACACAAACGGGGCATATCTAGTTCAACTCAGCAATGGAAGGGAGTAAAACAGGAACTTCTCTTCAGTCCAAAACACTGTTCGTGCTGGGAACAGTCGCTAATGCTATTTGCACTGTGTATGGCCAGAATAGCACAACAGTGGTGTTCTTAGCCTGAATGAACCCTTGCTGCTTGAACTTGATACTGAACGTGATTCAACTCCTTTTCGGAAGTTTAATTGAACCCTAGTGTGCCATGCAAGAGAAACACTCTGCTTTTGAGAAACAGGCATTCTTGTACTCTACTGAGTTTCTTAAAGGGCCAGTACAGTGAGCTTGCTTAGAACAAAAGAACTGTGCTTCCTACACAAACGGGGCATATCTAGTTCAACTCAGTATTGGAAACTAAGTAAAACAGGAGCTTCTCTTCAGTCCAATACACTGTACTTGCTGGGAACAAACGCGAAAGCTATTAGCACTGTGTATGGCCAGAATAGCACAAGAGTGGTGTTCTTAGCCTGAATGAACCCTAGCTGCTAGAACTTGAAACTGAATGTGATTCAACTTCATTTGGGAAGTTTAATTGAACCCTAGTGTGCCATGCAAGAAAAACACTTTGGTTTTGAGAAATGGGTATTTTTCCTCTCTACTGTGTTTCCTGTTGGGCCACTGTAGTGAGCTAGCACAGAACAAAAGAACTGTGCTTCCTACACAAACAGGGCTTATCTAGTTCAATTTCTATTAGAAACTAAGTAAAACAGGAGATTCTCTTCAGTATAATATACTGTACTTGCTGGGAACAGAAGTGAATGCTATTTGCACTGTGTATGGCCAGAATAGCACAAGATTGGTGTTTAGCCTGAATCAACCCTTGCTGATAGAACTTGAAATTGACCGTGATTCAACATTGTTTAGAAAGTTTAATTAAACCATAGTCAGCCATGAAAGAAAAACACTCTGCATCTGAGTCCCGCATTCTTGCACTCTACTTTATTTCCCATATGACCAATACACTGAGCTAGCTCAGAACAAAGAACTGTGCTTCCTACACAAACGGGGAATATCTAGTTCAACTCCGTATTGGAATCTGCTTAAAACAGGAACTTCTCTTCAGTCCAATACGTTGTATTGGCTGGGAACAGACGTGAAAGCTATTTGCACTGTGTACTGCAAGAATAGCAAAAGAGTGGTGTTCTTAGCGTGAATGAACCCTTGCTGCTAGAAATTGAAACTGAATGTGATTCAACTTCGTTTATAATGTTAAAATGAACCCTAGTTTACCATGCTCTAAAATCACTCTGCTTTTGAGAAACGGGCGGTCTTGCACTCTACTGTGTTTGCTATAGGGCCAGTACAGTGAGGTGGCTCAAACAAAAGAACTGTGCTTCCTACACAAACGGGGCATATCTAGTTCAAGTCAGTACAGGAAAGGAGTAAAACAGGAGCTTCTCTTCAGTCCAATACACTGTACTTGCTGGTAACAGACGCGAATGGCATTTGCAGTGTGTATGGCCATATTAGCACAAGAGTGGTGTTATTAGGCTCAATGAACCCTTGCTGCCTTAACTTGAAACTGAATGTGATTCAACTCCGTTTAGGAAGTTTAATTGAACCCTAGTGTACCATGCTGGAAAATCACTCTCCTTTTGAGAAACGGGAGTTCTTTCACTCTACTGTGATTCCTAAAGTGCAGTACAGTGAGCTAGCTCAGAAGAAAAGAACTGTGCTTCCTAAACAAACTGGACATATCTTGTTCAACTCAGTAGGGAAACTAAGTAAAACAGGAGTTTCCCTTCACTCCAATACTCTGTACATCCTGGGAACAGACGCGAATGCTATTTGCAGTGTGTATTGCCAAAATAGCACAAGAGTGGTGTTCTTAGTCTGAATGAACCCTTGCTGCTTTACTTGAACTGAACTTGATTCAACTCCGTTTAGGAAGTTTAATTGAACCCTAGTGTGCCATGCAAGAAAAACACTCTGCTTTTGAGAAACGGGCATTCTTGCACTCCACTGTGTTTCCTGTAGGGCCAGTACAGTGAGCAAGCTCAGAACAAAAGAACTTTGCTTACTACACAAACGGGGCATATCTAGTTCAACTAGTATTGGAAACTAAGTAAAACAGGAGATTCTCTTCAGTCCAATATACTGTACTTTCTGGGAACAGAGGCGAATGATATTTGCACTCTGTATTGCCAGAATAGAACAAGACTTGTATTCTTAGCCTGAATGAACCCTTGCTGCTAGAACTTGACACTGAACCTGATTCAAATCTGTTTTGGAAGTTTAATTGAACCCATATGTGCAATGCAAGAAAAACACTCTGCTTATGTGAAACGGGCATTCTTGCACTCTACTGTGTGTCCTATAGGGCCAGTACAGTGAGCTATCTCAGCAAAAAAGAACTGTGCTTCCTACACAAACGGGGCATATCTAGTTCAACTCTGTATTGGAAACTAAGTAAAACAGGAGCTTCTCTTCAGTCCAATACACTGTACTTGCTGGGAACAGATGCGAGTGCTATGTGTACCTCATATGGCCAGAATAGCACAAGAGTGGTGTTCTTAGCCTGAATGAACACCTGCTGCTAGAACTTGAAACTGAATGTGATTAAACTCCGTTCAGGAAGTTTAATTGAACCCTAGTGTACCATGCTGGAAAAACACTCTGCTTTTGTGAAACTGGCGTTCTTGCACTCTACTGTGTTTCCTAAAGGGCAGTACAGTGAGCCAGCTCAGAACAAAAGAATTGTGCTTCCTACACAAACAGGTATATCTAGTTCAACTCAGTATTGGAAACTAAGTAAAACAGGAGATTCTCCTAAGTCAGATACACTGTAGTTGCTGGGAACAGACACAAATGCTATTTGCACTGTGAAGGGCCATAATAGCACAAGAGTGGTGTTCTTAGCCTGAATGAAGCTTGCTGCTAGAACTTGAAACTGAACGTGATTCAACTCTGTTAAGAAGTTTAATTGAACCCTAGTGTACCATGCTGGAATAACACTCTGTTTTTGAGAAAAGGGCGTTCTTGCACTCTACTATTTTTCCTAAAAGGCAGAATAGTGAGCTAGCTCAGAACAAAAGAACTGTGCTTCCTACACAAACGGGGCTTATCTAGTTCAACTCAGCATTGGAAAGGCGTAAAACAGGAGCTTCTCTTCAGTCCAATACACTGTACTTGCTGGGAACAGATGTGAATGCTATTTGCACTGTGTTTGGCCAGAATAGCCCAAGAGTGGTGATCTTAGCCTGAATGAACCCTTTTGCTAGAACGTGAAACTGACCATGATACAACTCCTGTTTGGAAGTTTAACTGAACCCTAGTATGACATGCAAGAGAAACACTCTGCTTTTGAGAAATGGGCATTCTTGCACTCTACTGAGTTTCCTATAGGGCCAGTAGAGTGAGCTAGCTCAGAACAAAAGAACTGTGCTTCCTAAACAAACAAGGCATATGTAGTTCAACTCTGTATTGGAGTCTAAGTAAAACAGGAGCTTCTCTTCATTCCAATACACTGTACTTTCTGGGAACAAACGCTAATGCTATTAGCACTGTGTATGGCCAGAATAGCAAAGAGTGGTGTTCTTAGCCTGAATGAACCCTAGCTGCTAGAACTTGAAACTGAACATGATTCAACTTCATTTGGGAAGTTTAATTGAACCATAGTCTGCCATACAAGAAAAACACTCTGCTTCTGAAATGGGCATTCTTGCACCCTACCGTGCTTACTATATGACCTGTACAGTGAGCTAGCTCAGAAAAAATGAACTGTACTTCCTACACAAACGGGGAATATCTAGTTCAACTCAGTATTGGAACCTAAGTGAAACATGAACTTCTCTTCAGTCAAATACACTGTACTTGCTGGGAACAGACGTGAATGCTTATTGCACTGTGTATTCAAGAATAGCACAAGAGTGGTGTTCTTAGCCTGAATGAATCCATGCAGCTAGAAATTGAAACTGAATATGACTCAACTCCGTTTAGGAAGTTTAAATGAACCCTAGTGTCCCATGCTCTAAAAACACTCTGCTTTTGAGAAACAGGCTGTCTTGCACTCTACTGTGTTTCCTCTAGGACCAGTACAGTGAGCTAGCTCATAACAAAAGAACTGTGCTCCCTACACAAATCAGGCATACCTAGTTCAACTCAGTATTGGAAACTAAGTAAAACAGGAGCTTCTCTTCTGTACTACACACTGTACTTGTTGGGAACAGAAGCAAATGCGATTTGCAATGTGTATGGCCAGAGTAGCACAAGAGTAGTGTTCTTACCCTGAATGAACCCTTGCTTCTAGAACTTGAAACTGAACGTGATTCAACTACGTTAAGGAAGATTAATTGAACCCTAGTGTGCCATGCAAGAAAAACACTCTGTTTTTGAGAAACGGGCATTCTTGCACTCTACTGTGTTTCCTATGGAGCAGTACATTGAGCTAGTTAAAAACCAAAGAACTGTGCTTCCTACACAAACGGAGCATATCTAGTTCAACTCAGTATTGGAAACTAAGCAAAACAGGAGCTTCTCTTCAGTCCAATACACTGTAATTGCTGGAAACAGACGCGAATGCTATTTGCACTGTGTATGGCCAGAATAGCACAAGAGTGGTGTTCTTAGCCTGAATGAACCCTTGCTGCTAGAACTTGAAACTGAACGTGATTCAAATCCGTTTAGGAAGTTTAATTGAACCCTAATGTACCATGCTGTAAAAACACTCTGCTTATGAGAAACGGGCGTTCTTGCACTCTATTGTGTTTCCTTTGGGGCAGTACAGTGAGCTTGCTCAAAACAAAAGAACTGTGATTCCTATACAAACGGTGCATATCTAGATCAACTCAGTATTGGAAACTAAGTAAAACAGGAGCTTCTCTTCAGTCCAATACACTGTATTGCTGGGAAAAGACGCGAATGCTATTTGCACTGTGTATTGCCAAAAAAGCACAAGAGTGGTGTATTTAGCCTGAATGAAGCCTTGCTGCTTGAACTCGAAACTGAACACCAGTCAACTTCGTTTAAGAAGTTTAATTGAACCCTAGTATGCCATGTTAGAAAACCACACTGCTTTTGAGAAACGGACATTCTTGCAGTCTACTGAGTTTACTATAGGGCCAGTACAGTGAGCTAGCTCAGAACAAAAGAACTGTGCTTCCTATACAAACAGGTCATATCTAGTTCAACTCAGTTTTGGAAACTAAGTAAAAGAGGAGCTTCTCTTCAGTCCCATACACTCTACTTGCTGGGAACAAATGCAAATGCTATTTGGACACTGTATTGCCAGAATAGCACAAGAGTGGTATTCTTTGCCTGAAAGATCCCTTGCTGCTAGACCATGAAACTGAACATGATTCAAGTCCTTTCAGGAAGTTTAATTGAACCCTAGTGTGCCATGCCAGAAAAATGCTCTTCTTTTGAGAAATGGGCATTCTTGCACTCTACTGTGTTTCGTATAGGGCCAGTACAGTGTGCTAACTCAGAACAAAAGAACTGTGCTTCCTACACAAACGGGGCATATCTAGTTCTACTCAGTATTGGAAACTAAATAAAACAGGAGGTTCTCTTCAGTCGAATATACTTGCTGGGAACAGACGCGATTGCTATTTGCACTGTGTATGGCCAGAATAGCACAAGAGTGGTGTTCTTAGCCTGAATTAACCCATGCTGCTAGAACTTGAAACTGAACGTGATTCAACTCATTTTAGGAAGTTTAATTGAACACTAATGTACCATGCAAGAAAAACACTCTCCTTTTGAGAAATGGGCCTTCTTGCACTCTACTGTGTTTACTATAGGGCCAGTAGAGTGAGATAGCTCAGAATAAAAGAACTGTGCCTCCTACACAAACGGGGCATATCTGGTTCAACTCACTATTGGAAACTAAGTAAAACAGGAGCTTCTCTTCAGTCCAATACACTGTACTGGCTGAAGAGACACGAATGCTATTTCACTGTGTTTTGCCAGAAAAGCACAAGAGTGGTATACTTAGCCTGTATGAACCCTTGCTGCTGGAATTTGAAACTGAACATTATTCAAATCCGTTTAGGTTGTTTAATTGAACCCTAATGTACCATGCTGGAAAAACACTCTGCTTTTGAGAAACTGCCGTTCTTGCACTCTATTGTGTTTCCTATTTGGCAGTACAGTGAGCTAGCTCAAAACAAAAGAACTGTGCTTCCTACACAAACGGGGCATATCTAGTTGAACTCAGTATTGGAGACTAAATAAAACAGGAGCTTCTCTTCAGTCCAATACACTGTCTTGCTGGGAACAGACGCGAATGCTATTTGCATTGTGTATGGCCAGAATAGCACAATAGTGGTGTTCTTAAACTGAATTAACACTTGCTGCGAGAATTTGAAACTGAATGTGTTGCAACTCCGTTTCGAAATTTAATTGAACCCTCATTTGCCATACAAGAAAAACTCTGCTTTGGGGAAAAGGGCATTGTTGTACTCTACTGAGTTTCCAATATGGCCAGTCCAGTGAGCCAGCTCAGAATAAAATAACTGTGCTTCCTACACAAACGAGGCATATCTCTTTCAACTCAGTATTGGAAACTAAGTAAAACCGGAGTTTCTCTTCAGTCCAATACACTGTACTTGCTTGGAACAGACGCAAATGAAATTTGCACTGTATTGCAGGAATAGGACAAGAGTGGTATTTTTAGCCTGAATGAACCCATGCTGCTAGAACTGGAAACTAAATGTGATTCAACTACTTTTAGGAAGTTTAATTGAACCCTTGTGTGCCATGCAAGAAACACACTCTGCTTTTGAGAAACGGTCGTTCAAGCACTCTACTCTGTTTCCTAATGGGTAGTACTGTGAGCTAGCTCAGAACAAAAGAACTGTGCTTCCTTAACAAACCAGGCATATCTAGTTCAACTCAATATTGGAAACTAAGTAAAACAGGAGCTTCTCTTCAGTACAATACACTGTACTTGTTGGGAACAGAAGCAAATGCTATTTGCAATGTTTATGGCCAGAGTAGCACAATAGTAGTGTTCTTACACTGAATGAACCCTTGCTTCTAGAACTTGAAACTGAACGTGATTCAACTCCGTTTAGGAAGATTAATTGAACCCTAGTGTGCCATGCAAGAAAAACACTCTGCTTTTGAGAAACGGGCATTCTGGCACTCTACTGTGTTTCCTATAAGGCCAGTACAGTGAGCTAGCTCAGAACAATAGAACTGTACTTCCTACACAAACGGGGCATATCTAGTTCAACTCAGAATTGGAATCTAAGTAAAACAGGAGCTTCTCTTCAGTCCAATACACTCTACTTGTTGGAAACAGACGCAAATGCTATTAGCACTGTGTAAGACCAGAATAGCACAATATTGGTGTTCTTAGCCTGAATGAACCATTGCTTCTAGAACTTGAAACTAAACGTGGTCAACTCCGTTTAGGAAGTTTCATTGAACCCTTGTGTGCCATGCAGGAAAAACACTCTGCTTTTGAGAAACGGGCATTCTTGCACTCTACTGTGTTTCCTTTAGGGCTAGTACAGTGAGCTATTTCAGAACAAAAGAACTGTGCTTCTTACACAAATGGCGCATATCTAGTTCAACTCAGTATTGGAAACTAAGTAAAACAGAATCTTCTCTTTAGTCCAAAACACTGTATTTGTTGGTAACAGACACGAATGCTGTTTGTACTGTGCATGGCCAGAATAGCAAATGAGTGATGTTCTTAGACTGAATGAACTCTTGCTGCTAGAACTTCAAACTGAATGTTATTTAACTTCTTTTAGGAAGTTTAATTGAACACTAGTGTACCATGCTGGAAAAACACTCTGCTTTTGGAAACGGGAGATCTTTCACTCTACTGTGTTTCCTAAAGGGCAGTACAGTGAGCCAGCTCAGAACAAAAAAACTGTGCTTCCTACACAAACGGGGCATTTCTAGATCAACTCAGTATTGGAACCTAAGTAAAACAGGAACTTCTCTTCACTCCAATACACTGTACTTGCTGGGAACAGACGCAAATGCTATTTGCACTGTGTATGGCCAGAGTAGCACAAGAGTGGTGTTCTTAGCCTGGATGAACCCTTGCTGCTAGAACTTGAAACTTAACGTGATTCAATTCCGTTTAGGTAGCTTAATTGAACCCTAGTGTACCATGCTGGAAAAACACTCTGCTTTTGTGAAACAGGCGTTCTTGCACTCTATTGTGTTTCCTATAGGGAAGTACAATGAGCTAGCACAAAGCAAAAAAATTGTGCTCCTACACAAATGAGACATATCTAGTTCAACTCAGTATTGGAAACTAAGTAAAACAGGAGCTTCTCTTAAGTCCAATACACTGTATTTGCTGGATACAGACGCGAAAGCTATTTGCACTGTGTATTGCCAGAATAGCACAAGAGTGGTGTTCTTAGCCTGAATGAACCCTTGTTGCTAGAACTTGAAACTGAAAGTGATTCACACCACTTAGGAAGTTCAACTGAACCCTCATGTGCCAGGCAAGAAAAACACTCTGCTTTTGAGAAACGCGCATTCATCACTCTACTGTGTTTTCTATAGGGCCAGTACACTGAGCAAGCTCAGAACAAAAAAAATTGTGCTTCATTCACAAACGGGGCATATCTAGTTCAACTCAGTATTAGAAACAAAGTCAAACAGGAGCTTCTCTTCAGTCCAATACACTGTACTTGCTGGGAACAGACGCGAATGCTATTTTCACTGTGTATGGCCTAATAGCACAAGAGTGGTGTTCTTAGCCTGAATGAACCTTTGCTCCTAGAACTTGAAACTGAACGTGATTCTACTCCGTTTAGGAAGTAATTGATCCCTAGTGTGCCATTCAAGAAAAGCACTCTGCTTTTGAGAAACGTGCATTGTAGCACTCTACTGTGCTTGCTACAGGGCAGTACCGTGAGCTATTTCAGAACAAAAGAACTGTGCTTCCTACAAACACGGGGCATATCTAGTTCAACTCAATATTGGAAACTAAGTAAAAGAGGAGCTTCTCTTCAGTCCAATACACTGTACGTGCTCGGAACAGACGCGAGTGTTATTTGCACTGTGTATGGCCAGAATAGCACAAGACTGGTGTTCTTAGTCTGAATGAACCCTTGCTGCTTGAACTTGAAACTGAACTTGATTCAACTCCGTTTAGGAAGTTTAACTGAATACTAGTGTGCCATGCAAGAAAAACACGGTGCTTTTGAGAAACGGGCATTCTTGCCCTCTATTGTGTTTCCTAAAGGGAAGTACACTTAGCTATCTCAGAACAAAAGAACTGTGGTTCCTACACAAACGGGGCATATCTAGTTCAACTCAGTATTGGAAACTAAGTAAAACAGGAGCTTCTCTTCAGTCCAATACACTGTACTTGTTGGCAACAGACCCAAATGCTATTTGCAATGTGTATAGCCAGAATAGCACAAGAGTGGTGTTCTTAGCCTGAATGAACCCTTGCTGCTAGAACTTGAAACTGAACGTGATTCAACTCCGTTTACGAATTTTCATTAAACCCTAGTGTGCCATGCAAGAAAAAGACTCATCTTTTGAGAAATGGGCATTCTTGCACTCTACTGTGTTTCCCATAGAGCCAGTACAGTGAGCTATCTCAGAACAAAAGAACTGTGCTTCCTACACAAACGGGGCATATCTAGTTCAACTCAGCATTGGAAAGGAGTAATACAGGAGCTTCTCTTCAGTCCAAGACACTGTACTTGCTGGGAACAGACGCGAATGCTATTTGCACTGTGTATTGCCAGAATTGCAAAAGAGTGATGTCTTAGCCCGAATGAACCCTTTTGCTAGAACTTGAAACTGAACGTGATTCAACTCAGTTTAGGAAGTTTAATTGAACCCTAGTGTGCCGTGCAAGAAAATAACTCTGGTTTTGAGAAATGGGCATTTTTGCACTCTACTGTGTTTCCTATAGGGCCAGTACAGTGAGCGAGCTCAGAAGAAAAGAACTGTGCTACCTACACAAACGGGGCATATCTAGTTCAACTCAGTATTGGAAACTAGTAAAACAGGGGCTGCTCTTCAGTCCAATACACTGTACTGGCTGGTAACAGACAAAAATGCTATTTGCAATGTGTATAGCCAGAATAGCAGAAGAGTGGTGTTCTTAGCCTAAATGAACCCTTGCTGCAAGACTTGAAACTGAACGTGATTCAACTCTGTTTTGTTAGTTTAATTGAACCCTAGTGTACCATGCTGGAAAAACACTCTGCTTTTGAGAAAGGCACGTTCTTGCACTCTATTGTGTTTATCATAGGGCAGTACAGTGAGCTAGCACAAAACAAAAGAATTGTGCTTCCTACACAAACGGGGCATATCTAGTTCAACTCAGTATTGGAAATTAAGTAAAATAGGAGCTTCTCTTCAGTCCAATACACTGTACTTGTTGGGCACAACGCAAAAGCTATTTGCACTGTGTATGGTCAGAATAGCACAAGAGTGGTGTTCTTAGCCTGAAAGAACCCTTGCTGCTAGAACTTGAAACTGAACGTGATGAACTCCGTTTTGGAAATTTAATTGAACCCTAGTGTGTCATGCAAAAAAAACACTCTGCTTTTGAGAAACGGGCATTCTTGCACTCTACTGTGTTTCCTTTAGGTACAGTAGAGTGAGCTAGCTCAGAATTATAGAACTGTGGTTCCTACACAAACGCGGCATATCTAGTTCAACTCAGTATTGGAAACTAAGTAAAAAAGGAGCTTCTCTTCAGTCCAATACACTGTCCTTGCTGGTAACCGACGCCAAAGCTATTTGCACTGTGTATTGCCAGAAAAGCACAAGATTGGTGTTCTTAGCCTGAAGGAACCCTTGCTGCTAGAACTTGAAACTGCACGTGATTCAACTCCGTTTAGGAAGTGTAATTGACCCTACGGTACCATGCTGGAAAAACACTCTGCTTTTGAGAAACGGGTGTTCTTGCACTCTGCTGTGTTTCCTAAAGGGCAATACAGTGAGCTATCTCAGATCAAAAGAACTGTGCTTCCTACCAAACAGGGCATATCTAGTTCAACTCAGTATTGGAAACTAAGTAAAACAGGAGCTTCTCTTCAGTCCAATACACTGTACTTGCTGGGAACAGACACGAAAGCAATTTGCACTGTGTATTGCCAGAAAAGCACAATAGTGGTGGTCTTAGCCTGAATGAAACCTTGCTGCTAGAACTTGAAACTGAACGTGATTCAACTCCGTTTAGGAAGTTTAATTGAACCCTAGTGTGCCATGCATGAAAAAGACTCTTCTTTTGAGAAATGGGCATTCTTGCACCCTACTGTGCTTCCTATAGGTCCAGTACAGTGTGCTAGCTCAGAACAAAAAAACTGTGCTACCTTCACAAACGGGTCATATCTAGTTCAACTCAGTATTGGAAACTAAGTAAAACAGGAACTTCTCTTCAGTCAAATACAGTGTACTTGCTGGGAACAGACGCGAAAGCTATTTCACTGTGTATGGCCAGAATAGCAAAAGATTGGTATGCTTAGCCTGAATGAACCCTTGTTGCTAGAACTTGAAACTGAATGTAATTCAACTCCGTTTAGGAAGTTTAATTTACCCTCGTGTACATTGCTGGAAAAACACTCTGCTTTTGAGAAACGGGTGTTCTTGCACTCTACTGTGTTTCCTAAAGGGCTGTACAGTGAGCTAGCTCAGATCAAAAGAACTGTGCTTCCTACACATACGGGGCATATCATGTTCAACTCAGTATTGGAAACTAAGTAAAACAGGAGCTTCTCTTCAATCAAATACACTGTATTTTTTGGCAACAGACGCAAAAGTTTTTTGCACTGTGCATGACCAGAATAGCACAGGAGTGGTGTTCTTAGCTTGAATGAACCCTTGCTGCTAGAACTTGAAACTAAACGTGATTCAACACAAGATTTATGTTCTTAGGCTGAATGAACCCTCTTGCTAGTATTTGAAACTGAACGTGATTCAACTCCGTTTAGGAAGTTTTATTGAACCGTAGTGTTCCATGCAAGAACAACACTCTCCTTTTGAGAAACAGACATTCTTGCACTATACTGTGTTTCCTAAAGGACCACTACAGTGAGCTAGCTCAGAACGAAAGAACTGTGCTTCTTACACAAACGGGTCATATCTAGTTCAACTCGGAATTGGAAACTAATTAAAACCGGAGATTCTCTTCAGTCCAATACACTGTACTTGCTTGGAACAGACGCGAATGCTATTTGTACTCTGTATGACCAGAATAGCACAAGCGTGGTATTCTTATCCTGAATGAACACTTGCTGCTAGAACTTGAAAATGAACGTGATTCAACTCCGTTTAGTAAGTTTAATTGAACCCTAGTGTGCCATGCAAGAAAAACACTCTAATTTTGAGAAACGGGGATTCTTGCACTCTACTGTGTTTCCTATAGGGCCAGTACAGTGAGCTAGCTCAGAACGAAAGAACTGTGCTTCTTACACAAACGGGGCATATCTACTTCAACTCAGTATTGGAAACTAAGTAAAATAGGAGCTTCTCTTCAGTCCAATACACTGTACTTGTTACGTACAGACGCAAAAGCTATTTGCACTGTGTATGGTCAGAATAGCACAAGAGTGGTGTTCTTAGCCTGAAAGAACCCTTGCTGCTAGAACTTGAAACTGAACGTGATTGAACTCCGTTTAGGAAATTTAATTGAACCCTAGTGTGTCATGCAAAAAAAACACTCTGCTTTTGATAAACGGGCATTCTTGCACTCTACTGTGTTTCCTTTAGGGACCGTAGAGTGAGCTAGCTCATAATAATAGAACTGTACTTCCTACACAAACGGGGCATATCTAGTTCAACTCAGTATTGGAAACTAAGTAAAACAGGAACTCCTCTTCAGTCAAATACACTGTACTTGTTGGGAACAGTCACGAATGCTATTTTCACTGTGTATGGCCAGAATACCACAAGTGTGATGTTCTCTGCCTGAATGAACCCTTGCTGCTAGAACTTGTATATGAATGTGATTTCACTCCATTTAGGAAGTTTAATTGAACCCTAGTGTGCCATGCAAGAAAAACACTCTGCTTTTGAGAAACGGGCATTCTTGCACTCTACCGTGTTTCCTATGGGGCAGTACAGTGAGCTAGCTCAAAACAAAGGAACTGTGCATCCTACACATCGGAGCATATCTAGTTCAACTCAGTATTGGAAACTAAGCAAAACAGGAGCTTCTCTTCAGTCCATTACACTGTAATTGCTGGAAACAGACGCGAATGCTGTTTGCACTGTGTATTGCCAGAATTGTAAAAGAGTTGTGTTCTTAGCATGAATGAAACCTTGCTGCTAGAACTTGAAACAAAACTTGTCAACTGCATTTAGGAAGTTTAATTGAACCCTAGTTTGCCATGCAAGAAAACACTAAGGTTATGAGAAACGGGCATTCTTGCAGTCTACTGTGTTTCCTATAGGTCCAGAACATTGAGCTAGCTGAGAACAAAAGACTGTGCTTCCTACACAAACGCGTTAAACCTAGTTCAACTCAGTATTGGAAACAAAGTAAAACAGGAGCTTCTCTTGAGTCCAATACACTGTATTTTCTGGGAACAGATGCGAATGCTATTTGGACACTGTATGGCCAGAATAGCACAAGAGTGGTGTTCTTAGCCTGAAAGATCACTTGCTGCTAGACATTGAAACTGAACGTGATTCAAGTCCTTTCAGGAAGTTTAATTGAAACCTAGTGTGCCATGCAAGAAAAAAGACTCTAATTTTGAGAAACGGGCATTCTTGCACTCTATTGTGTTTACTATAGGGCCAGTACAGTGAGCTAGCTCAGAACAAAAGAACCGTGCTTCGTACAGAAACAGGGCATATCTAGTTAAACTCAGTATTGAAACTAGTTAAACAGGAGCTTCTCTTCAGTCCAATACACTGTGCTTGCTGGGAACAGACGCGAGTGCTATTTGCACTGTGTATGGCCAGAATATCACAAGAATGGTTATCTTAGCCTGAATGAACCCTTGCTGCTAGAACTAGAAAGTGAACGTGATTCAACTCCGTTTTGGAAGTTTAATTGAACCCTAGTGTGCCATGCGAGAACAACACTCTGCTTTTGAAAAACGGGCGTTCTTGCAATCTACTGTTTTTCCTATAGGGCCAGTACAGTGAGCTCGCTCAGAACAAAAGAACTGTGCTTCCTACACAAACGGGACATATGTAGTTCAACTAAGTATTGGAAACTAAGTAAAACAGGAGCTTCTCTTCAGTCCAATACACTGTACCAGCTGGGAACAGACGCGAATGCTGTTTGCACTGTGTATTGCCAGAATAGTAAAAGAGTTGTGTTCTTAGCATGAATGAAACCTTGCTGCTAGAACTTGAAACAAAACTTGTCAACTGCATTTAGGAAGTTTAATTGAACCCTAGTTTGCCATGCAAGAAAAACACTAAGGTTATGAGAAACGAGCATTCTTGTACTCTACTGTGTTTCCTATAGGTCCAGTACATTGAGCTAGCTGAGAACAAAAGACTGTGCTTCCTACACAAACGCGTTAAACCTAGTTCAACTCATTATTGGAAACAAAGTAAAACAGGAACTTCTCTTGAGTACAATACACTGTACTTTCTGGGAACAGATGCGAATGCTATTTGGACACTGTATGGCCAGAATAGCACAAGAATGGTGTTCTTAGCCTGAAAGATCACTTGCTGCTAGACCTTGAAACTGAACGTGATTAAAGTCCTTTCAGGAAGTTTAATTGAAACCTAGTGTGCCATGCAAGAAAAAGACTCTAATTTTGAGAAACGGGCATTCTTGCACTCTACTGTGTTTTCTATAGGGCCAGTACAGTGAGCTAGCTCAGAACAAAAGAACTGTGCTTCGTACACAAACAGGGCATATCTAGTTAAACTCAGTATTGGAAACTAGTTAAACAGGAGCTTCTCTTCAGTCCAATACACTGTGCTTGCTGGGAACAGACACGAATGCTATTTGCACTGTGTATGGCCAGAATATCACAAGAGTGGTGTTCTTACCCTGAATTAACACTTTCTCGAGAATTTGATACTGATTGTGATTCAACTCTGTTTGGAAATTGAACCCTCGTTTGCCATACAAGAAAAACAGTCTGCTTTGGGGAAAAGGCCATAGTTGTACTCTACTGTGTTTCCAACATGGCCAGTCCAGTGAGCTAGCTCAAACCTAAAGAACTGTGCTTCCCACAAAAACGTGGCATATCAGGTTTAAGTTAGTATTGGAAACTAAGTCAAACAGTAGATTCTCTTCAGTCCAATACACTGTACCTGCTGGGAACAGACGCGAATATTATTTGCACTGTGTATTGCCAGAAGAGCACAAGAGTGGTGTTCTTAGCCTGAATGAACCCATGCTACTAGAAATTGAAACTAAATGTGATTCAACTGCTTTTAGAAAGTTTAATTGAACCCTTGTGTAAAATGCAAGAAAAACACTCTGCTTTTGAGAAACGGCTGTTCATGCACTCTACTGTGTTTCCTCAAGGGTAGTACTGCGAGCTATCTCAGAACAAAAGATCTGTGCTTCCTACACAAACGAGGCATACCTAGTTCAACTCAGTATTGGAAACTAAGTAAAACAGGAGCTTGTCTTCTGTACTATACACTGTACTTGTTGGGAACAGAAGCAAATGCTATTTGCAATGTGTATGGCCAGAGTAGCACCCGAGTAGTGTTCTTACCCTGAATGAACCCTTGCTTCTAGAACTTGAAACTGAATTTGATTCAAATCCGTTTAGGAAGTTTAATTGAACCCTTGTGTGCCATGCAAGAAAAACACTCTGCTTTTGAGAAACGGGCATTCTTGCACTCTACTGTGTTTCCTAAAGGGCCAGTACAGTGTGCTAGCTCAGAACAATAGAACTGTACTTCCTACACAAACGGGGCATATCTAGTTCAACTCAGTATTGGAAACTAAGTACAACAGGAGCTTCTCTTCATTCCAATACACTGTATTGCTGGGAACAGACGCGAATGCTATTTGCACTGTGTATGGCCAGAATACCATAAGGGTGACGTTCCTCGCCTGAATGAACCCTTGCTGCTAGAACTTGAAAATGAACGTGATTCCACCCCCCTTAGGAAGTTTAATTGAACCCTAGTGTACCATGCTAGAAAAACTCTCTGCTTTTTGAAAAGGGCGTTCTTGCACTCTACTGTGTTTCCTAAAGGGCAGTATAGTGAGCTAGCTCAGAACAATAGAACTGTACTTCCTACACAAACGGGGCATATCTAGTTCAACTCAGTATTCAAAACTAAGTAAAAGAGGAGATTCTCTTCAGTCCAATACACTGTGCTTGCTGGGAACAGACGAGAATTCTATTTGCACTGGGTATGGCAGGAATAGCACAAGAGTGGTGTTCTTAGCCTGAATGAACCCTTGGTGCTAGAACTCGAAAGTGAATATGATTCAACTTCGTTTAGGAAGATTAATTGTACCCTAGTGTGCTATGCTGGAAAAAAACTCTTCTTTTGAGAAAAGGGCGTTCTTGCACTCGAGTGTGTTTCCTATAGGGCAGTACAGAGAGCCTGCTCAGAACAAAAGAATTTTGCTTCCTACACAAACGGGGCATATCTAGTTCAACTCAGAATTGGAAACTAAGTCAAACAGGAGCTTCTATTCAGTGCAATACACTGTACCTGCTGGAAACAGACTCGAATGCTATTTGCTCTGTGTATTGCCAGAATAGCACAAGAGTGGTGTTCTTAGCCTGAAGGAACCCTTGCTGCTAGAACTTGAAACTGAACGTGACTCAACTCCATTTAGGAAGTTTAATTGAACCCTAGTGTGCCATGTTAGAAAAACACTCTTTTTTTAATAAACGGGCATTCTTGCACTCTACTGAGTTTCCTATAGGGCCAGTACAGTAAGCTAGCTCAGAACAAAAGAATTGAGCTTCCTACACAAATGGGGCATATCTAGTACAACTCAGTATTGGAAACTAAGTAAAACAGCGGATTCTTTTCAGTCCAATACACTGTATTTGCTGGGAACAGAATCGAATGCTATTTGTACTCTGTATGACAAGAATAGCACAAGAGTGGTGTTCTTATCCTGAATGAACACTTGCTGCTAGAACTTGAAAATGAACGTGATTCAACTCCGTTTAGGAAGTTTAATTGAACCCTAGTTGCCATGCAAGAAAAACACTCTACTTTTGGGAAACGGGTATTCTTGCACTCTACTGTGTTTCCTATAGTGCCAGTAGAGTGAGCTAGCTCAGAAAGAAAGAACTGTGCTTCTTACACAAACGGGGCATATCTAGTTCAACTCAGTATTGGAACCTAAGTAAAACAGAAGCTTCTCTTCAGTCCAATACACTGCACTCGCTGGGAACAGACACGAGTGCTATTTGCACTGTTTATGGCCAGAATAGCACAATAGTGGTGTTCTTACCCTAAATTAACACTAAATGCTAGAACGTGAAACTGAACGTGATTCATCTCCGTTTAGGAAGTTTAATTGAACCCTAGTGTACCATGCAAGAAAAACACTATGCTTTTAAGAAACGGGCATTCTTGCACTCTACTGTGTTTCCTATAGTGCCAGTACAGTGAGCTAGCTCAGATCAAAAGAACTGTGCTTCCTACACAAACCGAGCATATCTAGTTCAACTCATTATTGGAAACTAAGTAAAACAGGAGCTTCTCTTCTGTCTAAAACACTGTACTTACTGGGAACAGACGCTAATGTATTTGCACTGTGTGGCCAGAATTGCACAATGTGGTGTTCCTAGCCTGAATGAACCCTTGCTTCTAGAATTTGAAACTGAACGTGATTCAAGTGGACTTGGGAAGTTTAATTGAACCCTTGTGTGCCATGCAAGAAAAACAATCTGTTTTTGAGAAACGGGCATTCTTGCACTCTACTGTGTTTCCTTTAGGGCCAGTAAAGTAGCTGGCTCAGAACAATAGAACTGTGTTTCCTACACAAACGGGGTTTATCTAGTTCAATTCAGGATTGGAAATTAGGTAAAACAGGAGTTCCTCTTCACTCCAATACACTGTAGTTCCTGGGAACACACGCGAATGCTATTTGCACTCTGTATTGCCAGAATAGCACAAGAATGGTGTTCTTAGCCTGAATGAACCCTTGCTGCTAGAACTTTTAACTGAACGTGATTCAACTCCACTTAGGAAGTTTAATTGAACACTAGTGTGCTATGCAAGAGAAACACTCCTCTTATGAGAAACAGGCATTCTTGCACTCTACTGTGTTTCTTATAGGGTCAGTACAGTGAGCTAGCTCAGAAAAAAAGAACTGTGCTTACACACAAACAGGGCATATCTAGTTCGACTCAGTATTGGGAACTAAGTAAAAAAGGAACTTCTCTTCAGCTCAATACACTGTACTTGCTGGGAACAGACGGGAAAGCTATTTGCACACTGTAGTGCCAGAATAACACAACAGTGATGTTCTTAGCCTGAATGAACCCTTGCTGCTAGAACTTCTAACTGAATGTGGTTCAACTCCGTTTAGGAAGTTTAAATGAACCCAAGTGTACCATGCTGGAAAAACACTCTGCTTTTGAGAAACGGGCAGTCCTGCACTCTACTGTGTTTCCAATAGGGCCAACACAGTGAGCTAGCTCAGAACAGAAGAACTGTGCTTCTTATACAAACGGCGCATATCTAGTTCAACACAGTATTAGAAACTAAGTAAAACAGGAGCTTCTCTTCAGTCCAATACACTGTGTTTGCTGGGAACAGACGCGAATGCTATTTGAACTGTGTATGGCTAGAATACCACATGAGTGGTGTATTTAGCCTGAATGAACCCTTGCTGCAGGAACTTGAAACTTAATGTGATTCAACTCCGTTTACGATGTTTAATTGAACCCTAGTGTACCATGCTAGAAAAACACTGTGCTTTTTGAAAAGGGCTACTTGCACTCTACTATGTTACCTAAAGGGCAGTATAGTGAGCTAGCTCAGAACAAAAGAACTGTGCTTCCTACACAAACGGGGCATATCTAGTGCACTCAGTATGCGAAATTAAGTAAAACAGGAGCTTCTCTTCTGTCCAATAGACTGTACTTGCTGGGAACAGACTCAAATGCTATTTGCACTGTGTATGGCCAGAATAGCACAAGAGTGGTGTGTTAGCCTGAATGAACCCTTGCTGCTAGAACTTGAAACTGAATGTGATTCAACTCCGTTTAGGAAGTTTAATTGAACCCTAGTGTGCCATGCAAGAAAACACTCTGCTTTTGAGAAACGGGCATTCTTGCACTCTACTGTGTTTCCTTTAGGGCCAGTACAGTGAGCTAGCTCAGAACAATAGATCTGTGCTTCATACACAAACAGGGCATATCTAGTTCAACTCAGTATTTGAAACTAAATAAAACAGGTGCTTCTCTTCAGTCCAATACACTGTACTTGCTGGGAACAGACGCTAATGTATTTGCACTGTGTATGGCCAGAATAGCACAAGACTGGTATTCTTAGCCTGAAAGAACCCTTGCTGCTAGAACTTGAAACTGAACATAATTCAACTGGACTTAGGAAGTTTATTTGAAAGCTACTGTGCCATGCAAGAAAAACACTCTACTTTTGAGAATCGGGAATTCTTCCACTCTACTGTTTTCCTATAGGGCCAGTAGAATGAGCTAGTTCAGAACAAAAGAACTGTGCTTCCTACAAAAACGGGGCATATCTAGTTCAACTCAGTATTCGACCTAAGTAAAACAGGAGATTTTCTTCAGTCCAATACACTGTACTTGCTGGGAACAGACGTGAATGCTATTTGTACTGTGTATGGCCAGAATACCACAAGAGTGGTGTATTTAGCCTGAATGAACCCTTGCTGCTAGAACTTGAAACTGAACGTGATTCAACTCCGTTTATTAAGTTTAATTGTACCCTAGTGTGCCATGCAAGAAAAACACTCTGCTTTTGAGAAAAGGCCATTCTTGCACACTACTCTGTTTCCTATACGGCTACTACAGTGAGCTAGCTCAGAACAAAAGAACTGTGCTTCCTACACAGACGGGGCCTCTCTAGTTCAACTCTGTATTGGAAACTGAGTTAAACAGGAGCTCTCTTCAGTACAATACACTGTACTTGCTGAGAACAGAAGCAAATGCTGTTTGCACTGTTTGCACAAGAGTGGAGTTCTTAGCCTGAATGATCCCTTCCTGATAGACCTTGAAACTGAACGTGATTCAACTCCATTTAGGAAGTTTAATTGAACCTATAGTGTGCCATGCAAAAAAAAAAACCACTCTGCTTTTGAGAAACGGGTATTCTTGCATTCTACTGTGTTTCCTATAGGGCCAGTATATTTAGCTAGCTCAGATCAAAGAACAGTGCTTCCTACACAAACGTGGCATATCTAGTTCAACTCATATTGGAAACTAAGTAAAACAGGAGCTTCTCTTCAGTCCAATAAACTGTACTTGCTGGGAACAGACGCGAATGCTATTTGCACTGTATATGGCCAGAATAGCAGAACAGTTTGTTCTTAGCCTGAATGAACCCTTGCTGCTAGAACTTGAAACTGAACGTGATTCAACTAAATTTAGGAAATTTAATTGAATCCTAGTGTGCCATGCAAGAAAAACACTCTACTTTAGAGAAACGGGCATTCTTGCACTCTACTGTGTTTCATATTGGGCCAGTACATTGAGCTATCTCAGATCAAAGAACTGTGCTTCCTACACAAACCGGGCATGTCTAATTCAACTCAGTATTGGAAACTAAGTAAACCGGAGCTTCTCTTCAGTCCAATACACTGTGCTTGCTGGGAACAGACGCGAATTCTACTTGTACTGTGTATGGCCAGAATACCACAAGAGTTGTGTTCTTAGCCTGAATGAACCCTTGCTGCTAGAACTTAAAACTGAATGTGATTCAAATCTGTTTAGGAAGTTTAATTGAACCCTAGTGTGCCATGCAATAAAAACACTCTGCTTTTGAGAAAAGGCCATTCTTGCACTCTACTGTATTTGCTATAGGGCCAGTACAGTGAGCTAGATCAGAACAAAAGAACTGTGCTTCCTACACAAATGGGGCATATCTAATTCAACTCTGTATTTGAAACTAAGTAAAACAGTAGCTTCTCTTCAGTCCAATACACAGTACCTGCTGGGAACAGACGCGAATGCTATTTGCACTGTGTATGGCCAGAATAGCACAAGAGTGGTGTTCTTAGCCTGAAAGAACCCTTGCTGCTAGAACTTGAAATTGAGTGTGATTCAACTCCGTTTAGGAAGTTTAATTGAACCCTAGCGTGCCATGCAAGAAAAACACTGTGCTTTTGAGAAAAGGCCATACATGAACTCTACTGTGTTTGCTATAGGGCCAGTACAGTGAGCTAGCTCACAACAAAAGAACTGTTCTTCCTACACAAACGGGGCATATCTAGTTCAACTCAGTATTAGAAACTAAGTTAAACAGGAATTCTCTTCAGTCCAATACACTGTACGTGCTGGGAACAGAAGCAAGTTCTATTTGCACTGTGTATGGCCAGAATAGCACAAGAGTTTGTTCTTAGCCTGAATAAACCCTTGCTGCTAGAACTTGAAACTCAACGTGATTCCACTCCGTTTAGGAAGTTTAATTGAACCCTATAGTGCCATGCAAAAAAAAACGCTCTGCTTTTGAGAAACTGGCATTCTTGCACTCAACTGTGTTTCAAATAGGGCCAGTACAGTGAGCTAGCTCAGAACACAAGAACTGTGCTTCCTATCCTACGAGGTATATCTAATTCAACTCATTATGGGAAACTAAGTAAAACAGGAGCTTCTTTTCAGTCCAACACACTGTACCTTCTGGGAACAGACACGAAATCTTTTTGCACTGTGTATAGCCAGAATAGCACAAGAGTGGTGTTCTTAGCCTTAATGAACCATTGCTGATAGAACTTGAAACTAAAGGTGATTTTACTAAATTTAGGAACATAAATTGAATCCTAGTGTGCCATGCAAAAAAACACGCTACTTTAGAGAAACAGCATTCTTACACTCTACTGTGTTTCATATTGGGCCAGTACATTGAGCTATCTCAGATCAAAGACTGTGCTTTCTATACAAACGGGGTATATCTAGTTCAACTCAGTATTGGAAACTAAGTAAAAGTGGAGCTTCTCTTCAGTCCAAAACACTGTACATGCTGGGAACAGATGCGAATGCTATTTGCACTGTACATGGCCAAAATAGCAAAAGTGTGGTGTTCTTATCCTGAATGAACCCTTGTTGCTAGATCTTGAACCAGAATGTGATTCAACTCCGTTTATGAAGTGTAATTGAACCCTAGTGTGCCATGCAAAAAAAAACCACCCTGCTTTTGAGAAACGAGCATTCTTTCACTCTACTGTGTTTCCTACGGGGCCAATACAGTGAGCTAGCTCAGAACAAAAGAACTGTGCTTCCTACACAAAGGGGGCATATCAGGTTGAACTCAGTATTGGAAACTAAGTAAAACAGGAGCTTCTCTTCAGTCCAATACACTGTACTTGCTGGGAACAGACGCGAATGCTATTTGCACTGTGTATGGTCAGAATAGCCCAATAGTTGTGCTCTTAGCCTGAATGAACCCCTGCTGATAGAACTTGAACCTGAAAGTGAGTCATCTCAGTTTAGGAAGTTTAATTGAAACCTAGTGTGCCATCCAAAAAAAAACACTCTGCTTTTGAGAAAAGGGCATTCTTGCACTCTACTGTGTTTCCTATATTGGCAATACAGTGAGCTAGCTCAGAAAAAAGAATTGTGCTTCCTACACAAACGGGGCATAACTAGTTCAACTCAGTATTGGAAACTAAGTAAAACAGGAGCTTCTCTTCACTCCAATACACTGTACCTGCTGGGAACAGACGCGAATGCTATTTGCATTGTGCATGGCCAGAATAGCACAAGAGTGGTATTCTCAGACTGAATGTACCCTTGCTGCTAGAACCTGAAACTGAACGTGATTCAAGCCCGTTTAGGAAGTTTGATTGAACCCTAGTGTGCCATGTAAGAAAAACACTCTGCTTTTGAGAAACGGGCATTAGTGGACTCTACTGTGTTTCCTATAGGGCCAGTACATTGAGCTAGCTCAGAAAAAAACAACTGTGCTTCCTTCACAAACGGGCCATATCTAGTTCAACTCAGTATTGGAAACTAAGTACAAATGAGCTTCTCTTCAGTCAAATACACTGTACTTGTGGGAACAGATGCGAATGATATTAGCACTGTGTATGGCCAGAAAAGCACAAGAGTGGTGTTCTTTGCCTGAATGAACCCTTGATGCTAGAACTTGAAACTGAAAGTGATTCAACTCTGTTTATGAAGATTAATTGAACCATTGTGTGCCATGCAAGAAAAACACTCTGCTTTTCAGAAACAGGCATTCTTGCACTCTACTGTGTTTCTTATAGCCCAGTATATTTAGCTAGCTCAGATCAAAGAACTGTGCTTCCTACACAAACGGTGCATATCTAGTTCACCATAGTTTTGGAAAATAAGTAAAACAGGAGCTTCTCTTCAGTCCAATACACTGTACTTGCTGGGAACACACACGAATGCTATTTGCACTGTGTATGGCCAGAATAGCACAACATTTGTGCTCTTATCCTGAATGAAACCTTGCTTCTAGAACTTGAAACTGAACGTGATTCAACTCGGTTTAGGAAGTTTAATTGAAACCGAGTGTGCCATGCAAGAAAAACAGTCTGCTATTGAGAAAAGGGCATTCTTGCACTCTGCTGTGTCCTATAGTGCCAGTACTGTGAGCTAGCTCAGATCAAAGAACTGTGCTTCCTCCACAAACAGGGCATATCAGGTTCAACTCAGTATTCAAACTAAGTAAAACAGGAGCTTCTCTTTAGTCCAATACACTGTAGTTGCTGGCAACAGACATGAATGCGATTTGCACTGTGTGTGCCAGAATAGCACAATAATTGTGCTCTTAGCCTGAATGAACCCTTGCTGGTAGAACTTGAAACTGAACGTGATTCAACACAGTTTAGGAAGTTTAATTGAACCCTATAGTGCCATGCAAAAAAAAAAAACACTCTGCTTTTGAGAATCAGGTATTCTTGCACTCTACTGTGTTTCCTATAGGGCCAGTACAGTGAGCTAGCTCAGAACAAAACAACTTTGCTTCCTACACAAACGGGGCATATCTAGTTCAACTCAGTATTGGAAACTAAGTAAAACAGGAGCTTCTGTTCATTCCAACACACTGTCTCTGGGAACAGACGCGAATCCTTTTTGCACTATGTAGGGCCAGAATAGCACAAGAGTGGTGTTCTCAGCCTGAATGAACCCTTGCTGCTAGAACTTGAAACTGAATATGATTCAACTTCATTTATGAAGTTGAATTGAACCCTAGTGTGCCATGCAAGAAAAACACTCTGTTTTGAAAATCGGGCATTCTTGCACTCTACACTGTGTCCTGTAGGGCCAGTACAGTGAGCTAGCTCAGAAAAAAAGAACTGTGTTTCCACAACAGACTAGGCATATCTAGTTCAATTTATTATTGGAAACTAAATTAAACCGGAGCTATCTTTAGTCAAATACACTGTACTTGCTGGGAACAAAAGCAAATTCAATTTGCACTATGTATGGCCAGAATAGCACAAGAGTGGTGTTCTTAGCCTGAATGAACCCTTGCTGAAAGAACTTGAAACTGAACGTGATTCAACTCCATTTAGGAAGTTTAATTGAATCCTAGTGTGCCATGCAAGGAAAACTCTCTACTTTAGAG
The DNA here is from genome assembly GCF_049852395.1 of Peromyscus maniculatus bairdii. NCBI lineage: Eukaryota > Metazoa > Chordata > Mammalia > Rodentia > Cricetidae > Peromyscus > Peromyscus maniculatus. The sequence goes on along the minus strand of NC_134856.1, from coordinate 34,744,138 downwards.
AAACGGGCATCCTTGCACTCTACTGTGTATCATATTGGGCCAGTACATTGAGCTATCTCAGATCAAAGAACTGTGCTTCCTACACAAACGGGGTATATCTAGGTCAACCCAGAATTGGAAACAAAGTAAAACAGGAGATTCTCTTCAGTCAAATACACTGTACTTGCTGGGAACAGACACGAGTGCTATTTGCACTGTATATGGCCAGAATAGCACAAGTGTGGTGTTCTTTGCCTGAATGAACCCTTGGTGCTAGAACTTGAAACTGAATGTGATTCAACTCCATTCATGAAGTTTAATTGAACCCTAGTATGCCATGCAGGAAAAACACTCTGCTTTTGAAAAAAGGCATTCTTGCGCTCTACTGTGTTTCCTATGGGACCAGTTCAGTGAGCTAGCTCAGAACAAAAGAACTGTGCTTCCTACACAAATTGTGCATATCAGGTTCAACTCAGTATTCGAAATTAGTAAAACAGGAGCTTCTCTTCAGTCCAATACACTGTACTTGCTGGGAACAGACTCGAATGCTATTTGCATTGTGTATGGCCAGAATAGCACAATAGTTGTGCTCTTAGCCTGAAAGAACCCTTGCCGCAAGAACTTGAAACTGAACATGATTCAACTCCGTTTAGGAAGTTTAATTGAACGCTAGTGTGCCATGCAAGAAAAACACTCTGCTTTTGAGAAACGGGCATTCTTGCACTCTACTGTGTTTCCTATAGGGCCAGTACAATGAGCTAGCATATAACAAAAGAACTGTGCTTCCTACACAAACGGGGCATATCTAGTTCAACTCAGTATTGGAAACTAAGTAAAACAAGAGCTTCTCTTCAGTCCAATATTCTGTACATGCTGGGAACAGACGCGAATGCTCTTGGCATTGTGTATGGCCAGAACAGCACAAGAGTGGTGTTCTTAGACTGAATGTACCCTTGCTGCTAGAACCTGATACTGAACGTGATTCAACCCCGTTTAGGAAGTTTGATTGAACCCTAGTGTGCCATGCACGAAAAAAAATCTGCTTTTTAGAAACGGGCATTCTTGCATTCTACTGTGTTACCTATAGGGCCAGTACAGTGAGCTAGCTCAGAACAAAGAACTGTGCTTCCTACACAAACGGGCCATATGTAGTTCAACTCAGTATTGGAAACTAAGTAACAATGAGCTTCTCTTCAGTCAAATACACTGTACTTGCTGGGAACAGACACGAATGCTATTTGCACTGTGTATGGCCATTATAGCACAAGTGTGGTGTTCTTAGCCTGAATGAACACTTGCTGCTAGAACTTGAAACTGAACGTGATTCAACTCTTTTTAGGAATTTTAATTGAAACCTAGTGAGCCATGCAAGAAAAACACTCTGCTTTTGAGAAGCCGGCATTCTTTCACTCTACTGTGATTCCTAGAGGGTCAGTACAGTGAGCTTGCTCAGAACAAAAGAACTGTGCTTCCTACACAAATGGTCCATATCTAGTTCAACTCAGTATTGGAAACTAAGTAAAACAGGAGCTTCTCTTCAGTCCAATACACTTTATTGCTGGGAACAGGCTTGAATGCTATTTGCACTGTTTATGGCCAGAATAGCACAAGAGTTGTGTTCTTAGCCTGAATAAACCCTTGCTGCTAGAACTTGAAACTAAAGTGATTCAACCCCGTTTAGGAAGTTTGAATGAACCCTCGTGTGCCATAGAAAAACACTCTGCTTTTGTGAAACGGGCATTCTTGCACTCTATTGTGATTCCTAGATGGTCAGTACAGTGAGCTTGCTCAGAACAAAAGAACTGTGCTTCCTACACAAATGGTCCATATCTAGTTCAACTCAGTATTGGAAACTAAGTAAAACAGGAGCTTCTCTTCAGTCCAATACACTGTACATGCTGGGAACAGAGGCGAATGCTATTTGCACTGTGTATGGCCAGAATAGCACAAGAGTGGTGTTCTTACTGAATGAACCCTTGCAGCTAGAACTTGAAACTGAACGTGATTCAACTCCGTTTAGGTAGTTTAACTGAACCCTAGTGTGCCATGCAAGAAAAACACTCTGCCTTTGAGAAAAGGGCATTCTTGCACTCTGCTGTGTTTTCTATAGTGCCAGTACTGTGAGCTAGCTCAGATCAAAGAACTGTGCTTCCTCCACAAAGGGGGCATATCAGGTTCAACTCAGTATTCAAACTAAGTAAAATAGGAGCTTCTCTTTAGTCCAATACACTGTACTTGCTGGGAACAGACGTGAATGCCATTTGCACTGTGTATGACAGTTTAGCACAATAGATGTGCTCTTAGCCTGAATGAACCCTTGCTGATAGAACTTGAAACTGAACGTGATTCAACTCCGTTTAGGAAGTTTAATTGAACCCTATAGTGCCATGCAAAAAAAAAAACACTCTGCTTTTGAGAAACGAGTATTCTTGCACTCTACAGTGTTTCCTATAGGGCCAGTACAGTGAGCTAGCTCAGAACAAAAGAACTGTGCTTCCTACACAAACGGGGATTATCGAGTTCAACTCAGTATTTTGAACTAAGTAAAACAGGAGCTACTGTTCATTCCAACACACTGTCTCTGGGAACAGACGTGAATACTTTTTGCACTGTGTATGGCCAGAATAGCACAAGAGTGGTGTTCTTAGCCTGAATGAACCCTTGCTGCTAGAACTTGAAACTGAATGTGATTCAACTCCGTTTAGAAAGTTTAATTGAACCCTAGTGTGCCATCCAAAAAAAAAACCCTCTGCTTTGAGAAACGGGCATTCTTGCACTCTATTGTTTTCCTATATTGCCAGTACAGTGAGCTAGCTCAAAACAAAAGAACTGTGCTTCCTACACAAACGGTCCATATCTAGTTCAACTCAGTATTGGAAACTAAGTAAAACAACAGCTTCCCTTCAGTCCAATACACTGTACATGCTGGGAACAGTCACGAATGCTATTTGCACTGTGTATGGCCAGAATATCACTAGAGTTGTGTTCTTAGCCTGAATGAACCCTTGCTGCTAGACCTTGAAACTGAACGTGATTCTCCTCCGTTTAGGAAGTTTGATTGAACGCTAGTGTGCCCTGCAAGATAAACACTCTGCTTTTGAGGAACGGGCATTATTGCACTCTGCTGTGTTTCCTAGAGGGTCAGTATAGTGAGCTTGCTCAAAACAAAAGAACTGTGCTTCCTACACGAACGGGCCATATCTTGTTCAACTCAGTATTGGAAACTAAGTAAAAAAGGAGCTTATCTTCAGTCCAATACACTGTACATGCTGGGAACAATGGCGAATGCTATTTGCACTGTTTATGGCCAGAATAGCACAAGAGTGGTGTTCTTAGCCTGAATGAACCCTTGCTGCTAGAAATTGAAACTGAAAGTGATTCAACTCCATTTAGGTAGTTTAATTGAACCCTAGAGTGCCATGCAAGAAAAACACTCTGACTTTGAGAAACGGGCATTCTTCCACTCTACTGTGTTTCCTATAGGGCCAGTACAGTGAGCTAGCTCAGAACAAAAGAACTGTGCTTCCTACACAATTGGGGCATATCTAGTTCAACTCAGTATTGGAAACTAAGTAAAACAGGAGCTTCTTTCAGGCCAATACACTGTACTTGCTAGGAACAGACGCGAATGCTATTTGCACTGTGTATGGCCAGAATAGCACAGTAGTTGTGCTCTTAGCCTGAATGAACCCTTGCTGGTAGAACTTGAAACTGAATGTGATTCAACTCCATTTAGGAGGTTCAATTGAAACCTAGTGTGCCATGTGAGAAAAACTGTCTGCTTTTGATACACGGGCATTCTTGCACTGTGCTCTGTTTCCTATAGGGCCAGTACAATGAGCTGGCTTATAACAAAAGAACTGTGCTTCCTACACAAACGGGACATATCTAGTTCCACTCAACATTGGAAACTAAGTAAAACAAGAGCTTCTCTTCAGTCAAATATTCTGTACATGCTGGGAACAGACACGAATGCCATTAGCATTGTGTATGGCCAGAATAGCACAAGAGTGGTGTTCTTAGACTGAATGTACCCTTGCTGCTAGAACTTGATACTGAACGTGATTCAACGCCATTTAGGAAGTTTGATTGAACCCTAGTGTGCCATGCACGAAAAAAAATCTGCTTTTTAGAAACGGGCATTCTTGCACTCTACTGTGTTTTCTATAGGGCCAGTACAGTGAGCTAGCACAGAACAAAAGAACTGTGCTTCCTACACAAACGGGGCATATCTAGTTGAACTGAGTATTGGATACAAATCAAACAGAAGCTTCTCTTCAGTCCAATACACTTTACTTGCTGGGAACAGGTGCGAATGCTATTTGCACTGTTTATGGCCAGAATAGCACAAGAGTTGTGTTCTTAGCCTGAATGAACCCTTGCTGCTAGAACATGAAACTGAAAGTGATTCAACCCCGTTTTGGAAGTTTGAATGAACCCTCATGTGCCATGCAAGAAAAACACTCTGCTCTTGGGAAACGGGCATTCTTGCACTCTACTGTGTTTCCTAGAGGGTCAGTACAGTGAGCTTGCTCAGAACAAAACAACTGTGCTTCCTACACAAACGGTACATATCTAGTTCAACTGAGTATTGGAAACTAAGTAAAACAGAAGCTTCGCTTCAGTCCAATACACTGTACCTGCTGGGAACAGAAGCGAATGCTATTTGCACTGTGTATGGCCAGAATAGCACAAGAGTGGTGTTCTTACTGAATGAACCCTTGCTGCTAGAACATGATACTGAACGTGATTCAACTCCGTTTAGGTAGTTTAATTGAACACTAGTGTGCCATTCAATAAAAACACTCTACTTTTGAGAAAAGGGCATTCTTGCCCTCTACTCTCTTTCCTATAGGGCCAGTATAGTGAGCTAGCTCAGAACAAAAGAGCTGTGCTTCCTACACAAACGGGGCATATCTAGTTCAACTCAGCATTGGAAAGGAGTAAAACAGGAGCTTCTCTTCAGTCCAATACACTGTACTTGCTGGGAACAGACCGGAATGCTATTTGCACTGTGTATGGACAGAATAGCACAAGAGTGGTTTTCTTAGCCTGAATGAATCCTTGCTACTAGAACTTGAAACTGAACGTGATTCAACTTCGTTTAGGAAGTTTTATTGAACCCTAGTATGCTAGGAAAGAAAAACACTCTGCTTTTGAGAAACCGGCATTCTTGCACTCTACCGTTTTTCCTATAGGGCCAGTACAGTGAGCTAGCTCAGACCAAAAGAACTGTGCTTCCTACACAAACTGGCCATATCAGGTTCAACTCAGTATTGTAAACTATGTAAAACAGGATCTTCTCTTCAGTCCAATACGCTGTTTCTGCTGGGAACAGACTCGAGTGCTATTTGCGCTGTGTATGGCCAGAATAGCACAAGAGTGGTGTTCTTAGCCTGAATGAACCCTTGCTGGTAGAACTTGAAACTGAACGTGATTCACCTACGTTTAGGAAGTTTGATTGAACCCTAATGTGCCATGCAAGATAAACACTCTGCTTTTGAGGAACGGGCATTATTGCACTCTGCTGTGTTTCCTAGAGGGTCAGTATAGGGCGCTTGCTCAGAACAAAAGAACTGTGCTTTCTACACAAACCGGCCATATCTTGTTCAACTCAGTATTGGAAACTAAGTAAAAAAGGAGCTTATCTTCAGTCCAATACACTGTACATGCTGGGAACAATGGCGAATGCTATTTGCACTGTGTATGGCCAGAATAGCACAAGAGTGGTGTTCTTAGCCTGAATGAACCCTTGCTGCTAGAACTTGAAACTCAATGTGATTCAACTCCGTTTAGGAAGTTTAATTGAACCCTAGTGTGCCTTGAAAAAAACACTCTGATTTTGAGCAAAGGGCAATCTTGCACTCTACTGTGTTTTCTATAGGGCCAGTACAGTGAGCTAGCTCAGATCAAAGAACTGTGCTCCTACACAAACGGGGCATATCTAGATCAAGTCAGTATTGGAAAAGAAGTAAAACAGGAATTATCTTCAGTCCAATACACTGTACTGGCTGAGAACAGAAGCAAATGCTATTTGCACTGTGTATGGCCAGAATAGCACAAGAGTGGTGTTCTTAGCCTGAATGAACCCTTGCTGCTAGAACTTGAAACTCAACGTGATTCAACCCCGTTTAGGAAGTTTGATTGAACCCTAGTGTGCCATGCAAGAAAACCACTCTGCTTTTGAGAAACAGGCATTCTTGCACTCTACTGTGTTTCCTAAGGGGCCAGTACAGTGAGTAGCTCAGAACAAAAGAACTGTGTTTCCTACAAAAATGGGGCATATCTAGTTCAACTCAGTATTGGAAAGTAAGTAAAACAGGAGCTTCTCTTCAGTCCAACACATTGTACTTGCTGGGAACAGACGCCAATGCTATATGCACTGTGTATGGCCAAAATAGCACAAGAGTGGTGTTCTTAGCCTATATGATCCCTTGCTGCTAGAACTTGAAAGTGAACGTGTTTCAACCCCGTTTAGGAAGTTTGATTGAACCCTAGTGTGCCATCCAAAAAAAACACTCTGCTTTTGAGAAACGGGCGTTCTAGCACTCTACTATGTTTCCTATATTGCCAGTACAATGAGCTAGCTCAGAACAAAAGAACTGTGCTTCCTACACAAACGTCTCATATCTAGTTGAACTCAGTATAGTAAACTAAGTAAAACAGGAGCTTTTCTTCAGTCCAATACACTGTACCTGCTGGGAACAGACGCGAATGCTATTTGCAGTGTGTATGGGCAGAATAGCACAAAAATGGTATTCTTAGCCTGAATGATCCCTTGCTGCTAAAACTTGAAACTGAATGTGATTCAACTCAGATTAGGAAGTTTAATTGAACCCTAGTGTGCCATGCAATAAAAACACTCTACTTTTGAGAAAAGGGCATTCTTGCCCTCTACTCTGTTTCCTATAGGGCCAGTATAGTTAGCTAGCTCAGAACAAAAGAGCTGTGCTTCCTATACAAACGGGCCATATCTAGTTCAACTCATCATTCGAAACTAAGTAAAACAGGAGCTTCTCTTCAGTCCAATACAATGTACATGCTGGGAACAATGGCGAATGCTCTTTGCACTGTGTATGGCCAGAATAGCACAAGAGTGGTGTTCTTAGATGGAATGAACCCTTGCTGCTAGAATTTGAAACTGAACGTGAATCATCTCTGTTTACTTAGTTTAATTGAACCCTACTGTGCCATGCACAAAAAACACTCTGCTTTTGAGAAACGGGCATTCTTGCACTCTACTGTGTTTCCTATAGTGCCAGTACAGTGAGCTAGCTCAGAACAAAAGAACTGTGCTTCCTACACAATTGGGGCATGTCTAGTTCAACTCAGTATTGGAAACTAAGTAAAGCAGGAGCTTCTCTTCAGTCCAAACACTGTACCTGCTGTGAACAGACGCGAATGCTATTTGCACTGTGTATGGCCAGAATAGCACAAGAGTGGTTTCCTTAGCCTGAATGTACCCTTGCTGCTAGACCTTGAAACTGAACGTGATTCAACTGCATTTAGGAAGTTTGATTTAACCCTAGTGTGCCATGCAAGATAAACACTCTGCTTTTGAGAAACGGGCATTATTGCACTCTACTGTGTTTCCTAGATGGTCAGTACAGTGAGATTGCTCAGAACAAGAGAACTGTGCTTGTTTCACAAACGGGGATTATCGAGTTCAACTCAGTATTGGAAACTAAGTAAAACAGGAGCTTCTCTTCAGTCCAATACACTGTACATGCTCGGCACAATGGCGAATGCTATTTGCACTGTGTATGGCCAAAATAGCACAAGAGTGGTGTTCTTACTGAATGAACCCTTGCTGCTAGAACTTGAAACTGAACGTGATTCAACTCCGTTTATGAAGTTTAATTGAACCCTTGTGTGCCATGCAAGAAAACCACTCTGCTTTTCAGAAACAGGCATTCTTGCACTCTACTGTGTTTCCTATAGGGCCAGTATATTTAGCAAGCTCAGATCAAAGAACTGTCTTTCCTAAAAAAACGGGGCATATCTACATCAAGTCAGTATTGTAAACTAAGTAAAACAGGAATTCTCCTCAGTCCAATACACTGTATTTGCTGAGAACAGAAGCAAATGCTATTTGCTCTGTGTATGGCCAGAATAGCACAGGAATGGTGTTCTTAGCCAGAATGATCCCTTGCTGCTAATACTTGAAACTGAATGTGATGCAACTCAGATTAGGAAGTTTAATTGAACCCTAGTGTGCCATGCAATAAAAACACTCTACTTTAGAGAAAAGGGCATTCTTGCCCTCTACTCTGTTTCCTATAGGGCCAGTATAGTGAGCTAGCTCAGATCAAAGAACTGTGCTTCCTACACAAACGGGGCATATCTAGGTGAACTCAGTATAGTAAACTAAGTAAAACAGGAGCTTCTCTTCAGTCCAATACACTGTACATGCGGGGAACAGACGCGAATGCTATTTGCACTGTGTATGGCCAGAATAGTACAAGAGTTGTGTTCTTAGATGGAATGAACCCTTGCTGCTAGAACTTGAAACTGAACGTGAATAAACTCTGTTTAGGTAGTTTAATTGAACCCTAGTGTGCCATGCACGAAAAACACTCTGCTTTCGAGAAACGGGCATTCTTGCACTCTACTGTGTTTCCTATAGGGCGAGTACAGTAAGCTAGATCAGAACAAAAGAACTGTGCTTCCTACACAATTGGGGCATATCTAGTTCAACTCAGTATTGGAAACTAAGTAAAACAGGAGTTTCCCTTCAGTCCAATACACTGTACCTACTGGGAACAGACGCGAATGCTATTTGCACTGTGTATTGCCAGAATAGCACAAGAGTGGTGTTCTCAGCCTGAATGAACCCTTGCTGCTAAAACATGAAACTGAAGGTGATTCAACTCAGTTTAGGAACATAATTGAACCCTAGTGTGCCATGCAAGAAAAACACTCTGCTTTTCAGAAACGGGAATTTTTGCACTCTACTGTGTTTCCTATAGGGCCAGTAATGGTAGCTAGCTCAGAACAAAAGAACTGTGCTTCCTACACAAACGTGCCATATCTAGGTCAACTCAGTATTGGAAACTAAGTAAAACAGGATCTTCTCTTCAGTCCAATACACTGTACTTGCTAGGAACAGACATGAATGCTACTTGCACTGTGTATGGCCATTATAACACAAGTGTGGTGTTCTTAGCCTGAATGAACACTTGCTGCTAGAACTAGAAACTGAACGTGATTCAACTCTGTTTAGGAAGTTTAATTGAAACTTAGTGAGCCATGCATGAAAAACACTCTGCTTTTCAGAAACCGGCATTCTTTCACTCTTCTGTGATTCCTAAAGGGCAGTAGAGTGAGTTAGCTCAGAACAAAGAACTGTGCTTCCTACACAAACGGGGCATATCTAGTTGAACTGAGTATTGGAAACAAATCAAACAGGAGCTACCCTTCAGTCCAATACACTGTACTTGCTGGTAACAGGCGCGAATGCTATTAGGACTCTGTATGGTCAGAAAAGCACAAGAGTGGTGTTCTTAGCCTGAATGAACCCTTGATGCAAGTACTTGAAACTGAACGTGATTCAACTCCGTTTAGGAAGTTTAATTGAACCCTAGTGTGCCATGCAAGAAAAACACTCTGCTTTTCAGAAACAGGCATTCTTGCACTCTACTGTGTTTCCTATAGGGCCAGTATATTTAGCTAGCTCAGATCAAAGAACTGTGCTTCCTACACAAACGGGGCATATCTTGTTCACTTTAGTATTGTAACTAAGTAAAACAGGAGCTTCTCTTCATTCCGATACACTGTACTTGCTGGGAACACACACGAATGCTATTTGCACTGTGTATGGCCAGAATAGCACAAGAGTTGAGCTCTTAGCCTGAGTGAATCCGTGCTGCTAGAACTTGAAACTGAACGTGATTCAACTCAGATTAGGAAGTTTAATTGAACCCGAGTGTGCCATGCAAGAAAAACAGTCAGCTTTTGAGAAAAGGGCATTCTTGCACTCTACAGTGTTTCCTATAGTGCCAGTACTGTGAGCTACCTCAGATCAAAGAACTGTGCTTCCTACACAAACGGGACATATCTAGTGGAACTCGGTATAGTAAACTACGTAAAACAGGAGCTTCTCTTCAGTCCAATACTCTGTACTTGCTGAGAACAGAAGCATATGCTATTTGCACTGTGTATGGCCAGAATAGCACAAGAGTGGTGTTCTTAGCCTGAATGAACCCTTGCTGCTAAAACTTGAAACTGAATGTGATTCAACTCAGATTAGGAATTTTAATTGAACCCTAGTGTGCCATGCAATAAAAACACTCTACTTTTGAGAAAAGGGCATTCTTGCCCTCTACTCTGTTTCCTATAGGGCCAGTACAGTGAGCTAGCTCAGAACAAAAAACTTTGCTTCCTACACAAACGGGGCATATCTAGTTCAACTCAGTTTTGGAAACTAAGTAAAACAGGAGCTTCTGTTCATTCCAACACACTGTCTCTGGGAACAGACGTGAATCCTTTTTGCACTGTGTAGGGCCAGAATAGCACAAGAGTGGTGTTCTCAGCCTGAATGAACCCTTGCTGCTAGAACTTGAAACTGAATATGATTCAACTCCATTAATGAAGTTTAATTGAACCCTAGTGTGCCATGCAAGAAAAAAACTCTGTTTTGAAAATCAGGCTTTCTTGCACTCTACAGTGTTTCCTATAGGGCCAGTACAGTGAGCTAGCTCAGAAAAAAAGAACTGTGGTTCCACAACAGACTAGGCATATCTAGTTCATTTTATTATTGGAAACTAAATTAAACAGGAGCTATCTTTAGTCAAATACACTGTACTTGCTGGGAACAAAAGCAAATTCAATTTGCACGGTTTATGGCCAGAATAGCACAAGAGTGTTGTTCTTAGCCTGAATGAACCCTTGCTGAAAGAACTTGAAACTGAACGTGATTCAACTCCATTTAGGAAGTTTAATTGAATCCTAGTGTGCCATGCAAGGAAAACTCTCTACTTTAAAGAAACGGGCATCCTTGCACTTTACTGTGTTTCATATTGGGCCAGTACATTGAGCTATCTCGGATCAAAGAACTGTGCTTCCTACACAAACGGGGTATATCTAGGTCAACCCAGTATTGGAAAATAAGTAAAACAGGAGCTTCTCTTCAGTAAAATACACTGTACTTGCTGGGAACAGACACGAGTGCTATTTGCACTGTATATGGCCAGAATAGCACAAGTGTGGTGTTCTTAGCCTGAAGGAACCCTTGCTGCTAGAACTTGAAACTGAATGTGATTCAACTCCATTCATGAAGTTTAATTGAACCCAAGTGTGCCATGCAAGAAAAACACTCTGCTGTTGATAATCGCCATTCTTGCACTCTACTGTGTTTCCTATAGGGCCAGTACAGTGAGCTAGCTCAGAACAAAAGAACTGTGCTTCCTAAACAAACGGGGCATATCTAGTTCAACTCAGTATTGGAAACTAAGTAAAAGAGGAGCTTCTCTTCAGTCCGATACACTGTACTTGCTGGGAACAGACACGAATGCTATTTGCACTGTGTATGCCCAGAAAAGCACAAGAGTTGTGTTCTTAGCCTGAAAGAACTCTTGCTGGTAGAACTTGAAACTGAACGGGATTCAACTCCATTTAGAAAGTTTAATTGAACCCTAGTGTGCCATGCAGGAAAAACACTCAGCTTTTGAGAAAAAGGCAATCATGCACTCTACTGTGTTTCCTATGGGACCAGTTCAGTGAGCTAGCTCAGAACAAAAGAACTGTGCTTCCTACACAAATTGTGCATATCAGGTTCAACTCAGTATTCGAAATTAGTAAAACAGGAGCTTCTCTTCAGTCCAATACACTGTACTTGCTGGGAACAGACTCGAATGCTATTTGCATTGTGTATGGCCAGAATAGCACAATAGTTGTGCTCTTAGCCTGAAAGAACCCTTGCCGCAAGAACTTGAAACTGAACATGATTCAACTCCGTTTAGGAAATTTAATTGAACGCTAGTGTGCCATGCAAGAAAAACACTCTGCTTTTGAAAAACGGGCAATCTTGCACTCTACTGTGTTTCCTATAGGGCCAGTACAATGAGCTAGCATATAACAAAAGAACTGTGCTTCCTACACAAACGTGGCATATCTAGTTCAATTCAGTATTGGAAACTAAGTAAAACAAGAGCTTCTCTTCAGTCCAATATTCTGTACATGATGGGAACAGACGCAAATGCTATTGGCATTGTGTATGGCCAGAACAGCACAAGAGTGGTGTTCTTAGACTGAATGTACCCTTGCTGCTAGAACTTGATACTGAACGTGATTCAACCCTGTTTAGGAAGTTTGATTGAACCCTAGTGTGCCATGCACGAAAAAAACTCTGCTTTTTAGAAACGGGCATTCTTGCATTCTACTGTGTTTCCTATAGGGCCAGTACAGTGAGCTAGCTCAGAACAAAAGAACTGTGCTTCCTACACAAACGGGCCATATGTAGTTCAACTCAGTATTGGAAACTAAGTAAAAATGAGCTTCTCTTCAGTCAAATACACTGTACTTGCTGGGAACAGACACGAATGCTATTTGTACTGTGTATGGCCATTATAGCACAAGTGTGGTGTTCTTAGCCTGAATGAACACTTGCTGCTAGAACTTGAAACTGAACGTGATTCAACTCTGTTTAAAAATTTTAATTGAAACCTAGTGAGCCATGCAAGAAAAACACTCTGCTTTTGAGAAACGGGCATTCTTGCACTCTACTGTGTTTCCTATAGGGCCAGTACAATGAGCTAGCATATAACAAAATAACTGTGCTTTCTACACAAACGGGGCATATCTAGTTCAACTCAGTATTGGAAACTCAGTAAAACAAGAGCTTCTCTTCAGTCCAATATTCTGTATATGCTGGGAACAGACGCGAATGCTATTGGCATTGTGTATGGCCAGAACAGCACAAGAGTGGTGTTCTTAGACTGAATGTACCCTTGCTGCTAGAACTTGATACTGAACGTGATTCAACCCCGTTTAGGAAGTTTGATTGAACCCTAGTGTGCCATGCACGAAAAAAACTCTGCTTTTTAGAAACGGGCATTCTTGCATTCTACTGTGTTTCCTATAGGGCCAGTACAGTGAGCTAGCTCAGAACCAAAGAACTGTCCTTCCTACACAAACGGGCCATATGTAGTTCAATTCAGTATTGGAAACTAAATAAAAATGAGCTTCTCTTCAGTCAAATACACTGTACTTGCTGGGAACAGACACCAATGCTATTTGCACTGTGTATGGCCATTATAGCACAAGTGTGGTGTTCTTAGCCTGAATGAACACTTGCTGCTAGAACTTGAAACTGAACGTGATTCAACTCTGTTTAGGAATTTTAATTGAAACCTAATGAGCCATGCAAGAAAAACACTCTGCTTTTGAGAAGCCGGCATTCTTTCACTCTACTGTTATTCCTAAAGGGCAGTACAGTGAGCTATCTCAGAACAAAGAACTGTGCTTCCTCCACAAAGGGTGCATATCAGGTTCAACTCAGTATTGGAAACCAAGTAAAACAGGAGCTTCTCTTTAGTCCAATACACTGTACATGCTGGGAACAGAAGCGAATGCTATTTGCACTGTGTATGGCCAGAATAGCACAAGAGTGGTGTTCTTACTGAATGAACCCTTGCTGGTAGAACTTGAAACTGAACGTGATTCAACTCCTTTTAGGTAGTTTAATTGAACCCTAGTGTGCCATGCAAGAAAAACACTCTGCCTTTGAGAAAAGGGCATTCTTTTTTTTTTTTTTTTTTTTTGGTTTTTTCGAGACAGGGTTTCTCGGTGTAGCTTTGCGCCTTTCCTGGGACTCACTTGGTAGCCCAGGCTGGCCTCGAACTCACAAAGATCCGCCTGCCTCTGCCTCCCGAGTGCTGGGATTAAAGGCGTGCGCCACCACCGCCCGGCTGAGAATAGGGCATTCTTGCACTCTGCTGTGTTTCCTATAGTGCCAGTACTGTGAGCTAGCTCAGATCAAAGAACTGTGATTCCTCCACAAAGGGGGCATATCAGGTTCAACTCAGTATTCAAACTAAGTAAAACAGGAGCTTCTCTTTAGTCCAATACACTGTACTTGCTGGGAACAGACATGAATGCCATTTGCACTGTGTATGACAGATTAGCACAATAGATGTGCTCTTAGCCTGAATGAACCCTTGCTGGTAGAACTTGAAACTGAACGTGATTCAACTCCGTTTAGGAAGTTTAATTGAACCCTATAGTGCCATGCAAAAAAAAATACTCTGCTTTTGAGATACGGGTATTGTTGCACTCTACTGTGTTTCCTATAGGGCCAGTACAGTGAGCTAACTCAGAACAAAAGAACTGTGCTTCCTACACAAACCGGGCATATCTAGTTCAACTCAGTATTGGAAACTAAGTAAAACAGGAGCTTCTGTTCATTCCAACACACTGTCTCTGGGAACAGACGCGAATACTTTTTGCACTGTGTATGGCCAGAATAGCACAAGAGTGGTGTTCTCAGCCTGAATGAACCCTTGCTGCTAGAACCTGAAACTGAATGTGATTCAACTCCATTTATGAAGTTTAATTGAACCCTAGTGTGCCATGCAAGAAAAACACTCTGCTTTTGAAAAACGGGCATTCTTACACTCTACACTGTGTCCTGTAGGGCCAGTACAGTGAGCTAGCTCAGAAAAAAAGAAATGTGTTTCCACAACAGACTAGTCATATCTAGTTCAATTCATTATTGGAAACTAAATTAAACAGGAGCCATCTTCAGTCAAATACACTGTACCTGCTGGGAACAAAAGCAAATTCAATTTGCACTGTGTATGGCCAGAATAGCACAAAAGTGGTGTTCTTAGCCTGAATGAACCCTTGCGGCTAGAACTTGAAACTGAATGTGATTCAACTCCGTTTAGAACGTTTAATTGAACCCTAGTGTGCCATCCAAAAAAAACACTCTGCTTTGAGAAACGGGCATTCTTGCACTCTACTGTTTTCCTCTATTGCCAGTATAGTGAGCTAGCTCAAAACAAAAGAACTGTGCTTCCTACACAAACGGTGCATATCTAGTTCAACTCAGTATTGGAAACTAAGTAAAACAGGAGCTTCTCTTCAGTCCAATATTCTGTACATGCTGGGAACACACGCGAATGCTATTGGGATTGTGTATGGCCAGAATAGCACAAGAGTGGTGTTCTTAGACTGAATGTACCCTTGCTGCTAGAACTTGATACTGAACGTGATTCAATGCCTTTTAGGAAGTTTGATTGAACCCTAGTGTGTCATGCACGAAAAAAAATCTGCTTTTTAGAAACGGGCATTCTTGCACTCTACTGTGTTTTCTATAGGGCCAGTACAGTGAGCTAGCTCAGAACAAAAGAACTGTGCTTCCTACACAAACGGGGCATATCTAGTTGAACTCAGTATAGTAAACTAAGTAAAACAGGAGCTTCTCTTCAGTCCAATACACTGTACATGCTGGTAACAGACGCGAATGCTATTTGTACTGTGTATGGCCAGAATAGCACAAGAGTGGTGATCTTAGCCTGAATGAACCCTTGCTGCTAGAACTTGAATCTCAACGTGATTCAACTCCGTTTAGGAAGTTTAATTGAACCCTAATTGCCATGCAAAAAAAACACTCTGCTTTTGAGCAAAGGGCAATCCTACACTCTACTGTGTTTCCAATAGGGCCAGTACAGTGAGCTAGCTCAGATCAAAGAACTGTGCTTCCTACACAAACGGGGCATATCTAGTTCAACTCAGTATTGGAAACTAAGTAAAACAAGAGCTTCTGTTCAGTCCAATACACTATACCTGCTGGGAAAAGATGCGAATGCTATATGTACTGTGTATGGCCAGAATAATACAAGATTGGTGTTCTCAGCCTGAATGAACCCTTGCTACTAAAACTTGAAACTGAAGGTGATTCAACTCAGTTTAAGAAGTTAATTGAACCCTAGTGTGCCATGCAAGAAAAACACTCTACTTTAGAGAAGCCGGCATTCTTTCACTCTACTGTGATTCCTAAAGGCCAGTACAGTGAGCTAGCTCAGAACAAAGAACTGTGCTTCCTACACAAACGGGGCATATCTAGTTGAACTGAGTATTGGAAGCAAATCGAACAGAAGCTTCTCTTCCGTCCAATACACTTTACTTGCTGGGAACAAGTGCGAATGCTATTTGCAATGTTTATGGCCAGAATAGCACAAGAGTTGTGTTCTTAGCCTGAATGACCCTTGCTGCTAGAACTTGAAACTGAAAGTGATTCAACCCCGTTTAGGAAGTTTGAATGAACCCTCGTGTGCCATGCAAGAAAAACACTCTGCTATGTGAAACGGGCATTCTTACATTCTACTTTGTTTCCTATAGGGCCAATAGAGTGAGCTAGCTCAGAACAAGAGAATTGTGCTTCCTACACAAACGGGGCATATCTAGATCAAGTCAGTATTGGAAACTAAGTAAAACAGGAATTCTCTTCCGTCCAATACACTGTACTTGCTGAGAACAGAAGCAAATGCTATTTGTACTCTGTATGGCCAGAATAGCACAAGAGTGGTGTTCTTAGCAAAATGAACCCTTGCTGCTAGAACTTGAAACTCAACGTGATTCAACCCCGTTTAGGAAGTTTGATTGAACCCTAGTGTGCCATGCAAGAAAACCACTCTGCTTTTGAGAAACGGGCATTCTTGCACTCTACCGGGTTTCCTATAGGGACAGTAGAGTGAGCTAGCTCAGAACAAAGTACTGTGCTTCCTACACAAACGTGGCATATCTAGTTGAACTCAGTATAGTAAACTAAGTAAAACAGGAGCTTCTCTTCAGTCCCATACACTGTACCTGCTGGGAACAGACTCGAATGCTATTTGCAGTGTGTATTGCCAGAATAGCACAAGAATGGTGTTCTTAGCCAGAATGATCCCTTGCTGCTAAAACTTGAAACTGAATGTGATTCAACTCAGATTAGGAAGTTTAATTGAACCCTAGTGTGCCATGCAATAAAAACACTCTACTTTTGAGAAAAGGGCATTCTTGCCCTCTACTCTGTTTCCTATAGGGCCAGTATAGTGAGCTAGCTCAGAACAAAAGAGCTGTGCTTCCTACACAAACGGGACATATCTAGTTCAGCTCATAATTCAAAACTAAGTAAAACAGGAACTTCTGTTCAGTCTAATATACTGTACTTGCTGGGAACACGGGAAAATGCTATTTGCACTGTGTATGGCCAGAATAGCAGAAGAGTCGTGTTCTTAGCCTGAATGAACCCTTGCTGCTAGAACTTGAAACTGAGCGTGATTCAACTTCGTTTAGGAAGTTTAATTGAACCCTAGTGTGCCAGGCAAGAAAAAGACTCTGCTTTTGAGAAACGGGCATTCTTGCACTCTATCGTTTTTCCTATAGGGCCAGTACAGTGAGCTAGCTCAGAACAAAAGAACTGTGCTTCCTACACAAACTGGGCATATCAGGGTCAACTCAGTATTGGAAACTAAGTAAAACAGGATCTTCTCTCAGTCCAATACGCTGTACCTGCTGGGAACAGACGCGAATGCTATTTGCACTGTGTATGGCCAGAATAGCACAAGAGTGGTGTTCTTAGCCTGAATGAACCCTTGGTGGTAGAACTTGAAACTGAACGTGATTCAACTCCGTTTAGGAAGTTTGATTGAACCTTAGTGTGCCATGTAAGTTAAACACTCTGCTTTTGAGAAACGGGCATTATTGCACTCTACTGTGTTTCCGAGAGGGTCAGTATATTTAGCTAGCTCAGATCAAAGAACTGTGCTTCCTACACAAATGGGGCATATCGAGTTCACCTTAGTATTGGAAACTAAGTAAAACAGGAGCTTCTCTTCAGTCCAATACACTGTACTTGCTGGGAACACACACAAATGCTATTTGCACTGTTTATGGCCATAATAGCACAAGAGTTGTGCTCTTAGCCTGAATGAACCCTTGCTGCTAGAACTTGAAACTGAACGTAATTCAAATCCGTTTAGGAAGTTTAATTGAACGCGAGTGTGCCATGCAAGAAAAACAGTCTGCTTTTGAGAAAAGGGCATTCGTGAACTCTACTGTGTTTCCTATAGTGCCAGTACTGTGAGATAGCTCAGATCAAAGAACTGTGCTTCCTACACAAACGGGGCATATCTAGTTGAACTCAGTATAGTAAACTAAGTAAAACAGGAGCTTCTCTTCAGTCCAATACACTATACATGCTGAAAACAGACGCGAATGCTATTTGCACTGTGTATGGCCAGAATAGTACAAGAGTTGTGTTCTTAGATGGAAAGAACCCTTGCTGCTAGAACTTGAAACTGAACGTGAATCAACTCTGTTTAGGTAGTTTAACTTAACCCTAGTGTGCCATGCACGAAAAACACTCTGCTTTTGAGAAACGGGCATTCTTGCACTCTACTGTGTTTCCTATAGGGCCAGTACAGTAAGCTAGCTCAGAACAAAAGAACTGTGCTTCCTACACAATTGGGGCATATCTAGTTCAACTCAGTATTGGAAACTAAGTAAAACAGGAGCTTCCCTTCAGTCCAATACACTGTACCTGCTGGGATCAGACGCGAATGCTATTTGCACTGTGTATGGCCAGAATAGAACAAGAGTGGTGTTCTCAGCCTGAATGAACCCTTGTTGCTAAAACTTGAAACTGAAGGTGATTCAACTCAGTTTAGGAACATAACTGAACCCTAGTGTGCCATGCAAGAAAAACACTCTGCTTTTCAGAAACGGGCATTCTTGCACTCTACTGTGTTTCCTATAGGGCCAGTACATTGAGCTAGCTCAGAACTTAAGAACTGAGCTTCCTACACAAACGGGGCATATGTAGTTCAACTCAGTATTGGAACCTAAGTAAAACAGGAATTTCTCGTCAGTCCAACACACTGTACTTGCTTGGAACAGACGCGAATGCTATATGCACTGTGTATGGCCGAAATAGCACAACAGTGGTGTTTTTAGCCTGAATGAACCCTTGCTGCTAGAACTTGAAACTGAACGTGATTCAACTCCGTTTAGTAAGTTTGATTGAACCTTAGTGTGCCATGCAAGATAAACACACTGCTTTTGAGAAATGGGCATTATTGCACTCTACTGTGTTTCCGAGAGGGTCAGTATATTTAGCTAGCTCAGATCAAAGAACTGTGCTTCCTACACAAACGGGGCATATCTAGTTGAACTCAGTATAGTAAACTAAGTAAAACAGGAGCTTCTCTTCAGTCCAATACACTGTACATGCTGGTAAGAGACGCGAATGCTATTTGCACTGTGTATGGCCAGAATAGTACAAGAGTTGTGTTCTTAGATGGAATGAACCCTTGCTGCTAGAACTGGAAACTGAACGTGAATCAACTCTGTTTAGGTAGTTTAATTGAACCCGAGTGTGCCATGCACGAAAAACACTCTGCTTTTGAGAAACGGGCATTCTTGCACTCTACTGTGTTTCCTATAGGGCCAGTACAGTAAGCTAGCTCAGAACAAAAGAACTGTGATTCCTACACAAATGGGGCATATCTAGTTCAACTCAGTATTGGAAACTAAGTGAAAATGAGCTTCACTTCAGTCAAATACACTGTATTTGTGGGAACAGACGCGAATGCTATTAGCCCTTTGTATGGCCAGAAAAGCACAAGAGTGGTATTCTTTGCCTGAATGAACCCTTGATGCTAGAACTTGAAACTGAACGTGATTCAACTCCGTTTAGGAAGTTTAATTGAACCCTTGTGTGCCATGCAAGAAAAACACTCTGCTTTTCAGAAACCGGCATTCTTGCACTCTACTGTGTTTCCTATAGGGCCAGTATATTTAGCTAGCTCAGATCAAAGAACTGTGCTTCCTACTCAAACGGGGCATATCTAGTTGAACTCAGTATAGTAAACAAAGTAGAACAGGAGCTTCTCTTCAGTCCAATACACTGTACTTGCTGAGAACAGAAGCAAATGCTATTTGCACTGTGTATGGCCAGAATAGCACAAGAGTGGTGATCTTAGCCTGAATGAACCCTTGCTGCTAGAACTTGAATCTCAACGTGATTCAACTCCGTTTAGGAAGTTTAATTGAACCCTAATTGCCATGCAAAAAAAACACTCTGCTTTTGAGCAAAGGGCAATCCTACACTCTACTGTGTTTCCAATAGGGCCAGTACAGTGAGCTAGCTCAGATCAAAGAACTGTGCTTCCTACACAAACGGGGCATATCTAGTTCAACTCAGTATTGGAAACTAAGTAAAACAAGAGCTTCTGTTCAGTCCAATACACTATACCTGCTGGGAAAAGATGCGAATGCTATATGTACTGTGTATGGCCAGAATAACACAAGAGTGGTGTTCTCAGCCTGAATGAACCCTTGCTACTAAAACTTGAAACTGAAGGTGATTCAACTCAGTTTAGGAAGTTAATTGAACCCTAGTGTGCCATGCAAGAAAAACACTCTACTTTAGAGAAGCCGGCATTCTTTCACTCTACTGTGATTCCTAAAGGCCAGTACAGTGAGCTAGCTCAGAACAAAGAACTGTGCTTCCTACACAAACGGGGCATATCTAGTTGAACTGAGTATTGGAAACAAATCGAACAGAAGCTTCTCTTCAGTCCAATACACTTTACTTGCTGGGAACAAGTGCGAATGCTATTTGCAATGTTTATGGCCAGAATAGCACAAGAGTTGTGTTCTTAGCCTGAATGAACCCTTGCTGCTAGAACTTGAAACTGAAAGTGATTCAACCCCGTTTAGGAAGTTTGAATGAACCCTCGTGTGCCATGCAAGAAAAACACTCTGCTTTTGTTAAACGGGCATTCTTACACTCTACTTTGTTTCCTATAGGGCCAATAGAGTGAGCTAGCTCAGAACAAGAGAACTGTGCTTCCTACACAAACGGGGCATATCTAGATCAAGTCAGTATTGGAAACTAAGTAAAACAGGAATTCTCTTCCGTCCAATACACTGTACTTGCTGAGAACAGAAGCAAATGCTATTTGTACTGTGTATGGCCAGAATAGCACAAGAGTGGTGTTTTTAGCAAAATGAACCCTTGCTGCTAGAACTTGAAACTCAACGTGATTCAACCCCGTTTAGGAAGTTTGATTGAACCCTAGTGTGCCATGCAAGAAAACCACTCTGCTTTTGAGAAACGGGCATTCTTGCACTCGACTATGTTTCCTACAGGGCTAGTACAGTGAGCTAGCTCAGAACAAAGAACTGTGCTTCCTACACAAACGTGGCATATGTAGTTGAACTCAGTATAGTAAACTAAGTAAAACAGGAGCTTCTCTTCAGTCCAATACACTGTACCTGCTGGGAACAGACGCGAATGCTATTTGCAGTGTGTATTGCCAGAATAGCACAAGAATGGTGTTCTTAGCCAGAATGATCCCTTGCTGCTAAAACTTGAAACTGAATGTGATTCAACTCAGATTAGGAAGTTTAATTGAACCCTAGTGTGCCATGCAATAAAAACACTCTACTTTTGAGAAAAGGGCATTCTTGCCCTCTACTCTGTTTCCTATAGGGCCAGTATAGTGAGCTAGCTCAGAACAAAAGAGCTGTGCTTCCTACACAAACGGGACATATCTAGTTCAGCTCATAATTCAAAACTAAGTAAAACAGGAACTTCTGTTCAGTCTAATACACTGTACTTGCTGGGAACACGGGAAAATGCTATTTGTACTGTGTATAGCCAGAATAGCAGAAGAGTCGTGTTCTTAGCCTGAATGAACCCTTGCTGCTAGAATTTGAAACTGAGCGTGATTCAACTTCGTTTAGGAAGGTTAATTGAACCCTAGTGTGCCAGGCAAGAAAAAGACTCTGCTTTTGAGAAATGGGCATTCTTGCACTCTATCGTTTTTCCTATAGGGCCAGTACAGTGAGCTAGCTCAGAACAAAAGAACTGTGCTTCCTACACAAACTGGGCATATCAGGGTCAACTCAGTATTGGAAACTAAGTAAAACAGGATCTTCTCTCAGTCCAATATGCTGTACCTGCTGGGAACAGACGCGAATGCAATTTGCACTGTGTATGGCCAGAATAGCACAAGAGTGGTGCTCTTAGCCTGAATGAACCCTTGCTGCTAGAACTTGAAACTGAACGTAATTCAAATCCGTTTAGGAAGTTTAATTTAACGCGAGTGTGCCATGCAAGAAAAACAGTCTGCTTTTGAGAAAAGGGCATTCGTGAACTCTACTGTGTTTCCTATAGTGCCAGTACTGTGAGATAGCTCAGATCAAAGAACTGTGCTTCCTACACAAACGGGGCATATCTAGTTGAACTCAGTATAGTAAACTAAGTAAAACAGGAGCTTCTCTTCAGTCCAATACACTATACATGCTGAAAACAGACCCGAATGCTATTTGCACTGTGTATGGCCAGAATAGTACAAGAGTTGTGTTCTTAGATGGAAAGAACCCTTGCTGCTAGAACTTTAAACTGAACGTGAATCAACTCTGTTTAGGTAGTTTAATTTAACCCTAGTGTGCCATGCACGAAAAACACTCTGCTTTTGAGAAACGGGCATTCTTGCACTCTACTGTGTTTCCTATAGGGCCAGTACAGTAAGCTAGCTCAGAACAAAAGAACTGTGCTTCCTACACAATTGGGGCATATCTAGTTCAACTCAGTATTGGAAACTAAGTAAAACAGGAGCTTCCCTTCAGTCCAATACACTGTACCTGCTGGGATCAGACGCGAAAGCTATTTGCACTGTGTATGGCCAGAATAGCACAAGAGTGGTGTTCTCAGCCTGAATGAACCCTTGTTGCTAAAACTTGAAACTGAAGGTGATTCAACTCAGTTTAGGAACATAACTGAACCCTAGTGTGCCATGCAAGAAAAACACTCTGCTTTTCAGAAACGGGCATTCTTGCACTCTACTGTGTTTCCTATAGGGCCAGTACATTGAGCTAGCTCAGAACTTAAGAACTGTGCTTCCTACACAAACGGGGCATATGTAGTTCAACTCAGTATTGGAACCTAAGTAAAACAGGAATTTCTCGTCAGTCCAACACACTGTACTTGCTTGGAACAGACGCGAATGCTATATGCACTGTGTATGGCCGAAATAGCACAACAGTGGTGTTCTTAGCCTGAATGAACCCTTGCTGCTAGAACTTGAAACTGAACGTGATTCAACTCCGTTTAGTAAGTTTGATTGAACCTTAGTGTGCCATGCAAGATAAACACACTGCTTTTGAGAAATGGGCATTATTGCACTCTACTGTGTTTCCGAGAGGGTCAGTATATTTAGCTAGCTCAGATCAAAGAACTGTGCTTCCTACACAAATGGGGCATATCTAGTTCACCTTAGTATTGGAGACTAAGTAAAACAGGAGCTTCTCTTCAGTCCAATACACTGTACTTGCTGGGAACACACACGAATGGTATTTGCAATGTGTATGGCCATAATAGCACAAGAGTTGTGCTCTTAGCCTGAATGAACCCTTGCTGCTAGAACTTGAAACTGAACGTAATTCAAATCCGTTTAGGAAGTTTAATTGAACGCGAGTGTGCCATGCAAGAAAAACAGTCTGCTTTTGTGAAAATGGCATTCGTGCACTCTACTGTGTTTCCTATAGTGCCAGTACTGTGAGCTAGCTCAGATCAAAGAACTGTGCTTCCTACACAAACGGGGCATATCTAGTTGAACTCAGTATAGTAAACTAAGTAAAACAGGAGCTTCTCTTCAGTCCAATACACTATACATGCTGGGAACAGACGCGAATGCTATTTGCACTGTGTATGGCCAGAATAGTACAAGAGTTGTGTTCTTAGATGGAAAGAACCCTTGCTGCTAGAACTTGAAACTGAACGTGAATCAACTCTGTTTAGGTAGTTTAATTTAACCCTAGTGTGCCATGCACGAAAAACACTCTGCTTTTGAGAAACGGGCATTCTTGCACTATACTGTGTTTCCTATAGGCCCAGTACTGTGAGCTAGCTCAGATCAAAGAACTGTGCTTCCTACACAAACGAGGCATATCTAGTTGAACTCAGTATAGTAAACTAAGTAAAACAGGAGCTTCTCTTCAGTCCAATACACTGTACATGCTGGTAACAGACGCGAATGCTATTTGCACTGTGTATGGCCAGAATAGTACAAGAGTTGTGTTCTTAGATGGAATGAACCCTTGCTGCTAGAACTGGAAACTGAACGTGAATCAACTCTGTTTAGGTAGTTTAATTGAACCCTAGTGTGCCATGCACGAAAAACACTCTGCTTTTGAGAAACGGGCATTCTTGCACTCTACTGTGTTTCCTATAGGGCCAGTACAGTAAGCTAGCTCAGAACAAAAGAACTGTGCTTCCTACACAAATGGGGCATATCTAGTTCAACTCAGTATTGGAAACTAAGTGAAAATGAGCTTCACTTCAGTCAAATACACTGTATTTGTGGGAACAGACGCGAATGCTATTAGCACTGTGTATGGCCAGAAAAGCACAAGAGTGGTATTCTTTGCCTGAAAGAACCCTTGATGCTAGAACTTGAAACTGAACGTGATTCAACTCCGTTTAGGAAGTTTAATTGAACCCTTGTGTGCCATGCAAGAAAAACACTCTGCTTTTCAGAAACCGGCATTCTTGCACTCTACTGTGTTTCCTATAGGGCCAGTATATTTAGCTAGCTCAGATCAAAGAACTGTGCTTCCTACTCAAACGGGGCATATCTACTTGAACTCAGTATAGTAAACAAAGTAGAACAGGAGCTTCTCTTCAGTCCAATACACTGTACTTGCTGAGAACAGAAGCAAATGCTATTTGCACTGTGTATAGCCAGAATAGCACAAGAGTGGTGATCTTAGCCTGAATGACGCCTTGCTGCTAGAACTTGAATCTCAACGTGATTCAACTCCGTTTAGGAAGTTTAATTGAACCCTAATTGCCATGCAAAAAAAACACTCTGCTTTTGAGCAAAGGGCAATCCTACACTCTACTGTGTTTCCAATAGGGCCAGTACAGTAAGCTAGCTCAGATCAAAGAACTGTGCTTCCTACACAAAAGGGGCATATCTAGTTCAACTCAGTATTGGAAACTAAGTAAAACAAGAGCTTCTGTTCAGTCCAATACACTATACCTGCTGGGAAAAGATGCGAATGCTATATGTACTGTGTATGGCCAGAATAACACAAGAGTGGTGTTCTCAGCCTGAATGATCCCTTGCTGCTAAAACTTGAAACTGAATGTGATTCAACTCAGATTAGGAAGTTTAATTGAACCCTAGTGTGCCATGCAATAAAAACACTCTACTTTTGAGAAAAGGGCATTCTTGCCCTCTACTCTGTTTCCTATAGGGCCAATATAGTGAGCTAGCTCAGAACAAAAGAGCTGTGCTTCCTACACAAACGGGCCATATCTAGTTCAGCTCATAATTCAAAACTAAGTAAAACAGGAACTTCTGTTCAGTCTAATACACTGTACTTGCTGGGAACACGGGAAAATGCTATTTGTACTGTGTATAGCCAGAATAGCAGAAGAGTCGTGTTCTTAGCCTGAATGAACCCTTGCTGCTAGAACTTGAAACTGAGCGTGATTCAACTTCGTTTAGGAAGTTTAATTGAACCCTAGTGTGCCAGAAAAGAAAAAGACTCTGCTTTTGAGAAACGGGCATTCTTGCACTCTATCGTTTTTCCTATAGGGCCAGTACAGTGAGCTAGTTCAGAACAAAAGAACTGTGCTTCCTACACAAACTGGGCATATCAGGGTCAACTCAGTATTGGAAACTAAGTAAAACAGGATCTTCTCTCAGTCCAATACGCTGTACCTGCTGGGAACAGACGCGAATGCTATTTGCACTGTGTATGGCCAGAATAGCACAAGAGTGGTGTTCTTAGCCTGAATGAACCCTTGGTGGTAAAACTTGAAACTGAACGTGATTCAACTCCGTTTAGGAAGCTTGATTGAACCTTAGTGTGCCATGTAAGTTAAACACTCTGCCTTTGAGAAACGGGCATTATTGCACTCTACTGTGTTTCCGAGAGGGTCAGTATATTTAGCTAGCTCAGATCAAAGAACTGTGCTTCCTACACAAACGGGGCATATCGAGTTCACCTTAGTATTGGAAACTAAGTAAAACAGGAGCTTCTCTTCAGTCCAATACACTGTACTTGCTGGGAACACACACGAATGCTATTTGCACTGTTTATGGCCATAATAGCACAAGAGTTGTGCTCTTAGCCTGAATGAACCCTTGCTGCTAGAACTTGAAACTGAATGTAATTCAAATCCGTTTAGGAAGTTTAATTGAACGTGAGTGTGCCATGCAAGAAAAACAGTCTGCTTTTGAGAAAAGGGCATTCGTGCACTCTACTGTGTTTCCTATAGTGCCAGTACTGTGAGATAGCTCAGATCAAAGAACTGTGCTTCCTACACAAACGGGGCATATCTAGTTGAAATCAGTATAGTAAACTAAGTAAAACAGGAGCTTCTCTTCAGTCCAATACACTATACATGCTGGGAACAGACGCGAATGCTATTTGCACTGTGTATGGCCAGAATAGTACAAGAGTTGTGTTCTTAGATGGAAAGAACCCTTGCTGCTAGAACTTGAAACTGAACGTGAATCAACTCTGTTTAGGTAGTTTAATTTAACCCTAGTGTGCCATGCAGGAAAAACACTCTGCTTTTGAGAACGGGCATTCTTGCACTACACTGTGTTTCCTATAGGCCCAGTACTGTGAGCTAGCTCAGATCAAAGAACTGTGCTTCCTACACAAACGGGGCATATCTAGTTGAACTCAGTATAGTAAACTAAGTAAAACAGGAGCTTCTCTTCAGTCCAATACACTGTACATGCTGGTAACAGACGCGAATGCTATTAGCACTGTGTATGGCCAGAAAAGCACAAGAGTGGTATTCTTTGCCTGAAAGAACCCTTGATGCTAGAACTTGAAACTGAACGTGATTCAACTCCGTTTAGGAAGTTTAATTGAACCCTTGTGTGCCATGCAAGAAAAACACTCTGCTTTTGAGAAACGGGCATTCTTGCACTCTACCGGGTTTCCTATAGGGCCAGTATATTTAGCTAGCTCAGATCAAAGAACTGTGCTTCCTACTCAAACGGGGCATATCTACTTGAACTCAGTATAGTAAACAAAGTAAAACAGGAGCTTCTCTTCAGTCCAATACACTGTACTTGCTGAGAACAGAAGCAAATGCTATTTGCACTGTGTATGGCCAGAATAGCACAAGAGTGGTGATCTTAGCCTGAATGACCCCTTGCTGCTAGAACTTGAATCTCAACGTGATTCAACTCCGTTTAGGAAGTATAATTGAACCCTAATTGCCATGCAAAAAAAACACTCTGCTTTTGAGCAAAGGGCAATCCTACACTCTACTGTGTTTCCAATAGGGCCAGTACAGTGAGCTAGCTCAGATCAAAGAACTGTGCTTCCTACACAAACGGGGCATATCTAGTTCAACTCAGTATTGGAAACTAAGTAAAACAAGAGCTTCTGTTCAGTCCAATACACTATACCTGCTGGGAAAAGATGCGAATGCTATATGTACTGTGTATGGCCAGAATAACACAAGAGTGGTGTTCTCAGCCTAAATGAACCCTTGCTACTAAAACTTGAAACTGAAGGTGATTCAACTCAGTTTAGGAAGTTAATTGAACCCTAGTGTGCCATCCAAGAAAAACACTCTACTTTAGAGAAGCCGGCATTCTTTCACTCTACTGTGATTCCTAAAGGCCAGTACAGTGAGCTAGCTCAGAACAAAGAACTGTGCTTCCTACACAAACGGGGCATATCTAGTTGAACTGAGTATTGGAAACAAATCGAACAGAAGCTTCTCTTCAGTCCAATACACTTTACTTGCTGGGAACAAGTGCGAATGCTATTTGCAATGTGTATGGCCAGAATAGCACAAGAGTTGTGTTCTTAGCCTGAATGAACCCTTGCTGCTAGAACTTGAAACTGAAAGTGATTCAACCCCGTTTAGGAAGTTTGAATGAACCCTCGTGTGCCATGCAAGAAAAACACTCTGCTTTTGTGAAACGGGCATTCTTACACTCTACTTTGTTTCCTATAGGGCCAATAGAGTGAGCTAGCTCAGAACAAGAGAACTGTGCTTCCTACACAAACGGGACATATCTAGATCAAGTCAGTATTGGAAACTAAGTAAAACAGGAATTCTCTTCCGTCCAATACACTGTACTTGCTGAGAACAGAAGCAAATGCTATTTGTACTGTGTATGGCCAGAATAGCACAAGAGTGATGTTTTTAGCAAAATGAACCCTTGCTGCTAGAACTTGAAACTCAACGTGATTCAACCCCGTTTAGGAAGTTTGATTGAACCCTAGTGTGCCATGCAAGAAAACCACTCTGCTTTTGAGAAACGGGCATTCTTGCACTCTACCGGGTTTTCTATAGGGACAATACAGTGAGCTAGCTCAGAACAAAGAACTGTGCTTCCTACACAAACGTGGCATATCTAGTTGAACTCAGTATAGTAAACTAAGTAAAACAGGAGCTTCTCTTCAGTCCAATACACTGTACCTGCTGGGAACAGACGCGAATGCTATTTGCAGTGTGTATTGCCAGAATAGCACAAGAATGGTGTTCTTAGCCAGAATGATCCCTTGCTGCTAAAACTTGAAACTGAATGTGATTCAACTCAGATTAGGAAGTTTAATTGAACCCTAGTGTGCCATGCAATAAAAACACTCTACTTTTGAGAAAAGGGCATTCTTGCCCTCTACTCTGTTTCCTATAGGGCCAGTATAGTGAGCTAGCTCAGAACAAAAGAGCTGTGCTTCCTACACAAACGGGCCGTATCTAGTTCAGCTCACAATTCAACACTAAGTAAAACAGGAACTTCTGTTCAGTCTAATACACAGTACTTGCTGGGAACACGGGAAAATGCTATTTGTACTGTGTATAGCCAGAATAGCAGAAGAGTCGTGTTCTTAGCCTGAATGAACCCTTGCTGCTAGAACTTGAAACTGAGCGTGATTCAACTTCGTTTAGGAAGTTTAATTGAACCCTAGTGTGCCAGGCAAGAAAAAGACTCTGCTTTTGAGAAACGGGCATTCTTGCACTCTATCGTTTTTCCTATAGGGCCAGTACAGTGAGCTAGCTCAGAACAAAAGAACTGTGCTTCCTACACAAACTGGGCATATCAGGGTCAACTCAGTATTGGAAACTAAGTTAAATAGGATCTTCTCTCAGTCCAATACGCTGTACCTACTGGGAACAGTCGCGAATGCAATTGCACTGTGTATGGCCAGAATAGCACAAGAGTGGTGTTCTTAGCCTGAATGAACCCTTGGTGGATGAACTTGAAACTGAACGTGATTCAACTCCGTTTAGGAAGTTTGATTGAACCTTAGTGTGCCATGTAAGTTAAACACTCTGCTTTTGAGAAACGGGCATTATTGCACTCTACTGTGTTTCTGAGAGGGTCAGTATATTTAGATATCTCAGATCAAAGAACTGTGCTTCCTACACAAACGGTGCATATCGAGTTCACCTTAGTATTGGAAACTAAGTAAAACAGGAGCTTCTCTTCAGTCCAATACACTGTACTTGCTGGGAACACACACGAATGCTATTTGCACTGTTTATGGCCATAATAGCACAAGAGTTGTGCTCTTAGCCTGAATGAACCCTTGCTGTTAGAACTTGAAACTGAACGTAATTCAAATCCGTTTATGAAGTTTAATTTAACGCGAGTGTGCCATGCAAGAAAAACAGTCTGCTTTTGAGAAAAGGGCATTCGTGCACTCTACTGTGTTTCCTATAGTGCCAGTACTGTGAGATAGCTCAGATCAAAGAACTGTGCTTCCTACACAAACGGGGCATATCTAGTTGAAATCAGTATAGTAAACTAAGTAAAACAGGAGCTTCTCTTCAGTCCAATACACTATACATGCTGGGAACAGACGCGAATGCTATTTGCACTGTGTATGGCCAGAATAGTACAAGAGTTGTGTTCTTAGATGGAAAGAACCCTTGCTGCTAGAACTTGAAACTGAACGTGAATCAACTCTGTTTAGGTAGTTTAATTTAACCCTAGTGTGCCATGCACGAAAAACACTCTGCTTTTGAGAAACGGGCATTCTTACACTCTACTGTGTTTCCTATAGGGCCAGTACAGTAAGCTAGCTCAGAACAAAAGAACTGTGCTTCCTACACAATTGGGGCATATCTAGTTCAACTCAGTATTGGAAACTAAGTAAAACAGGAGCTTCCCTTCAGTCCAATACACTGTACCTGCTGGGATCAGACGCGAAAACTATTTGCACTGTGTATGGCCAGAATAGCACAAGAGTGGTGTACTCAGCCTGAATGAACCCTTGTTGCTAAAACTTGAAACTGAAGGTGATTCAACTCAGTTTAGGAACATAACTGAACCCTAGTGTGCCATGCAAAAAAAACACTCTGCTTTTCAGAAACGGGCATTCTTGCACTCTACTGTGTTTCCTATAGGGCCAGTACATTGAGCTAGCTCAGAACTTAAGAACTGTGCTTCCTACACAAACGGGGCATATGTAGTTCAACTCAGTATTGGAACTTAAGTAAAACAGGAACTTCTCGTCAGTCCAACACACTGTACTTGCTTGGAACAGACGCGAATGCTATATGCACTGTGTATGGCCGAAATAGCACAACAGTGGTGTTCTTAGCCTGAATGAACCCTTGCTGCTAGAACTTGAAACTGAACGTGATTCAACTCCGTTTAGTAAGTTTGATTGAACCTTAGTGTGCCATGCAAGATAAACACTCTGCTTTTGAGAAATGGGCATTATTGCACTCTACTGTGTTTCCGAGAGGGTCAGTATATTTAGCTAGCTCAGATCAAAGAACTGTGCTTCCTACACAAATGGGGCATATATAGTTCACCTTAGTTTGGAGACTAAGTAAAACAGGAGATTCTCTTCAGTCCAATACACTGTACTTGCTGGGAACACACACGAATGCTATTTGCAATGTGTATGGCCATAATAGCACAAGAGTTGTGCTCTTAGCCTGAATGAACCCTTGCTGCTAGAACTTGAAACTGAACGTAATTCAAATCCGTTTATGAAGTTTAATTTAACGCGAGTGTGCCATGCAAGAAAAACAGTCTGCTTTTGTGAAAATGGCATTCGTGCACTCTACTGTGTTTCCTATAGTGCCAGTACTGTGAGCTAGCTCAGATCAAAGAACTGTGCTTCCTACACAAACGGGGCATATCTAGTTGAAATCAGTATAGTAAACTAGGTAAAACAGGAGCTTCTCTTCAGTCCATTACACTATACATGCTGGGAACAGACGCGAATGCTATTTGCACTGTGTATGGCCAGAATAGTACAAGAGTTGTGTTCTTAGATGGAAAGAACCCTTGCTGCTAGAACTTGAAACTGAACGTGAATCAACTCTGTTTAGGTAGTTTAATTTAACCCTAGTGTGCCATGCACGAAAAACACTCTGCTTTTGAGAAACGGGCATTCTTGCACTCTACTGTGTTTCCTATAGGGCCAGTACAGTAAGCTAGCTCAGAACAAAAGAACTGTGCTTCCTACACAATGGGGGCATATCTAGTTCAACTCAGTATTGGAAACTAAGTAAAACAGGAGCTTCCCTTCAGTCCAATACACTGTACCTGCTGGGATCGGACGCGAAAGCTATTTGCACTGTGTATGGCCAGAATAGCACAAGAGTGGTGTTCTCAGCCTGAATGAACCCTTGTTGCTAAAACTTGAAACTGAAGGTGATTCAACTCAGTTTAGGAACATAACTGAACCCTAGTGTGCCATGCAAGAAAAACACTCTGCTTTTCAGAAACGGGCATTCTTGCACTCTACTGTGTTTCCTATAGGGCCAGTATAGTGAGTTAGCTCAGAACAAAAATCTGTGCTTCCTACACAAACGGGCCATATCTAGTTCAACTCATCATTCGAAACTACGTAAAACAGGAGCTTCTGTTCAGTCCAATACACTGTACTTGTTGGGAACACGGGAAAATGTTATTTGCACTGTGTATCCAGAATAGCACAAGAGTGATGTTCTTACTGAATGAACCCTTGCTGCTAGAACTTTAAACTCAACGTGATTCAACTCCGTTTAGGTAGTTTAATTGAACCCTAGTATGCCATGCAAGAAAAACACTCTGCCTTTGAGAAACGGGCATTCTTGCACTCTACCGGGTTTCCCATCAGGCCAGTACAGTGAGCTAGCTCAGAACAAAAGAACTGTGCTTCCTACACAAACGGGCCATATCTAGTTCAACTCAGTATTGGAAACTAAGTAAAACATGAGCTTCTCTTCAGTCCAATACACTGTACATGCTGGGAACAGAAGCGAATTCTGTTTGCACTGTTTATGGCCAGATTATCACAAGAGTGGTGTTCTTAGCCTGAATCAACCCAGGCTGCTGGAACTTGAAACTGAACTTGACTCAACTCCGTTTAGGAAGTTTAATTGAACCCTAGTGTGCTATCCAAAAAAAACACTCTGCTTTTGAGAACGGGGCATTCTTTCACTCTACTGTGTTTCCTATATTGCCAGTACAGTGAGCTAGCTCAGAACAAAAGAACTGTGCTTCCTACACAAACGGGGCATATCTAGTAGAACTCAGTATAGTAAACTAAGTAAAACAGGAGCTTCTCTTCAGTCCAATACACTGTAACTGCTCGTAACAGACGCGAATGTTATTTGCACTGTGTATGGCCAGAATACCACAAGAATGGTGTTCTTAGCCTGAATGAACCCTTGCTGCTAAAATTTGAAAGTGAATGTGATTCAACTCAGCTTAGGAAGTTTAATTGAACCCTAGTGTGCCATGCAATAAAAACACTCTACTTTTGAGAAATGGGCATTCTTGCACTCTACTCTGTTTCCTATAGGGCCAGTATCGTGAGCTGGCTCAGAATAAAAGAGCTGTGCTTCCTATACAAACGGGCCATATCTAGTTCAACTCATCATTTGAAACTAAGGAAAACAGGAGCTTCTGTTCAGTCCAATACACTGTACTTCTGGGAACACAGGAAAATGTTATTTGCACTGAATGAACCCTTGCTGCTAGAACTTGAAACTGAAAGTGATTCAACCCCGTTTAGGAAGTTTGAATGAACCCTCGTGTGCCATGCAAGAAAAACACTCTGCTTTTGTGAAACGGGCTTTCTTGCACTCTACTGTGTTTCCTAGAGGGTCAGTACAGTGAGCTTGCGCAGAACAAAAGAACTGTGCTTCCTACACAAAAGGGCCATATCTAGTTCAACTTAATATTGGAAACTAAGTAAAACAGGAGCTTCTCTTCAGTCCAATACACTGTTCATGCTGGGAACATAAGCGAATGCTATTTGCACTGTGTATGGCCAGAATAGCACAAGAGTGGTGCTCTTACTGAATGAACCCTTGCTCCAAGAACTTGAAACTGAACGTGATTCAACTCCGTTTAGGTAGTTTAATTTAACCCTAGTGTGCCATGCAAGAAAAACACTCTGCCTTTGAGAAATGGGCATTCTTACACTCTACTTTGTTTCCTATAGGGCCAGTACAGTGAGCTAGCTCAGAACAAGAGAATTGTGCTTCCTACACAAACGGGGCATATCTAGATCAAGTCAGTATTGGAAACTAAGTAAAACAGGAGCTTCTCTTCAGTCCATTACACTGTACTTGCTGGGAACAGGCATGAATGCTATTTGCACTGTGTATGGACAGAATAGCACAAGAGTTGTGTTCTTATCCTGAATGAACCCTTGCTGCTAGAACATGAAACTGAACGTGATTCAACCCCGTTTAGGAAGTTTGATTGAACCCTAGTGTGCCATGCAATAAAACCACTCTGCTTTTGAGAAACAGGCATTCTTGCACTCTACTGTGTTTCCTAAGGGGCAAGTACAGTGAGAAGCTCAGAACAAAAGAACTGTGCTTCCTACACAAATGGGGCATATCTAGTTCAACTCAGTATTGGAAACTATGTAAACAGGAGCTTCTCTTCAGTCCAACACACTGTACTTGCTGGGAACAGACGCCAATGCTATATGCACTGTGTATGCCTGTAATAGCACAAGAGTGGTGTTCTTAGCCTATATGAACCCTTGCTGCTAGAACTTGAAACTGAACGTGATTCAACCCCTTTAGGAAGTTGGATTGAACCCTAGTGTGCCATGCAATAAAAACACTCTACTTTTGAGAAACGGGCATTCTTGCACTCTACTCTGTTTCCTATAGGGCCAGTATAGTGAGCTGGCTCAAAATAAAAGAGCTGTGCTTCCTACACAAACGGGCCATATCTAGTTCAACTCAGTATTGGAAACTAAGTAAAACAGGAGCTTCTCTTCAGTCCAATACACTGTACCTTGTGGGTACAGACATGAATGCTATTTGTAGTGTGTATGGCCAGAAGAGCACAAGAGTGGTGTTCTTAGCCTGAATGAACACTTGCTGCTAGAACTTGAAACTGAACGTGATTCAACTCAGTATAGGAATTTTATTTGAACCCTAGTATGCCATGCAAGTAAAACAGTCTGCTTTTGAGAAACGGGTATTCTTGTACTCTACTGTGTTTTCTATAGGGCCAGTACAGTTAGCTAGCTCAG
The DNA here is from genome assembly GCF_049852395.1 of Peromyscus maniculatus bairdii. Lineage (NCBI taxonomy): Eukaryota > Metazoa > Chordata > Mammalia > Rodentia > Cricetidae > Peromyscus > Peromyscus maniculatus. The sequence goes on along the minus strand of NC_134856.1, from coordinate 34,709,668 downwards.
AACAAAAGAACTGTGCTTCCCACACAGACGGGGCAAATCTAGTTCAACTCAGTATTGGACACTGAGTTAAACAGGGGTTCTCTTCAGTCCAATACACTGTACTTGCTGGGAACAGAAGCAAATGCTATTTGCATTGTGTATGGCCAGAATAGCACAAGAGTGGTGTTCATAGCCTGAATGAACCCTTGCTGCTAGAACTTGAAACTGAACGTGATTCAACCCCGTTTAGGAAGTTTGATTGAACCCTAGTGTGCCATGCAAGAAAAACACTCTGCTTTTGATAAAAGGGCATTCTTGCACTCTTCATTGTTTCCTATTGGGCCAGTACAGTGAGGTAGCTCAGAACAAAAGAACTGTGCTTCCTACACAAACAGGGCATATCTAGTTCACGTCAATGTTGGAAACTAAGTAAAACAGGAGATTCTCTTCAGTCCAACACATTCTACTTGCTGGGAACAGACGCCAATGCTATATGCACTGTGCATGGCCGAAATAGCACAAGTGTGGTGTTCTTAGCCTATATGAACCCTTGCTGCTAGAACTTGAAACTGAACGTGATTCAACCCCATTTAGGAAGTTTGTTTGAACCCTAGTGTGCCATGCAAGAAAAACACCCTGCTTTTGAGAAACGGGCATTATTGCACTCTACTGTGTTTCCCATAGGGCCAGTACATTGAGCTTGCTCAGAACAAAAGAACTGTGCTTCCTACACTAACGGGGCATATCTAGTTCAGCTCAGTATTTGAAACTAAGTAAAACAGGATCTTCTCTTCAGTCAAATAAACTGTACTTGCTGGGAACAGACGGGAATGCTATATGCACTGCGTATGTTCGAAATACTCAAGAGTGGTGTTCTTAGCCTGAATGAACCCTTGCTGCTAGAACTTGAAACTGAACGTGATTCAACTCCGTTTAGGAAGTTTAATTGAAACCTAGTGTGCCATGCAAGAAAAACACTCTGCTTTTGAGAACGGGCATTCTTGCACTGTACCGTGTTTCTTATAGGGCCAGTACAGTGAGCTAGCTAAGAACAAAAGACCACTGTTTCCTAAACAAACGGGCCATATCTAGTTCAACTCAGTATAGTAAACTAAGTAAAACAGGAGCTTCTCTTCAGTCCAATACACTGTACTTGCTGGGAACAGACGCCAATGCTATATGCACTTAGTATGGCCAGAATAGCACAAGTGTGGTGTGCTTAGCCTGAATGATCCCTACTGCTAGAACTTGAAATTGAACGTGACTCAACTCCGTTTAGCAAGTTTAATTGAACCCTAGTGTGCCATTCAAAAAAAACACTCTGCTTTTGAGAAACGGGCATTCTTGCACTCTACTGTGTTTCATATATTGCCAGTACAGTGAGCTAGCTCAGAACAAAAGAACTGTGCTTCCTACACAAACGGGGCATATCTAGTTGAACTCACTATAGTAAACTAAGTAAAACAGGAGCTTCTTTTCAGTTCAATACACTGTACCTGCTCAGAAAAGACGCGAATGCTCTTTGCACTGTGTATGGCCAGAATAGCACAAGAATGGTGTTCTTAGCCTGAATGAACCCTTGCTGCTAAAACTTGATACTGAATGCGATTCAACTCAGTTTAGGAAGTTTAATTGAACCCTAGTATGCCATGCAGTAAAATCACTCTACTTTTGAGAAAAGGGCATTCTTGGCCTCTACTCTGTTTCCTATAGGGCCAGTATAGTGAGCCAGCTAAGAACAAAAGAGCTGTGCTTCCTACACAAACGGGCCATATCTAGTTCAACTCATCATTCAAAACTAAGGAAAACAGGAGCTTCTGTTCAGTCCAATACACTGTACCTGCTGGGAACACGGGAAAATGCTATTTGCACTGTGTATGGCCAGAATAGCACGAGAGTCGTGTTCTTAGTCTGAATGAACCCTTGCAGCTAGAACTTGAACTGAACGTGATTCACCTCCGTTTAGGAAGTTTAATTGAACCCTAGTGTGACATGCAAGAAAAACACTCTGCTTTTGAGAAACATGCATTATTGCACTCTACTGTGTTTCCAATAGGGCCAGTATATAAGCTAGCTCAGATCAAAGAACTGTGATACCTACACAAACGGGGCATATCAGGTTCAGCTCAGTATTGGAAACTAAGTAAAACAGGAGCTTCTCTTCAGTCCAACACACTGTACTTGCTGGGAACAGAGGCCAAGGCTATATGCACTGTGTATGCCCGTAATAGCACAAGAGTGGTGTTCTTAGCCGATATGAACCCTTGCTGCTAGAACTTGAAACTGAACGTGATTCAACTCCGTTTAGCAAGTTTGATTGAACCCTAGTGTGCCATGCAAGAAAAACACTCTGCTTTTGAGAAACGGGCATTCTTGCACTCTACTGTGTTTCCTATAGGACCAGTACATTGAGCTAGCTCAGAACAAAAGAACTGTGCGTCCTACACAAAAGGGGCATATCTAGTTCAACTCAGTATTTGAAACTAAGTAAAACAGGAGCTTCTCTTCAGTCAAATAAACTGTACTTGCTGGGAAAAGACGCGAATTCTATTTGCACTGTGTATGGCCACAATAGCACAAGTGTGGTGTTCTTAGCCTGAATGAACCCTTGCTGCTAGAACTTGAAATTCAACGTGATTCAACTCCGTTTATTAAGTTTAATTGAACCCTAGTGTGCCATGCAAGAAAACCACCCTGCTTTTCATAAAAGGGCATTCTTGCACTCTACATTGTTTCCTATTGGGCCAGTACAGTGAGCTAGCTCAGAATAAAAGAACTGTGCTTCCTACACAAACGGGGCATATCTAGTTCACGTCAATATTGGAAACTAAGTAAAACAGGAGATTCTCTTCAGTCCAACACACTGTACTTCCTGGGAACAGACGCCAATGCTATATGCACTGTGCATGGCCGAAATAGCACAAGTGTGGTGTTCTTAGCCTATAAGAACCCTTGTTGCTACAACTTGAAACTGAAACGTGATTCAACCCTATTTAGGAAGTTTGATTGAACCCTAGTGTGCCATGCAAAAAAACACTTTGCTTTTGAGAAACGGGAATTCTTGCACTCTACTGTGTTTCCCATAGGGCCAGTACATTGAGCTTGCTCAGAACAAAGGAACTGTCCTTCCTACACAAACGGGGCATATCTAGTTCAACTCAGCATTGGAACCAAAGTAAAACAGGAGCTTCTCGTCAGTCCAAAACACTGTACTTGGTGGGAACAGTCGCGAATGCTATATGTACTGTGTATGGCCAGAATTACACAAGAGTGGTGTTCTTAGCCTAAATGAACCCTTGCTGCTAGAACTTGAACCTGAATGTGATTCACTCTGTTTAGGAAGTTTAATTGAACCCTAGTGTGCCATGCAAGAAAACCACTCTGCTTTTGAGAAACAGGCATTCTTGCACTGTACTGTGTTTCCTATGGGGCCAGTACAGTGAGATAACTCAGAAAAAAAGAACTGTGCTTCCTACACAAACGGGGCATATCAGGTTCAACTCAGTATTGGAAACTAAGTAAAACAGGAGCTTCTCTTCATTCCAATACACTGTACTTGCTAGGAACAGACGCCAATGCTATATGCACTTAGTATGGCCAGAATAGCACAAGTGTGGTGTGCTTAGCCTGAATGAACCCTAGTGCTAGAACTTGAAATTGAACGCGATTCGACATCGTTTATTAAGTTTAATTGAACCCTAGTGTGCCATGCAAGAAAAACACTCTGCTTTTGATAAAAGGGTATTCTTGCACTCTACAGTGTTTCCAATAGGCCCAGTATATAAGCTAGCTCAGATCAAAGAACTGTGATACCTACACAAACGGGCAATATCTAGTTCAACTCAGTATTGGAACCTTAGTAAAACAGGAGCTTCTCGTCAGTCTAATACACTGTACATGCTGGGAACAGAAGCAAATGCTATTTGCACTGTGTATGGCTAGAATAGCACAAGAGTGTGTTCTTACTGAATGAACCCTTGCTGCTAGAACTTGAAACTGAACATGATTCAACTCCGTTTAGGTAGTTTAATTGAACCCTAGTGTGCCATGAAAGAAAAACACTCTGCCTTTGAGAAATGGGCATTCTTACACTCTACTTTGTTTCCTATAGGGCCAGTACAGTGAGCTAGCTCAGAACAAGAGAAATGTGCTTCCTACACAAATGGGGCATATCTAGATCAAGTCAGTTTTGGAAACTAAGTAAAACAGGAATTCTCTTCAGTCCAATACACTGTACTTTCTGGGAACATGCATGAATGCTATTTGCACTGTGTATGGCCAGAATAGCACAAGAGTTGTGTTCTTAGCCTGAATGAACCCTTGCTGCTAGAACTTGAAACTGAACATGATTCAACTCCGTTTATGAAGTTTAATTGAACCCTCGTGTGCCATGCAAGAAAAACCCTCTGCTTTTGATAAAAGTGCATTCTTGCACTCTACTGTGTTTCCTATTTGGCCAGTACAGTGAGCTAGCTCAGAACAAAAGAACTGTTCTTCCTACATAAACGGGGCATAACTAGTTCAACTCAGTATTTGAATCTAAGTAAAAAGGCAGCTTCTCTTCAGTCTAATACACAATACTTGCTGGGAACAGGCGCGCATGCTATTTGCACTGTGTATGGCCAGAATAGCACAAGAGTTGTGTTCTTAGCCTGAATGAACCCTTGCTGCTAGAACTTGAAACTGAAAGTAATTCAACCCTGTTTAAGAAGTTTGATTGAACCCTAGTGTGCCATTCAAGAAAAACACTCTGCTTTTGAGAAACGGGCATTCTTGCACTCTGCTCTGTTTCCTCGAGGGTCAGTACAGTGTGCTTGCTAAAAACAAAAGAACTGTGCTTCCTACACAAACGGGCCATATCTAGTTCAACTCAGTATTGCAAACTAAGTAAAACCAGAGGTTCTCTTCACTCCAATACACTGTACTTCTGGGAACACACAAGAACGCTCTTTATACTGTGTATGGCTAGAACAGCACAAGAGTGTTGTTCTTAGCCTGAATGAACCCTTGGTGCGAGAACCTGAAACTGAATGGGATTCAACTCCGTTTAGGAAGTTTAATTGAACCCTAGTGTGCCATGCAAGAAAAACACTCTGCTTTTGACAAACAGGCATTCTTGCACTCTACTGTGTTTCCTATGGGGCCAGTACAGTGAGCTAGCTCGGAACAAAAGAACTGTGCTTCCTACACAAACGGGGCATATCTAGTTCAACTCAGTATTGGAAACTAAGTAAAACAGGAGCTTCTCTTCAGTCCAATACACTGTACTTGCTGGGAACAGAAGCAAATTCTATTTGCACTGAGTATGGCCAGAATAGCACAAGAGTGGTGTTCTTAGCCTGAATGAACCCTTGCTGCTAGAACTTGAAACACTACGTGATTCCACTCCGTTTAGGAAGTTTAATTGAACCCTAGAGTGCCATGCAAAAAAAAAACCACTCTGCTTTTGAGAAACGGGCATTCTTGCACTCGACTATGTTTCCTACAGGGCTAGTACAGTGAGCTAGCACAGAACAAAAGAACTGTGCTTCCTACACAAACGGGGCATATCTATTTCAACTCAGTATTGGAAACTAAGTAAAACAGGAGCTTCTCTTCAGTCCAATACACTGTACCTGCTGGGAACAGACGCGAATGCTATTTGCACTGTGTATGGCCAGAATAGCACAAGAATGGTATTCTTAGCCTGAATGAACCCTTGCTGCTAGAACTTGAAACTGAACGTGATTCAACTCCGTTTAAGAAGTTTAATTGAGAAGTCAGAGAAACATCACCCTTTACAATAGCCACAAATAATGTAAAATACCTTGGGATAACACTAACTAAACAAGTGAAAGACCTTTTTGATAAGAACTTTAAATCTCTAAAGAAAGAAATTGAAGAAGATATCAGAAAATGGAAGGATCTCCCATGCTCATGGATAGGTAGGATTAACATAGTAAAAATGGCAATCTTACCAAAAGCAATCTACAGATTCAATGCAATCCCCATCAAAATCCCAACACAATTCTTCACAGACTTGGAAAGAATAATACTCAACTTTATATGGAAAAACAAAAGACCCAGGATAGCTAAAAGAATCCTATACGATAAAGCAACCCTTGGAGGCATCACCATCCCAGACCTCAAACTCTACTATAGAGCTATAGTAATAAAAACAGCTTGGTACTGGTATAAAAACCGACATACGGACCAATGGAATCAAATTGAAGACCCTGACATTAATCCATGCACATATGAACACCTGGTTTTTGACAAAGGAGCCAAAACTATACAATGGAACAAAGAAAGTATCTTCAACAAATGGTGCTGGCATAACTGGATGTCAATATGTAAAAGATTACAAATAGATCCATATCTGTCACCATGCACAAAACTCAAGTCCAAGTGGATCAAAGACCTAAACATAAATCCAGTTACACTATACTTAATAGAAAAGAAGATAGGAAGCACTCTTGAACGCATTGGCACTGGAGACCATTTCCTAAATAAAACACCGACAGCACAGACCCTGAGCTCAACCGTTAATAAATGGGACCTCTCAAAACTGAGAAGCTTTTGCAGGGCAAAAGACACAGTCAATAAGACAAAAAGACAGCCAACAGATTGGGAAAAGATCTTCACCAACCCCACATCTGACAGAGGATTGATCTCCACAATATATAAAGAACTCAAGAAACTAGACATCAAAGCCCTGAACAGTCCAATTAAAAAATGGGCTAAAGAGCTAAACAGAGAATTCACAAAACAAGAACTACAAATGGCTGAAAGACATTTAAAGAAATGCTCAACATCCTTTAATCATCAGAGAAATGCAAATCAAAACGACTCTGAGATACCACCTTACACCTGTTAGAATGGCTAAGATCAAAAACACCAATGACAACCAATGTTGGAGAGGATGTGGAGCAAAGGGAACACTCCTCCACTGTTGGTGGGAATGTAAACTTGTACAACCACTGTGGAAATCAGTATGGCGGTTTCTCAGAAAATTAGGAATCGAACTACCTCAAGATCCAGCCATCCCACTCTTGGGCATATACCCAAAGAATGCTGATACACACCATAAAGATACATGCTCAGCTATGTTCATAGCAGCACTATTTGTAATAGCCAGAACCTGGAAACAACCTAGATGCCCATCAACAGAAGAATGGATGAAAAAAATGTGGTATATATACACAATGGAGTACTACTCAGCAGAGAAAAACAATGAAAGCATGAAATTTGCAGGCAAATGGATGGAACTAGAAAAAATCATCCTGAGTGAGGTAACCCAAACCCAGAAAGACAGTTATGGTATGTACTCACTCATTGGTGGATTCTAGATATAAAATGAATAATCAGACCACAACCCATAGAACCATAGAGGCTATATATATATAGCATGGAGGTCCCTAGTACGACTGTGGCATATAATAAATTTCAGTTTTACTCAATTATTGAAAAAAAGTAGCCAAATGAATGGAAACACATGAACTATGAAACAAAGGCTGAGGGGCTCCCAGCTGGATCAGGCCCTCTGAATAGGTGAGAGAGTTGATTGGCTTGATCAGTTTGGGAGGCATCTAGGCAGTGGGACCAAGTCCTGTGCTCATTCCATGAGTTGGCTGTTTGAAACCAGGAACTTATGCAGGGACACTTGGCTTAGTCTGGGAGGAAGGGACTGGACCTCCCTGGACTGAGTCTACCAAGTTGATCACAGTCCTCGGGGGAGGACTTGTCCTGGAGGAGATGGGAATGGAGGGTGGGCTGGGGGTAAGGGGAGGGCGTGGGAGGGGGGAGAATAGGGGAACCCATGGCTGATATGTAGAACTGAATGGTATAGTAAAATAAAAAATATATATCACAAAAAAAAGAAGTTTAATTGAACCCTAGTGTGCCATGCAAGAAAAACACTCTGCTTTTGAGAAACAGGCATTCTTGCACTCTACTGCGTTTCCAATAGGGCCATGACAATGAGCTAGCTCAGAACAAAAGAATTGTGCTTCCTACACAAACGGGCCATATCTAGTTCAACTCAGTAGTGGAAACTAAGTAAAACAGGAGCTTCTCTTCAGTCCAATACACTGTACTTGTGGGAACAGACAAGAATGCTCTTTATACTGTGTATGGCCAGAACAGCACAAGAGTGGTGTTCTTAGCCTGAATGAACCCTTGCTGCTAGAACTTGAAACTGAATAGGATTCAACTCCGTTCGGGAAGTTTAATTGAACCCTAGTATGCCATGCAAGAAAAACACTCTGCTTTTGAAAAACGGGCATTCTTGCACTCTACTGTGTTTCCTATTGGGCCAGTACATTGAGCTATATCAGATCAAAGAACTGGGCTTCCTACACAAAATGGGCCATATCTAGTTCAACTCAGTATTGGAAAATATGTAAAACAGGAGCTTCTCTTCAGTCCAATACACTGTATTGCTGGAAAGAGACGCAAATGCTATTTGTACTATATATGGCCAGAATAGCTCACGAGTTGTGCTGTTAGCCTGAATGAACCCTTGCTTGTAGAACTTGTAACTGAACGTGATTCAACTCCATTTAGGAAGTTTAATTGAACCCTAGTGTGCCATGCAAGAAAAACTGTCTGGTTTTGAGAAACGGGCATTCTTGCACTCTAATGTGTTTCCTATAGGGCCAGGACAGTGAGCTAGCTCAGAACAAAGAACTGGTCTTCCTACACAAACTGGGCATATCTAGTTCAACTCAGTATTGGAAACTAAGTAAAATAGGAGCTTCGATTCAGTCCAATATACTGTACTTGCTGGGAACATACGCGAATGCCTTTTGCACTGTGTATGGCCATAATAGCACAAGAGTGGAGTTCTTAGCCTGAATGAACCCTTGCTGCTAGAACTTGAAACTGAATCTGATTCAACTCCGATTAGCAAGTTTAATTGAATCCTAGTGTGCCATGAAATAAAAACACTCTGCTTTTGAGAAACAGGCATTCTTGCACTCTCCTGTGTTCCCTATAGGGCCAGTATAGTGAGCTAGATCAGAACAAAAGAATTGTTCTTCCTACACAAACGGGGCATATCTAGTTCATCACTATTGGAAACGAAGTAAAACAGGAGCTTCTCCCTCAGTCCAATACACTGTACTTGCTGGGAACAGACGCGAATGCTATTTGCACTATGTATGGCCAGAATAGCACAAGAGTGGTGTTCTTAGCCTGAATGAACCCTTGCTGGTAGAATTGAAACTGAACGTGATTCAACTCCGTTTAGGAATTTTAATTGAATCCTATTGTGCCATGCAAGAAAACACTCTGCTTTTGAGAAACTGGCATTCCTGCACTCTACTGTGTTTCCTATAGGGCCAATACAGTGACCTAGCTCAGAACAAAAGAACTGTGCTTCCTACACAAACGGGGCATATCTAGTTCAACTCAGTATTGGAAACGAAGTAAAACAGGAGCTTCTCTTCAGTCCAATACACTGTACTTGCTGGGAAGAGACGCAAAGGCTATTTGCACTGTATATGGCCAGAATAACACAAGAGATGTGCTATTAGCCTGAATGAACCCTTGATTGTAGAACTTGAAACTGAATGTGATTCAACTCCATTTAGGAATTTTAATTGAACCCTAGTGTGCCATGCAAGAAAAACAGTCTGCTTTTGAGAAACGGGCATTCTTGCACTCTACTGTGTTTCCTAGAGGGCCAGTATAGTGAGCTAGCTCAGAACAAAAGAACTGTTCTTCCTACACAAACGGGGCATATCTAGTTCAATTCAGTATTGGAAACTAAGTAAAACAGGAGCTTCTCTTCACTCCAACACACTCTATTTGCTGGGAACAGATGCGAATGCCATTTGCACCATGTGTGGCCAGAATAGCACAAGAGTGGTATTCTTAGCCTGAAAGAACCCTTGCTGCTAGAACTTGAAACTGAACGTGATTCAACTCCGTTTAGCAAGTTTAATTGAAACCTAGAGTGCCATGTAAAAAAACACTCTGCATTTGAGAAACCGGCATTCTTGCACTCTACTGTATTTCCTATAGGGCCAGGACAATGAGCTAGCTCAGAACAAAAGAACTGCACTTCCTACATAAACGAGGTATATCTAGTTCAACTCAGTATTGGAAAGTAAAACAAGAGCTTCTCTTCAGTCCAATACATTGTACATGCTAGGAACATACGCGAATGCAATTTGCACTGCGTATGGCCAGAATAGCACAAGAGATGTGTTCTTAGCCTGAATGAACCCTTGCTGCTAGAACTTGAAACTGAACGTGATTCAACTCCGATTAGTAAGTTTAATTGAACCCTAGTGTGCCATGCAAGAAAAACAGTCTGCTTTTGAGAAACGGGCATTCTTGCACTCTACTGTGTTTCCTAGAGGGCCAGTATAGTGAGCTAGCTCATATCAAAAGAACAGTGCTTCCTACAGAAACTGGGCTTATCGAGTTCAACTCAGTATTGGAAACTAAGTAAAACAGGAGCTTCTCTTAAGTCCAATACACTCTATTTGCTGGGAACAGACGCAAATGCTATTTGCACTGTGTATGTCCATAATAGCACAGGACTGGAGTTTTTAGCCGGAATGAAGCCTTGCTGCTAGAACTTGAAACTGAACGTGATTAAACTCCGTTGAGGAAGTTTAATTGAACCCTAATGTGCCATGCAAAAAAAAAACACTCTGCTTTAAAAAACGGGCATTCTTGCACTCTACTGTGTTTCCTACTGGGCCAGTATTTTGAGCTATCTCAATCAAAGAACTGGGCTTGCTACACAAACGGGCCATATAATGTTCAACTCAGTATTGGAAACTAAGTAAAACAGGAGCTTCTCTTCAGTGCAATACACTGTATTTGCTGGGAAGAGACACAAATGCTATTTGCATTGTTTATGGCTAGAATAGCACAAGAATTGTGATATTAGCCTGAATGAACCATTGCTAGAAGAACTTGAACCTGAATGTGATTCAACTCCATTTAGGAAGTTTAATTGAATTCTAGTGTGCCATGCAAGTAAAACAATCTGCTCTTGAGAAATTGGCTTTCTTGCACTCTACTGTGTTTCTATAGGGCCAGTACAGTGAGCTAGCTCAGAACAAAAGAACTGTTCTTCATACACAAACGGGGCATATCTAGATCAATTCAGTATTGGAAACTAAGTAAAACAGGAGCTTCTCTTCAGTCCAATACAGTGTACCTGCTGGAAACAGACGTGAATGCTATTTGCACTGTGTATGGACAGAATAGCACAAGAGTTGTGTTCTTAGCCTGAATGAACCCTTGGTGGTAGAACTTGAAACTGAATCAGATTCAACTCCGTTTATGAAGTTAAATTGAACCCTACTGTGCCATGCAAGAAAAACAGTCTGCTTTGAGATTCTGACAATCTTGCACTCTACTGTGGTCCCTTATGGCCAGTATAGTGAGCTAGCTCAGAAAAAAAGAACTGTGCTTCCTACACAAACGGGGCATATCTAGTTCAACTGAGTATTGGAAACTAAGTAAAAGAGGAGCTTCTCTTCAGTCCAATACACTGTACTTGCTGGGAACTGACGCGAATGCTATTTGCACTTTGTATGGCCAGAATAGCACAAGAGTGGTGTTCTTAGCCTGAATGAACCCTTGCTGGTAGAACTTGAAACTGAACGTGATTCAACTCAGTTTAGGAAGTTTAATTGAATCCTATTGTGCCATGCAAGAAAAACACTCTGCTTTTCAGAAACGGGCATTCCTGCACTCTACTGTGTTTCCTATAGGGCCAGTACAGTGAGCTAGCTTAGAACAATAAACTGTGCTTCCTACACAAACGGGGCATATCTAGTTCAACTCAGTATTGTAAACTAAGTAAAACAGGAGCTTCTCTTCAGTCCAATACACTGTACTTGCAGCGAACAGATGAGATTGCTATTTGCACTGTGTATGGCCAGAATAGCACAAGAGTGGTGTTCTTAGCCTGAATGAACCCTTGCTGCTAGAACTTGAAACTGAACGTGATTCAACTCAGTTTAGGAAGTTTAATTGAATCCTATTGTGCCATGCAAGAAAAACACTCTGCTTTTCAGAAACGGGCATTCCTGCACTCTACTGTGTTTCCTATAGTGCCAGTACTGTGAGATAGCTCAGATCAAAGAACTGTGCTTCCTACACAAACGGGGCATATCTAGTTGAAATCAGTATAGTAAACTAAGTAAAACAGGAGCTTCTCTTCAGTCCAATACACTATACATGCTGGGAACAGACGCGAATGCTATTTGCACTGTGTATGGCCAGAATAGTACAAGAGTTGTGTTCTTAGATGGAAAGAACCCTTGCTGCTAGAACTTGAAACTGAACGTGAATCAACTCTGTTTAGGTAGTTTAATTTAACCCTAGTGTGCCATGCAGGAAAAACACTCTGCTTTTGAGAACGGGCATTCTTGCACTACACTGTGTTTCCTATAGGCCCAGTACTGTGAGCTAGCTCAGATCAAAGAACTGTGCTTCCTACACAAACGGGGCATATCTAGTTGAACTCAGTATAGTAAACTAAGTAAAACAGGAGCTTCTCTTCAGTCCAATACACTGTACATGCTGGTAACAGACGCGAATGCTATTAGCACTGTGTATGGCCAGAAAAGCACAAGAGTGGTATTCTTTGCCTGAAAGAACCCTTGATGCTAGAACTTGAAACTGAACGTGATTCAACTCCGTTTAGGAAGTTTAATTGAACCCTTGTGTGCCATGCAAGAAAAACACTCTGCTTTTGAGAAACGGGCATTCTTGCACTCTACCGGGTTTCCTATAGGGCCAGTATATTTAGCTAGCTCAGATCAAAGAACTGTGCTTCCTACTCAAACGGGGCATATCTACTTGAACTCAGTATAGTAAACAAAGTAAAACAGGAGCTTCTCTTCAGTCCAATACACTGTACTTGCTGAGAACAGAAGCAAATGCTATTTGCACTGTGTATGGCCAGAATAGCACAAGAGTGGTGATCTTAGCCTGAATGACCTCTTGCTGCTAGAACTTGAATCTCAACGTGATTCAACTCCGTTTAGGAAGTATAATTGAACCCTAATTGCCATGCAAAAAAAACACTCTGCTTTTGAGCAAAGGGCAATCCTACACTCTACTGTGTTTCCAATAGGGCCAGTACAGTGAGCTAGCTCAGAACAAAGAACTGTGCTTCCTACACAAACGGGGCATATCTAGTTCAACTCAGTATTGGAAACTAAGTAAAACAAGAGCTTCTGTTCAGTCCAATACACTATACCTGCTGGGAAAAGATGCGAATGCTATATGTACTGTGTATGGCCAGAATAACACAAGAGTGGTGTTCTCAGCCTAAATGAACCCTTGCTACTAAAACTTGAAACTGAAGGTGATTCAACTCAGTTTAGGAAGTTAATTGAACCCTAGTGTGCCATCCAAGAAAAACACTCTACTTTAGAGAAGCCGGCATTCTTTCACTCTACTGTGATTCCTAAAGGCCAGTACAGTGAGCTAGCTCAGAACAAAGAACTGTGCTTCCTACACAAACGGGGCATATCTAGTTGAACTGAGTATTGGAAACAAATCGAACAGAAGCTTCTCTTCAGTCCAATACACTTTACTTGCTGGGAACAAGTGCGAATGCTATTTGCAATGTGTATGGCCAGAATAGCACAAGAGTTGTGTTCTTAGCCTGAATGAACCCTTGCTGCTAGAACTTGAAACTGAAAGTGATTCAACCCCGTTTAGGAAGTTTGAATGAACCCTCGTGTGCCATGCAAGAAAAACACTCTGCTTTTGTGAAACGGGCATTCTTACACTCTACTTTGTTTCCTATAGGGCCAATAGAGTGAGCTAGCTCAGAACAAGAGAACTGTGCTTCCTACACAAACGGGACATATCTAGATCAAGTCAGTATTGGAAACTAAGTAAAACAGGAATTCTCTTCCGTCCAATACACTGTACTTGCTGAGAACAGAAGCAAATGCTATTTGTACTGTGTATGGCCAGAATAGCACAAGAGTGATGTTTTTAGCAAAATGAACCCTTGCTGCTAGAACTTGAAACTCAACGTGATTCAACCCCGTTTAGGAAGTTTGATTGAACCCTAGTGTGCCATGCAAGAAAACCACTCTGCTTTTGAGAAACGGGCATTCTTGCACTCTACCGGGTTTTCTATAGGGACAATACAGTGAGCTAGCTCAGAACAAAGAACTGTGCTTCCTACACAAACGTGGCATATCTAGTTGAACTCAGTATAGTAAACTAAGTAAAACAGGAGCTTCTCTTCAGTCCAATACACTGTACCTGCTGGGAACAGACGCGAATGCTATTTGCAGTGTGTATTGCCAGAATAGCACAAGAATGGTGTTCTTAGCCAGAATGATCCCTTGCTGCTAAAACTTGAAACTGAATGTGATTCAACTCAGATTAGGAAGTTTAATTGAACCCTAGTGTGCCATGCAATAAAAACACTCTACTTTTGAGAAAAGGGCATTCTTGCCCTCTACTCTGTTTCCTATAGGGCCAGTATAGTGAGCTAGCTCAGAACAAAAGAGCTGTGCTTCCTACACAAACGGGCCGTATCTAGTTCAGCTCACAATTCAACACTAAGTAAAACAGGAACTTCTGTTCAGTCTAATACACAGTACTTGCTGGGAACACGGGAAAATGCTATTTGTACTGTGTATAGCCAGAATAGCAGAAGAGTCGTGTTCTTAGCCTGAATGAACCCTTGCTGCTAGAACTTGAAACTGAGCGTGATTCAACTTCGTTTAGGAAGTTTAATTGAACCCTAGTGTGCCAGGCAAGAAAAAGACTCTGCTTTTGAGAAACGGGCATTCTTGCACTCTATCGTTTTTCCTATAGGGCCAGTACAGTGAGCTAGCTCAGAACAAAAGAACTGTGCTTCCTACACAAACTGGGCATATCAGGGTCAACTCAGTATTGGAAACTAAGTTAAATAGGATCTTCTCTCAGTCCAATACGCTGTACCTACTGGGAACAGTCGCGAATGCAATTGCACTGTGTATGGCCAGAATAGCACAAGAGTGGTGTTCTTAGCCTGAATGAACCCTTGGTGGATGAACTTGAAACTGAACGTGATTCAACTCCGTTTAGGAAGTTTGATTGAACCTTAGTGTGCCATGTAAGTTAAACACTCTGCTTTTGAGAAACGGGCATTATTGCACTCTACTGTGTTTCTGAGAGGGTCAGTATATTTAGATATCTCAGATCAAAGAACTGTGCTTCCTACACAAACGGTGCATATCGAGTTCACCTTAGTATTGGAAACTAAGTAAAACAGGAGCTTCTCTTCAGTCCAATACACTGTACTTGCTGGGAACACACACGAATGCTATTTGCACTGTTTATGGCCATAATAGCACAAGAGTTGTGCTCTTAGCCTGAATGAACCCTTGCTGTTAGAACTTGAAACTGAACGTAATTCAAATCCGTTTATGAAGTTTAATTTAACGCGAGTGTGCCATGCAAGAAAAACAGTCTGCTTTTGAGAAAAGGGCATTCGTGCACTCTACTGTGTTTCCTATAGTGCCAGTACTGTGAGATAGCTCAGATCAAAGAACTGTGCTTCCTACACAAACGGGGCATATCTAGTTGAAATCAGTATAGTAAACTAAGTAAAACAGGAGCTTCTCTTCAGTCCAATACACTATACATGCTGGGAACAGACGCGAATGCTATTTGCACTGTGTATGGCCAGAATAGTACAAGAGTTGTGTTCTTAGATGGAAAGAACCCTTGCTGCTAGAACTTGAAACTGAACGTGAATCAACTCTGTTTAGGTAGTTTAATTTAACCCTAGTGTGCCATGCACGAAAAACACTCTGCTTTTGAGAAACGGGCATTCTTACACTCTACTGTGTTTCCTATAGGGCCAGTACAGTAAGCTAGCTCAGAACAAAAGAACTGTGCTTCCTACACAATTGGGGCATATCTAGTTCAACTCAGTATTGGAAACTAAGTAAAACAGGAGCTTCCCTTCAGTCCAATACACTGTACCTGCTGGGATCAGACGCGAAAACTATTTGCACTGTGTATGGCCAGAATAGCACAAGAGTGGTGTACTCAGCCTGAATGAACCCTTGTTGCTAAAACTTGAAACTGAAGGTGATTCAACTCAGTTTAGGAACATAACTGAACCCTAGTGTGCCATGCAAAAAAAACACTCTGCTTTTCAGAAACGGGCATTCTTGCACTCTACTGTGTTTCCTATAGGGCCAGTACATTGAGCTAGCTCAGAACTTAAGAACTGTGCTTCCTACACAAACGGGGCATATGTAGTTCAACTCAGTATTGGAACTTAAGTAAAACAGGAACTTCTCGTCAGTCCAACACACTGTACTTGCTTGGAACAGACGCGAATGCTATATGCACTGTGTATGGCCGAAATAGCACAACAGTGGTGTTCTTAGCCTGAATGAACCCTTGCTGCTAGAACTTGAAACTGAACGTGATTCAACTCCGTTTAGTAAGTTTGATTGAACCTTAGTGTGCCATGCAAGATAAACACTCTGCTTTTGAGAAATGGGCATTATTGCACTCTACTGTGTTTCCGAGAGGGTCAGTATATTTAGCTAGCTCAGATCAAAGAACTGTGCTTCCTACACAAATGGGGCATATATAGTTCACCTTAGTTTGGAGACTAAGTAAAACAGGAGATTCTCTTCAGTCCAATACACTGTACTTGCTGGGAACACACACGAATGCTATTTGCAATGTGTATGGCCATAATAGCACAAGAGTTGTGCTCTTAGCCTGAATGAACCCTTGCTGCTAGAACTTGAAACTGAACGTAATTCAAATCCGTTTATGAAGTTTAATTTAACGCGAGTGTGCCATGCAAGAAAAACAGTCTGCTTTTGTGAAAATGGCATTCGTGCACTCTACTGTGTTTCCTATAGTGCCAGTACTGTGAGCTAGCTCAGATCAAAGAACTGTGCTTCCTACACAAACGGGGCATATCTAGTTGAAATCAGTATAGTAAACTAGGTAAAACAGGAGCTTCTCTTCAGTCCATTACACTATACATGCTGGGAACAGACGCGAATGCTATTTGCACTGTGTATGGCCAGAATAGTACAAGAGTTGTGTTCTTAGATGGAAAGAACCCTTGCTGCTAGAACTTGAAACTGAACGTGAATCAACTCTGTTTAGGTAGTTTAATTTAACCCTAGTGTGCCATGCACGAAAAACACTCTGCTTTTGAGAAACGGGCATTCTTGCACTCTACTGTGTTTCCTATAGGGCCAGTACAGTAAGCTAGCTCAGAACAAAAGAACTGTGCTTCCTACACAATGGGGGCATATCTAGTTCAACTCAGTATTGGAAACTAAGTAAAACAGGAGCTTCCCTTCAGTCCAATACACTGTACCTGCTGGGATCGGACGCGAAAGCTATTTGCACTGTGTATGGCCAGAATAGCACAAGAGTGGTGTTCTCAGCCTGAATGAACCCTTGTTGCTAAAACTTGAAACTGAAGGTGATTCAACTCAGTTTAGGAACATAACTGAACCCTAGTGTGCCATGCAAGAAAAACACTCTGCTTTTCAGAAACGGGCATTCTTGCACTCTACTGTGTTTCCTATAGGGCCAGTATAGTGAGTTAGCTCAGAACAAAAATCTGTGCTTCCTACACAAACGGGCCATATCTAGTTCAACTCATCATTCGAAACTACGTAAAACAGGAGCTTCTGTTCAGTCCAATACACTGTACTTGTTGGGAACACGGGAAAATGTTATTTGCACTGTGTATCCAGAATAGCACAAGAGTGATGTTCTTACTGAATGAACCCTTGCTGCTAGAACTTTAAACTCAACGTGATTCAACTCCGTTTAGGTAGTTTAATTGAACCCTAGTATGCCATGCAAGAAAAACACTCTGCCTTTGAGAAACGGGCATTCTTGCACTCTACCGGGTTTCCCATCAGGCCAGTACAGTGAGCTAGCTCAGAACAAAAGAACTGTGCTTCCTACACAAACGGGCCATATCTAGTTCAACTCAGTATTGGAAACTAAGTAAAACATGAGCTTCTCTTCAGTCCAATACACTGTACATGCTGGGAACAGAAGCGAATTCTGTTTGCACTGTTTATGGCCAGATTATCACAAGAGTGGTGTTCTTAGCCTGAATCAACCCAGGCTGCTGGAACTTGAAACTGAACTTGACTCAACTCCGTTTAGGAAGTTTAATTGAACCCTAGTGTGCTATCCAAAAAAAACACTCTGCTTTTGAGAACGGGGCATTCTTTCACTCTACTGTGTTTCCTATATTGCCAGTACAGTGAGCTAGCTCAGAACAAAAGAACTGTGCTTCCTACACAAACGGGGCATATCTAGTAGAACTCAGTATAGTAAACTAAGTAAAACAGGAGCTTCTCTTCAGTCCAATACACTGTAACTGCTCGTAACAGACGCGAATGTTATTTGCACTGTGTATGGCCAGAATACCACAAGAATGGTGTTCTTAGCCTGAATGAACCCTTGCTGCTAAAATTTGAAAGTGAATGTGATTCAACTCAGCTTAGGAAGTTTAATTGAACCCTAGTGTGCCATGCAATAAAAACACTCTACTTTTGAGAAATGGGCATTCTTGCACTCTACTCTGTTTCCTATAGGGCCAGTATCGTGAGCTGGCTCAGAATAAAAGAGCTGTGCTTCCTATACAAACGGGCCATATCTAGTTCAACTCATCATTTGAAACTAAGGAAAACAGGAGCTTCTGTTCAGTCCAATACACTGTACTTCTGGGAACACAGGAAAATGTTATTTGCACTGAATGAACCCTTGCTGCTAGAACTTGAAACTGAAAGTGATTCAACCCCGTTTAGGAAGTTTGAATGAACCCTCGTGTGCCATGCAAGAAAAACACTCTGCTTTTGTGAAACGGGCTTTCTTGCACTCTACTGTGTTTCCTAGAGGGTCAGTACAGTGAGCTTGCGCAGAACAAAAGAACTGTGCTTCCTACACAAAAGGGCCATATCTAGTTCAACTTAATATTGGAAACTAAGTAAAACAGGAGCTTCTCTTCAGTCCAATACACTGTTCATGCTGGGAACATAAGCGAATGCTATTTGCACTGTGTATGGCCAGAATAGCACAAGAGTGGTGCTCTTACTGAATGAACCCTTGCTCCAAGAACTTGAAACTGAACGTGATTCAACTCCGTTTAGGTAGTTTAATTTAACCCTAGTGTGCCATGCAAGAAAAACACTCTGCCTTTGAGAAATGGGCATTCTTACACTCTACTTTGTTTCCTATAGGGCCAGTACAGTGAGCTAGCTCAGAACAAGAGAATTGTGCTTCCTACACAAACGGGGCATATCTAGATCAAGTCAGTATTGGAAACTAAGTAAAACAGGAGCTTCTCTTCAGTCCATTACACTGTACTTGCTGGGAACAGGCATGAATGCTATTTGCACTGTGTATGGACAGAATAGCACAAGAGTTGTGTTCTTATCCTGAATGAACCCTTGCTGCTAGAACATGAAACTGAACGTGATTCAACCCCGTTTAGGAAGTTTGATTGAACCCTAGTGTGCCATGCAATAAAACCACTCTGCTTTTGAGAAACAGGCATTCTTGCACTCTACTGTGTTTCCTAAGGGGCAAGTACAGTGAGAAGCTCAGAACAAAAGAACTGTGCTTCCTACACAAATGGGGCATATCTAGTTCAACTCAGTATTGGAAACTATGTAAACAGGAGCTTCTCTTCAGTCCAACACACTGTACTTGCTGGGAACAGACGCCAATGCTATATGCACTGTGTATGCCTGTAATAGCACAAGAGTGGTGTTCTTAGCCTATATGAACCCTTGCTGCTAGAACTTGAAACTGAACGTGATTCAACCCCTTTAGGAAGTTGGATTGAACCCTAGTGTGCCATGCAATAAAAACACTCTACTTTTGAGAAACGGGCATTCTTGCACTCTACTCTGTTTCCTATAGGGCCAGTATAGTGAGCTGGCTCAAAATAAAAGAGCTGTGCTTCCTACACAAACGGGCCATATCTAGTTCAACTCAGTATTGGAAACTAAGTAAAACAGGAGCTTCTCTTCAGTCCAATACACTGTACCTTGTGGGTACAGACATGAATGCTCTTTGTAGTGTGTATGGCCAGAAGAGCACAAGAGTGGTGTTCTTAGCCTGAATGAACACTTGCTGCTAGAACTTGAAACTGAACGTGATTCAACTCAGTATAGGAATTTTATTTGAACCCTAGTATGCCATGCAAGTAAAACAGTCTGCTTTTGAGAAACGGGTATTCTTGTACTCTACTGTGTTTTCTATAGGGCCAGTACAGTTAGCTAGCTCAGAACAAAAGAACTGTGCTTCCCACACAGACGGGGCAAATCTAGTTCAACTCAGTATTGGACACTGAGTTAAACAGGGGTTCTCTTCAGTCCAATACACTGTACTTGCTGGGAACAGAAGCAAATGCTATTTGCATTGTGTATGGCCAGAATAGCACAAGAGTGGTGTTCATAGCCTGAATGAACCCTTGCTGCTAGAACTTGAAACTGAACGTGATTCAACCCCGTTTAGGAAGTTTGATTGAACCCTAGTGTGCCATGCAAGAAAAACACTCTGCTTTTGATAAAAGGGCATTCTTGCACTCTTCATTGTTTCCTATTGGGCCAGTACAGTGAGGTAGCTCAGAACAAAAGAACTGTGCTTCCTACACAAACAGGGCATATCTAGTTCACGTCAATGTTGGAAACTAAGTAAAACAGGAGATTCTCTTCAGTCCAACACATTCTACTTGCTGGGAACAGACGCCAATGCTATATGCACTGTGCATGGCCGAAATAGCACAAGTGTGGTGTTCTTAGCCTATATGAACCCTTGCTGCTAGAACTTGAAACTGAACGTGATTCAACCCCATTTAGGAAGTTTGTTTGAACCCTAGTGTGCCATGCAAGAAAAACACCCTGCTTTTGAGAAACGGGCATTATTGCACTCTACTGTGTTTCCCATAGGGCCAGTACATTGAGCTTGCTCAGAACAAAAGAACTGTGCTTCCTACACTAACGGGGCATATCTAGTTCAGCTCAGTATTTGAAACTAAGTAAAACAGGATCTTCTCTTCAGTCAAATAAACTGTACTTGCTGGGAACAGACGGGAATGCTATATGCACTGCGTATGTTCGAAATACTCAAGAGTGGTGTTCTTAGCCTGAATGAACCCTTGCTGCTAGAACTTGAAACTGAACGTGATTCAACTCCGTTTAGGAAGTTTAATTGAAACCTAGTGTGCCATGCAAGAAAAACACTCTGCTTTTGAGAACGGGCATTCTTGCACTGTACCGTGTTTCTTATAGGGCCAGTACAGTGAGCTAGCTAAGAACAAAAGACCACTGTTTCCTAAACAAACGGGCCATATCTAGTTCAACTCAGTATAGTAAACTAAGTAAAACAGGAGCTTCTCTTCAGTCCAATACACTGTACTTGCTGGGAACAGACGCCAATGCTATATGCACTTAGTATGGCCAGAATAGCACAAGTGTGGTGTGCTTAGCCTGAATGATCCCTACTGCTAGAACTTGAAATTGAACGTGACTCAACTCCGTTTAGCAAGTTTAATTGAACCCTAGTGTGCCATTCAAAAAAAACACTCTGCTTTTGAGAAACGGGCATTCTTGCACTCTACTGTGTTTCATATATTGCCAGTACAGTGAGCTAGCTCAGAACAAAAGAACTGTGCTTCCTACACAAACGGGGCATATCTAGTTGAACTCACTATAGTAAACTAAGTAAAACAGGAGCTTCTTTTCAGTTCAATACACTGTACCTGCTCAGAAAAGACGCGAATGCTATTTGCACTGTGTATGGCCAGAATAGCACAAGAATGGTGTTCTTAGCCTGAATGAACCCTTGCTGCTAAAACTTGATACTGAATGCGATTCAACTCAGTTTAGGAAGTTTAATTGAACCCTAGTATGCCATGCAGTAAAATCACTCTACTTTTGAGAAAAGGGCATTCTTGGCCTCTACTCTGTTTCCTATAGGGCCAGTATAGTGAGCCAGCTAAGAACAAAAGAGCTGTGCTTCCTACACAAACGGGCCATATCTAGTTCAACTCATCATTCAAAACTAAGGAAAACAGGAGCTTCTGTTCAGTCCAATACACTGTACCTGCTGGGAACACGGGAAAATGCTATTTGCACTGTGTATGGCCAGAATAGCACGAGAGTCGTGTTCTTAGTCTGAATGAACCCTTGCAGCTAGAACTTGAACTGAACGTGATTCACCTCCGTTTAGGAAGTTTAATTGAACCCTAGTGTGACATGCAAGAAAAACACTCTGCTTTTGAGAAACATGCATTATTGCACTCTACTGTGTTTCCAATAGGGCCAGTATATAAGCTAGCTCAGATCAAAGAACTGTGATACCTACACAAACGGGGCATATCAGGTTCAGCTCAGTATTGGAAACTAAGTAAAACAGGAGCTTCTCTTCAGTCCAACACACTGTACTTGCTGGGAACAGAGGCCAAGGCTATATGCACTGTGTATGCCCGTAATAGCACAAGAGTGGTGTTCTTAGCCGATATGAACCCTTGCTGCTAGAACTTGAAACTGAACGTGATTCAACTCCGTTTAGCAAGTTTGATTGAACCCTAGTGTGCCATGCAAGAAAAACACTCTGCTTTTGAGAAACGGGCATTCTTGCACTCTACTGTGTTTCCTATAGGACCAGTACATTGAGCTAGCTCAGAACAAAAGAACTGTGCGTCCTACACAAAAGGGGCATATCTAGTTCAACTCAGTATTTGAAACTAAGTAAAACAGGAGCTTCTCTTCAGTCAAATAAACTGTACTTGCTGGGAAAAGACGCGAATTCTATTTGCACTGTGTATGGCCACAATAGCACAAGTGTGGTGTTCTTAGCCTGAATGAACCCTTGCTGCTAGAACTTGAAATTCAACGTGATTCAACTCCGTTTATTAAGTTTAATTGAACCCTAGTGTGCCATGCAAGAAAACCACCCTGCTTTTCATAAAAGGGCATTCTTGCACTCTACATTGTTTCCTATTGGGCCAGTACAGTGAGCTAGCTCAGAATAAAAGAACTGTGCTTCCTACACAAACGGGGCATATCTAGTTCACGTCAATATTGGAAACTAAGTAAAACAGGAGATTCTCTTCAGTCCAACACACTGTACTTCCTGGGAACAGACGCCAATGCTATATGCACTGTGCATGGCCGAAATAGCACAAGTGTGGTGTTCTTAGCCTATAAGAACCCTTGTTGCTACAACTTGAAACTGAAACGTGATTCAACCCTATTTAGGAAGTTTGATTGAACCCTAGTGTGCCATGCAAAAAAACACTTTGCTTTTGAGAAACGGGAATTCTTGCACTCTACTGTGTTTCCCATAGGGCCAGTACATTGAGCTTGCTCAGAACAAAGGAACTGTCCTTCCTACACAAACGGGGCATATCTAGTTCAACTCAGCATTGGAACCAAAGTAAAACAGGAGCTTCTCGTCAGTCCAAAACACTGTACTTGGTGGGAACAGTCGCGAATGCTATATGTACTGTGTATGGCCAGAATTACACAAGAGTGGTGTTCTTAGCCTAAATGAACCCTTGCTGCTAGAACTTGAACCTGAATGTGATTCACTCTGTTTAGGAAGTTTAATTGAACCCTAGTGTGCCATGCAAGAAAACCACTCTGCTTTTGAGAAACAGGCATTCTTGCACTGTACTGTGTTTCCTATGGGGCCAGTACAGTGAGATAACTCAGAAAAAAAGAACTGTGCTTCCTACACAAACGGGGCATATCAGGTTCAACTCAGTATTGGAAACTAAGTAAAACAGGAGCTTCTCTTCATTCCAATACACTGTACTTGCTAGGAACAGACGCCAATGCTATATGCACTTAGTATGGCCAGAATAGCACAAGTGTGGTGTGCTTAGCCTGAATGAACCCTAGTGCTAGAACTTGAAATTGAACGCGATTCGACATCGTTTATTAAGTTTAATTGAACCCTAGTGTGCCATGCAAGAAAAACACTCTGCTTTTGATAAAAGGGTATTCTTGCACTCTACAGTGTTTCCAATAGGCCCAGTATATAAGCTAGCTCAGATCAAAGAACTGTGATACCTACACAAACGGGCAATATCTAGTTCAACTCAGTATTGGAACCTTAGTAAAACAGGAGCTTCTCGTCAGTCTAATACACTGTACATGCTGGGAACAGAAGCAAATGCTATTTGCACTGTGTATGGCTAGAATAGCACAAGAGTGTGTTCTTACTGAATGAACCCTTGCTGCTAGAACTTGAAACTGAACATGATTCAACTCCGTTTAGGTAGTTTAATTGAACCCTAGTGTGCCATGAAAGAAAAACACTCTGCCTTTGAGAAATGGGCATTCTTACACTCTACTTTGTTTCCTATAGGGCCAGTACAGTGAGCTAGCTCAGAACAAGAGAAATGTGCTTCCTACACAAATGGGGCATATCTAGATCAAGTCAGTTTTGGAAACTAAGTAAAACAGGAATTCTCTTCAGTCCAATACACTGTACTTTCTGGGAACATGCATGAATGCTATTTGCACTGTGTATGGCCAGAATAGCACAAGAGTTGTGTTCTTAGCCTGAATGAACCCTTGCTGCTAGAACTTGAAACTGAACATGATTCAACTCCGTTTATGAAGTTTAATTGAACCCTCGTGTGCCATGCAAGAAAAACCCTCTGCTTTTGATAAAAGTGCATTCTTGCACTCTACTGTGTTTCCTATTTGGCCAGTACAGTGAGCTAGCTCAGAACAAAAGAACTGTTCTTCCTACATAAACGGGGCATAACTAGTTCAACTCAGTATTTGAATCTAAGTAAAAAGGCAGCTTCTCTTCAGTCTAATACACAATACTTGCTGGGAACAGGCGCGCATGCTATTTGCACTGTGTATGGCCAGAATAGCACAAGAGTTGTGTTCTTAGCCTGAATGAACCCTTGCTGCTAGAACTTGAAACTGAAAGTAATTCAACCCTGTTTAAGAAGTTTGATTGAACCCTAGTGTGCCATTCAAGAAAAACACTCTGCTTTTGAGAAACGGGCATTCTTGCACTCTGCTCTGTTTCCTCGAGGGTCAGTACAGTGTGCTTGCTAAAAACAAAAGAACTGTGCTTCCTACACAAACGGGCCATATCTAGTTCAACTCAGTATTGCAAACTAAGTAAAACCAGAGGTTCTCTTCACTCCAATACACTGTACTTCTGGGAACACACAAGAACGCTCTTTATACTGTGTATGGCTAGAACAGCACAAGAGTGTTGTTCTTAGCCTGAATGAACCCTTGGTGCGAGAACCTGAAACTGAATGGGATTCAACTCCGTTTAGGAAGTTTAATTGAACCCTAGTGTGCCATGCAAGAAAAACACTCTGCTTTTGACAAACAGGCATTCTTGCACTCTACTGTGTTTCCTATGGGGCCAGTACAGTGAGCTAGCTCGGAACAAAAGAACTGTGCTTCCTACACAAACGGGGCATATCTAGTTCAACTCAGTATTGGAAACTAAGTAAAACAGGAGCTTCTCTTCAGTCCAATACACTGTACTTGCTGGGAACAGAAGCAAATTCTATTTGCACTGAGTATGGCCAGAATAGCACAAGAGTGGTGTTCTTAGCCTGAATGAACCCTTGCTGCTAGAACTTGAAACACTACGTGATTCCACTCCGTTTAGGAAGTTTAATTGAACCCTAGAGTGCCATGCAAAAAAAAAACCACTCTGCTTTTGAGAAACGGGCATTCTTGCACTCGACTATGTTTCCTACAGGGCTAGTACAGTGAGCTAGCACAGAACAAAAGAACTGTGCTTCCTACACAAACGGGGCATATCTATTTCAACTCAGTATTGGAAACTAAGTAAAACAGGAGCTTCTCTTCAGTCCAATACACTGTACCTGCTGGGAACAGACGCGAATGCTATTTGCACTGTGTATGGCCAGAATAGCACAAGAATGGTATTCTTAGCCTGAATGAACCCTTGCTGCTAGAACTTGAAACTGAACGTGATTCAACTCCGTTTAAGAAGTTTAATTGAGAAGTCAGAGAAACATCACCCTTTACAATAGCCACAAATAATGTAAAATACCTTGGGATAACACTAACTAAACAAGTGAAAGACCTTTTTGATAAGAACTTTAAATCTCTAAAGAAAGAAATTGAAGAAGATATCAGAAAATGGAAGGATCTCCCATGCTCATGGATAGGTAGGATTAACATAGTAAAAATGGCAATCTTACCAAAAGCAATCTACAGATTCAATGCAATCCCCATCAAAATCCCAACACAATTCTTCACAGACTTGGAAAGAATAATACTCAACTTTATATGGAAAAACAAAAGACCCAGGATAGCTAAAAGAATCCTATACGATAAAGCAACCCTTGGAGGCATCACCATCCCAGACCTCAAACTCTACTATAGAGCTATAGTAATAAAAACAGCTTGGTACTGGTATAAAAACCGACATACGGACCAATGGAATCAAATTGAAGACCCTGACATTAATCCATGCACATATGAACACCTGGTTTTTGACAAAGGAGCCAAAACTATACAATGGAACAAAGAAAGTATCTTCAACAAATGGTGCTGGCATAACTGGATGTCAATATGTAAAAGATTACAAATAGATCCATATCTGTCACCATGCACAAAACTCAAGTCCAAGTGGATCAAAGACCTAAACATAAATCCAGTTACACTATACTTAATAGAAAAGAAGATAGGAAGCACTCTTGAACGCATTGGCACTGGAGACCATTTCCTAAATAAAACACCGACAGCACAGACCCTGAGCTCAACCGTTAATAAATGGGACCTCTCAAAACTGAGAAGCTTTTGCAGGGCAAAAGACACAGTCAATAAGACAAAAAGACAGCCAACAGATTGGGAAAAGATCTTCACCAACCCCACATCTGACAGAGGATTGATCTCCACAATATATAAAGAACTCAAGAAACTAGACATCAAAGCCCTGAACAGTCCAATTAAAAAATGGGCTAAAGAGCTAAACAGAGAATTCACAAAACAAGAACTACAAATGGCTGAAAGACATTTAAAGAAATGCTCAACATCCTTTAATCATCAGAGAAATGCAAATCAAAACGACTCTGAGATACCACCTTACACCTGTTAGAATGGCTAAGATCAAAAACACCAATGACAACCAATGTTGGAGAGGATGTGGAGCAAAGGGAACACTCCTCCACTGTTGGTGGGAATGTAAACTTGTACAACCACTGTGGAAATCAGTATGGCGGTTTCTCAGAAAATTAGGAATCGAACTACCTCAAGATCCAGCCATCCCACTCTTGGGCATATACCCAAAGAATGCTGATACACACCATAAAGATACATGCTCAGCTATGTTCATAGCAGCACTATTTGTAATAGCCAGAACCTGGAAACAACCTAGATGCCCATCAACAGAAGAATGGATGAAAAAAATGTGGTATATATACACAATGGAGTACTACTCAGCAGAGAAAAACAATGAAAGCATGAAATTTGCAGGCAAATGGATGGAACTAGAAAAAATCATCCTGAGTGAGGTAACCCAAACCCAGAAAGACAGTTATGGTATGTACTCACTCATTGGTGGATTCTAGATATAAAATGAATAATCAGACCACAACCCATAGAACCATAGAGGCTATATATATATAGCATGGAGGTCCCTAGTACGACTGTGGCATATAATAAATTTCAGTTTTACTCAATTATTGAAAAAAAGTAGCCAAATGAATGGAAACACATGAACTATGAAACAAAGGCTGAGGGGCTCCCAGCTGGATCAGGCCCTCTGAATAGGTGAGAGAGTTGATTGGCTTGATCAGTTTGGGAGGCATCTAGGCAGTGGGACCAAGTCCTGTGCTCATTCCATGAGTTGGCTGTTTGAAACCAGGAACTTATGCAGGGACACTTGGCTTAGTCTGGGAGGAAGGGACTGGACCTCCCTGGACTGAGTCTACCAAGTTGATCACAGTCCTCGGGGGAGGACTTGTCCTGGAGGAGATGGGAATGGAGGGTGGGCTGGGGGTAAGGGGAGGGCGTGGGAGGGGGGAGAATAGGGGAACCCATGGCTGATATGTAGAACTGAATGGTATAGTAAAATAAAAAATATATATCACAAAAAAAAGAAGTTTAATTGAACCCTAGTGTGCCATGCAAGAAAAACACTCTGCTTTTGAGAAACAGGCATTCTTGCACTCTACTGCGTTTCCAATAGGGCCATGACAATGAGCTAGCTCAGAACAAAAGAATTGTGCTTCCTACACAAACGGGCCATATCTAGTTCAACTCAGTAGTGGAAACTAAGTAAAACAGGAGCTTCTCTTCAGTCCAATACACTGTACTTGTGGGAACAGACAAGAATGCTCTTTATACTGTGTATGGCCAGAACAGCACAAGAGTGGTGTTCTTAGCCTGAATGAACCCTTGCTGCTAGAACTTGAAACTGAATAGGATTCAACTCCGTTCGGGAAGTTTAATTGAACCCTAGTATGCCATGCAAGAAAAACACTCTGCTTTTGAAAAACGGGCATTCTTGCACTCTACTGTGTTTCCTATTGGGCCAGTACATTGAGCTATATCAGATCAAAGAACTGGGCTTCCTACACAAAATGGGCCATATCTAGTTCAACTCAGTATTGGAAAATATGTAAAACAGGAGCTTCTCTTCAGTCCAATACACTGTATTGCTGGAAAGAGACGCAAATGCTATTTGTACTATATATGGCCAGAATAGCTCACGAGTTGTGCTGTTAGCCTGAATGAACCCTTGCTTGTAGAACTTGTAACTGAACGTGATTCAACTCCATTTAGGAAGTTTAATTGAACCCTAGTGTGCCATGCAAGAAAAACTGTCTGGTTTTGAGAAACGGGCATTCTTGCACTCTAATGTGTTTCCTATAGGGCCAGGACAGTGAGCTAGCTCAGAACAAAGAACTGGTCTTCCTACACAAACTGGGCATATCTAGTTCAACTCAGTATTGGAAACTAAGTAAAATAGGAGCTTCGATTCAGTCCAATATACTGTACTTGCTGGGAACATACGCGAATGCCTTTTGCACTGTGTATGGCCATAATAGCACAAGAGTGGAGTTCTTAGCCTGAATGAACCCTTGCTGCTAGAACTTGAAACTGAATCTGATTCAACTCCGATTAGCAAGTTTAATTGAATCCTAGTGTGCCATGAAATAAAAACACTCTGCTTTTGAGAAACAGGCATTCTTGCACTCTCCTGTGTTCCCTATAGGGCCAGTATAGTGAGCTAGATCAGAACAAAAGAATTGTTCTTCCTACACAAACGGGGCATATCTAGTTCATCACTATTGGAAACGAAGTAAAACAGGAGCTTCTCCCTCAGTCCAATACACTGTACTTGCTGGGAACAGACGCGAATGCTATTTGCACTATGTATGGCCAGAATAGCACAAGAGTGGTGTTCTTAGCCTGAATGAACCCTTGCTGGTAGAATTGAAACTGAACGTGATTCAACTCCGTTTAGGAATTTTAATTGAATCCTATTGTGCCATGCAAGAAAACACTCTGCTTTTGAGAAACTGGCATTCCTGCACTCTACTGTGTTTCCTATAGGGCCAATACAGTGACCTAGCTCAGAACAAAAGAACTGTGCTTCCTACACAAACGGGGCATATCTAGTTCAACTCAGTATTGGAAACGAAGTAAAACAGGAGCTTCTCTTCAGTCCAATACACTGTACTTGCTGGGAAGAGACGCAAAGGCTATTTGCACTGTATATGGCCAGAATAACACAAGAGATGTGCTATTAGCCTGAATGAACCCTTGATTGTAGAACTTGAAACTGAATGTGATTCAACTCCATTTAGGAATTTTAATTGAACCCTAGTGTGCCATGCAAGAAAAACAGTCTGCTTTTGAGAAACGGGCATTCTTGCACTCTACTGTGTTTCCTAGAGGGCCAGTATAGTGAGCTAGCTCAGAACAAAAGAACTGTTCTTCCTACACAAACGGGGCATATCTAGTTCAATTCAGTATTGGAAACTAAGTAAAACAGGAGCTTCTCTTCACTCCAACACACTCTATTTGCTGGGAACAGATGCGAATGCCATTTGCACCATGTGTGGCCAGAATAGCACAAGAGTGGTATTCTTAGCCTGAAAGAACCCTTGCTGCTAGAACTTGAAACTGAACGTGATTCAACTCCGTTTAGCAAGTTTAATTGAAACCTAGAGTGCCATGTAAAAAAACACTCTGCATTTGAGAAACCGGCATTCTTGCACTCTACTGTATTTCCTATAGGGCCAGGACAATGAGCTAGCTCAGAACAAAAGAACTGCACTTCCTACATAAACGAGGTATATCTAGTTCAACTCAGTATTGGAAAGTAAAACAAGAGCTTCTCTTCAGTCCAATACATTGTACATGCTAGGAACATACGCGAATGCAATTTGCACTGCGTATGGCCAGAATAGCACAAGAGATGTGTTCTTAGCCTGAATGAACCCTTGCTGCTAGAACTTGAAACTGAACGTGATTCAACTCCGATTAGTAAGTTTAATTGAACCCTAGTGTGCCATGCAAGAAAAACAGTCTGCTTTTGAGAAACGGGCATTCTTGCACTCTACTGTGTTTCCTAGAGGGCCAGTATAGTGAGCTAGCTCATATCAAAAGAACAGTGCTTCCTACAGAAACTGGGCTTATCGAGTTCAACTCAGTATTGGAAACTAAGTAAAACAGGAGCTTCTCTTAAGTCCAATACACTCTATTTGCTGGGAACAGACGCAAATGCTATTTGCACTGTGTATGTCCATAATAGCACAGGACTGGAGTTTTTAGCCGGAATGAAGCCTTGCTGCTAGAACTTGAAACTGAACGTGATTAAACTCCGTTGAGGAAGTTTAATTGAACCCTAATGTGCCATGCAAAAAAAAAACACTCTGCTTTAAAAAACGGGCATTCTTGCACTCTACTGTGTTTCCTACTGGGCCAGTATTTTGAGCTATCTCAATCAAAGAACTGGGCTTGCTACACAAACGGGCCATATAATGTTCAACTCAGTATTGGAAACTAAGTAAAACAGGAGCTTCTCTTCAGTGCAATACACTGTATTTGCTGGGAAGAGACACAAATGCTATTTGCATTGTTTATGGCTAGAATAGCACAAGAATTGTGATATTAGCCTGAATGAACCATTGCTAGAAGAACTTGAACCTGAATGTGATTCAACTCCATTTAGGAAGTTTAATTGAATTCTAGTGTGCCATGCAAGTAAAACAATCTGCTCTTGAGAAATTGGCTTTCTTGCACTCTACTGTGTTTCTATAGGGCCAGTACAGTGAGCTAGCTCAGAACAAAAGAACTGTTCTTCATACACAAACGGGGCATATCTAGATCAATTCAGTATTGGAAACTAAGTAAAACAGGAGCTTCTCTTCAGTCCAATACAGTGTACCTGCTGGAAACAGACGTGAATGCTATTTGCACTGTGTATGGACAGAATAGCACAAGAGTTGTGTTCTTAGCCTGAATGAACCCTTGGTGGTAGAACTTGAAACTGAATCAGATTCAACTCCGTTTATGAAGTTAAATTGAACCCTACTGTGCCATGCAAGAAAAACAGTCTGCTTTGAGATTCTGACAATCTTGCACTCTACTGTGGTCCCTTATGGCCAGTATAGTGAGCTAGCTCAGAAAAAAAGAACTGTGCTTCCTACACAAACGGGGCATATCTAGTTCAACTGAGTATTGGAAACTAAGTAAAAGAGGAGCTTCTCTTCAGTCCAATACACTGTACTTGCTGGGAACTGACGCGAATGCTATTTGCACTTTGTATGGCCAGAATAGCACAAGAGTGGTGTTCTTAGCCTGAATGAACCCTTGCTGGTAGAACTTGAAACTGAACGTGATTCAACTCAGTTTAGGAAGTTTAATTGAATCCTATTGTGCCATGCAAGAAAAACACTCTGCTTTTCAGAAACGGGCATTCCTGCACTCTACTGTGTTTCCTATAGGGCCAGTACAGTGAGCTAGCTTAGAACAATAAACTGTGCTTCCTACACAAACGGGGCATATCTAGTTCAACTCAGTATTGTAAACTAAGTAAAACAGGAGCTTCTCTTCAGTCCAATACACTGTACTTGCAGCGAACAGATGAGATTGCTATTTGCACTGTGTATGGCCAGAATAGCACAAGAGTGGTGTTCTTAGCCTGAATTAACCCTTGCTGCTAGAACTTGAAACTGAACGTGATTCAACTCTGATTAGCAAGTTTAATTGAACCGTAGTGTGCCATGCAAGAAATACACTCTGCTGTTGAGAAACGGGCATTCTTGCACTCTACTGTGTTTCCTATAGGGGCAGTACATTTAGCAAGCTCAGATCAAAAGAACTGTGCTTCCTACAAAAACGGGGCATATCTAGTTCAACTCAGTATTGGAAACTAAGTAAAACAGGAGCTTCTCTTCAGTCCAATACACTGTACTTGCTGGAAAGAGACGTGAAAGCTATTTGCACTGTGTATGGCCAGAATACCACAAGAGTGGTGTTCTTAGCCTGAATGAACTCTTGCTGCAAGAACTTGTAACTTAAATTGATTCAACTCCGTTTAGGAAGTTTCATTGAACCCTAGTGTGCCATGCAAGAAAAACACTCTGCTTTTGAAAAACGGGCATTCTTGCAGTGTACGGTGTTTCCTATAGCGCCAGTACATTGAGCTATCTAAGATCAAAGAACTGGGCTTCCTACACAAAACGGGCCATATCTAGTTCAACTCAGTTTTGGAAACTAAGTAAAACAGGAGCTTCTCTTCAGTTCAATACACTGTACTTGCTGGGAAGAGATGCTAATGCAATTTGAAATGTGTATGGCCAGAATAGCACAAGAGTGGTATTCTTAGCCTGAATGAACCCTTGCTGCTAGAACTTGAAACTGAACGTGATTCATCTCTATTTAGGAAGTTTAATTGAAACCAAAGGTACCATGCAAGAAAAACACTCTGCTTTTGAGAATCAGGCATTCTTGCACTCTGCTGTGTTTCCTATATGGCCAGCATAGTGAGCTAGCTCAGAAGAAAAGAACTGTGCTTTCTACTCCAACGGGGCATATCTACTTCAACTCAATATTGGAAACTAACTAAAACAGGAGATTCTCTTCAGTCCAATACACTGTACTTGCTGGGAACAGACATGAATGCTATTTGTACTGTGTATGGCCAGAATAGCACAAGAGTGATGTTCCTAGGCTGAATGAACCCTTGCTGATAGAAATTGAAACAGAACGAGATTCAACTTTTTTTGGGAAGTTTAATTGAACCCTAGTGTGCCATGCAAGAAAAACACTCTGCTTTTGAGAAACGGGCATTCTTGCACTCTGCTGTGTTTCCTATAGGGCCAGTAATGTGAGGTCGCTCAGAAGAAAAGAACTGTGCTTCCTACACAAACAGGGCATATCTAGTTGAACTCAGTATTGGAAACTAAGTAAAACAGGAGCTTCTCTTCAGTCCAATACACTGTACTTGCTGGGAACTGACGCGAATGCTATTTGCACTTTGTATGGCCAGAATAGCACAAGAGTGGTGTTCTTAGCCTGAATGAAACCTTGCTGGTAGAACTTGAAACTGAACGTGATTCAACTCAGTTTAGGAAGTTTAATTGAATCCTATTGTGCCATGCAAGAAAAACACTCTGCTTTTCAGAAACGGGCATTCCTGCACTCTACTGTGTTTCCTATAGGTCCAGTACAGTGAGCTAGCTTAGAACAATAAACTGTGCTTCCTACACAAACGGGGCATATCTAGTTCAACTCAGTATTGTAAACTAAGTAAAACAGGAGCTTCTCTTCAGTCCAATACACTGTACTTGCAGCGAACAGATGAGATTGCTATTTGCACTGTGTATGGCCAGAATAGCACAAGAGTGGTGTTCTTAGCCTGAATTAACCCTTGCTGCTAGAACTTGAAACTGAACGTGATTCAACTCTGATTAGCAAGTTTAATTGAACCGTAGTGTGCCATGCAAGAAATACACTCTGCTGTTGAGAAACGGGCATTCTTGCACTCTACTGTGTTTCCTATAGGGGCAGTACATTTAGCAAGCTCAGATCAAAAGAACTGTGCTTCCTACAAAAACGGGGCATATCTAGTTCAACTCAGTATTGGAAACTAAGTAAAACAGGAGCTTCTCTTCAGTCCAATACACTGTACTTGCTGGAAAGAGACGTGAAAGCTATTTGCACTGTGTATGGCCAGAATACCACAAGAGTGGTGTTCTTAGCCTGAATGAACTCTTGCTGCAAGAACTTGTAACTTAAATTGATTCAACTCCGTTTAGGAAGTTTCATTGAACCCTAGTGTGCCATGCAAGAAAAACACTCTGCTTTTGAAAAACGGGCATTCTTGCAGTGTACGGTGTTTCCTATAGCGCCAGTACATTGAGCTATCTAAGATCAAAGAACTGGGCTTCCTACACAAAACGGGCCATATCTAGTTCAACTCAGTTTTGGAAACTAAGTAAAACAGGAGCTTCTCTTCAGTTCAATACACTGTACTTGCTGGGAAGAGATGCTAATGCAATTTGAAATGTGTATGGCCAGAATAGCACAAGAGTAGTATTCTTAGCCTGAATGAACCCTTGCTGCTAGAACTTGAAACTGAACGTGATTCATCTCTATTTAGGAAGTTTAATTGAAACCAAAGGTACCATGCAAGAAAAACACTCTGCTTTTGAGAATCAGGCATTCTTGCACTCTGCTGTGTTTCCTATATGGCCAGCATAGTGAGCTAGCTCAGAAGAAAAGAACTGTGCTTTCTACTCCAACGGGGCATATCTACTTCAACTCAATATTGGAAACTAAGTAAAACAGGAGCTTCTCTTCAGTCCAATACACTGTACTTGCTGGGAACAGACATGAATGCTATTTGTACTGTGTATGGCCAGAATAGCACAAGAGTGATGTTCCTAGGCTGAATGAACCCTTGCTGATAGAAATTGAAACAGAACGAGATTCAACTTTTTTTGGGAAGTTTAATTGAACCCTAGTGTGCCATGCAAGAAAAACACTCTGCTTTTGAGAAACGGGCATTCTTGCACTCTGCTGTGTTTCCTATAGGGCCAGTAATGTGAGGTCGCTCAGAAGAAAAGAACTGTGCTTCCTACACAAACAGGGCATATCTAGTTGAACTCAGTATTGGAAACTAAGTAAAACAGGAGCTTCTCTTCAGTCCAATACACTGTATTTGCTTGGAACAGACGCCAATGCTATTTGTACTCTGTATGGCCAGAATAGCACAAGAGTGGTGTTCTTAGCCTGAATGAACCCTTCCTGTTAGAATTTGAAACTTAATCAGATTCAACTCCGTTTCGGAAGTTAAATTGAAACCTAGTATGCCATGCAAGAAAAACAGTCTGTTTTGAGAAACTGGCATTCTTGCACTCTACTGTGTTCCCTTAGGGCCAGTATAGTGAGCTAGCTCAGAACAAAAGAACTGTTCTTCCTAAACAAACGGGGCATATCTAGTTAATCAGTATTGGAAACTAAGTAAAACAGGAGCTTCTCTTCAATCCAATACACTGTACTTGCAGCGAACAGATGAGATTGCTATTTGCACTGTGTATGGCCAGAATAGCACAAAAGTGGTGTTCTTAGCCGGAATGAACCCTTGCTGCTATTACTTGAAATTGAACGTGATTCAACTCCGTTTAGGAAGCTTAACTGAACCCTCGTGTGCCATGCAAGAAAAACACTCTGCTTTTGAGAAACGGGCATTCTTGCACTCTACTGTGTTTCCTATTGGGCCAGTAGAGTGAGGAAGCTCAGAACAAAAGAACTGTGCTTCCTACACAAACGGGGCATATCTATTTCAACTCAGTATTGGAAACTAAGGAAAACAGGAGCTTCTCTTCAGTCCAATACACTCTATTTGCTGGGAATAGACGCGAATGCTATTTGCATTTTTTATGGCCAGAATTGCACAAGAGTGGTGTGCTTAGCCTGAATGAACCCTTGTTGGTAGAATGTGAAACTGAACGTAATTCAATTCCGTTTAGGGAGTTTAATTGAACCCTAGTGTGCCATGCAAAAAAACCACTCTGCTTTTCAGAAACGGGCATTCTTGCACTCTGCAGTATTTCCTATAGGGCCAGTACAGTGAGCTAGCTCAGAACAAAAGAACTGTGCTTCCTACACAAACGGGGCATATCTAGTTCAACTCAATTTGGGAAACTAAGTAAAACAGGAGCTTCTCTTCAGTCCAATACACTGTACTTGCTGGGAACAGACGCGAATGCTATTTGCATTTTGAATGGCCAGAACAGCACAAGAGTGTTGTTCTTAGCCTGAATGAACCCTTGCTGGTAGAAATTGAAACTGAACGTGATTCAACTCCGTTTAGGAAGTTTAATTGAACCCTCGTGTGCCATGCAAGAAAAACACTCTGCTTTTGTGAAACGGGCATTCTTGCACTCTATTGTGTTTCCTATAGCGCCAGTACAGTGAGCTACCTCAGAACAATAAACTGTGCTTCCTACACAAACAGGGCATATCTAGTTAAACTGAGTATTGGAAACTAAGTAAAACAGGAGCTTCTCTTCAGTCCAATACACTGTACTTGCTGGGAACAGACTCGAATGCCATTTGCACTGTGTATGGCCAGAATAGCACAAGAGTGGTGTACTTAGCCTGAATGAACCCTTGCTGCTAGAACTTGAAACTGAATGGGATTCAACCCCGATTAGCAAGTTTAATTGAACCCTAGTGTGCCATGCAATAAAAACACTCTGCTTTTGAGAAACGGGCATTCATGCAATCTACTGTGTTTCCAAAAGGGCCAGTACATTTAGCTAGCTCAGATCAAAAGAACTGTGCTTCCTACACAAACGGGGCATATCTAGTTCAACTCAGTATTGGAAATTAAGTAAAACTGGAGCTTCTCTTCAGTCCAATACACTGTACTTGCTCGGAAGAGACGCGAATGCTATCTGCACTGTGTATGGCCAAAATACCACAAGAGTGGTGTTCTTAGCCTGATTGAACCCTTGCTTCAAGAACTCGAAACTTAACGTGATTCAAATCCGTTTAGGAAGTTTAATTCAACCCTAGTGTGCCATGCAAGAAAAATACTCTTGTTTTAAGAAACTGGCATTATAGCACTCGACTGTGTTTCCTATTGGGCCAGTACAGTGAGTTAGAACAGATCAAAGAACTGTGCTTCCTAAACAAACGAGGCATATCTAGTTCAACTCACTAGTGGAAACTAGGTAAAACAGGAGCTTCTCTTCAGTCCAATACACTGTATTTGCTTGGAACAGACGGGAATGCTATTTGCACTGTGTATGGCCAGAATAGCACAAGAGTGGTGTTCTTAGCCTGAATGAACCCTTGCTGTTAGACCTTGAACCTGAACGTGATTCAACTCCGTTTATGAAGTTAAATTGAACCCTATTGTGCCATGCAAGAAAAACAGTCTGTTTTGAGAAACTGGCGTTCTTGCACTCGAATGTGTTCCCTAAAGGGCCAGTACTGTGAGCTAGCTCAGAACAAAAGAACTGTTCTTCCTACACAAACGGGGCATATCTAATTCATCAGTATTGGAAACTAAGTAAAAAAGGAGCTTCTTTTCAGTCCAATACACTGTACTTGCTGGGAACAGACGCGAATGCTATTTGCATTTTGTGTGGCCAGAATTGCACAAGAGTGGTGTTCTTAGCCTGAATGAACCCTTGCTGGTAGAACTTGAAACTGAACGTGATTCAACTCCGTTTAGGAAGTTTAATTGAACCCTAGTGTGCCATGCAAGAAAAACACTCTGCTTTTGAGAAACGGGCATTCTTGCACTCTATTGTGTTTCCTATAGCGCAAGTACAGTGAGCTATCTCACAACAAAAGAAATGTGCTTCCTACACAAACGGGGCATATCTAGTTAAACTGAGTACTGGAAACTAAGTAAAACAGGAGATTCTCTTCAGTCCAATACACTGTACCTGCAGCGAACAGATGAGATTGCTATTTGCACTGTGTATGGTTAAAATAGCACAAAAGTGGTGTCTTAGCCTGAATGAACCCTTGCTGCTAGAACTTGAAACTGAACGTGATTCAACTCCGTTTAGGAAGTTTAATTGAACCCTAGTGTGCCATGCAAGAAAAACACTCTGGTTTTGAGAAACGGCATTCTTGCGCTCAACTGTGTTTCCCATTGGGCCAGTAAAGTGAGGAAGCTCAGAACAAAAGGACTGTGCTTCCTACACAAACTGGGCATATCTAGATCAACTCAAATTTGGAAACTAAGTAAAACAGGAGCTTCTCTTCAGTCCAATACACAGTATTGCTGGGAAGAGACGCAAATGCTATTTGTACTATATATGGCCAGAATAGCACTTGAGTTGTGCTATTAGCCTGAATGAACCCTTGCTTGTAGAACTTGTAACTGAACGTGATTCAACTCCATTGAGGAAGTTTTATTGAACCCTAGTGTGCCATGCAAGAAAAACAGTCTGGTTTTGAGAAACGGGCATTCTTGCACTCTAATGTGTTTCCTATAGGGCCAGTACTTTGAGCTAGCTCAAAACAAAAAAAAAAACTGTGCTTCCTACACAAACGGTGCGTATCTAGTTCAACTCAGCATTGGAAACTAAGTAAAACAGGAGCTTCTCTTCAGTCCAATACACTGTACTCGCTGGGAGCAGACACGAATGCTATTTGCACTGTGTATGGCCAGAATAGCACAAGAGTGGTGTTCTTATCCTGAATTTACCCTGGCTGCCTGAACTTGAAACTGAACATGATTCAACTCCAATTAGCAAGTTTATTGAACCCTAGTGTGCCATGCAAGAAAAACACTCTGCTTTTGGAAAACGGGCATTCTTTCACTCTACTGTGTTTCCTATAGGGCCAGTACATTGAGCTAGTTCAGAATAAAAGAACTGTGCTTCCTACACAAACGGGGCATATCTAGTTCAATTGAGTATTGGAAACTGAGTAAAACAGGAGTTTCTCTTCAGTCCAATACACTGTACTTGCTGGGAACAGACGTGAATGCTATTTGCACTGGGTATGGCCAGAATAGCACAAGAGTGATGTTCTTAGACTGAATGAACCCTTGGTGCTAGAACTTGAAACTGAACGTGATTCTACTCCGTTTACGAAGTTTATTTGAACCCTAGTGTGCCATGCAAGAAAAACACTCTGCTTTTGATAAACAGTCATTCTTGCTCTCCACTGTGTTTCCTATAGGGCCATTACATTTACCAATTCAGATCAAAAGAACTGTGCTTCCTACACAAACGGCGCATATCTACTTCAACTCAGTATTGGAAACTTAGTAAAACAGGAGTTTCTCTTCAGTCCAATACACTGTACTTGCTGGTAACAGACGCGAATTCTATTTGTACTGTGTATGGCCAGAGTACCACAAGAGTGGTGTTCTTAGCCTGAATGATCCCTTGCTGCTAGAACTTGAAACTGAACGTGATTCAGCTCCGTTTTGGAAATTTAATTGAAACCAAAAGTAACATGCAAGAAAAACACTCTGCTTTTGTGAATTGGGCATTCTTGCACTCTACTGTGTTTCCTATTGGGCCAGTACATTTAGGTATCTCAGATCAAACAACATTGCTTCCTACACAAACGGGGCATGTATAGTTCAACTCAGTATTGGAAAATAATTAAAACAGGAGCTTCTCTTCAGACCAATACACTGTACTTGCTGGGAACAGACGCGAATGCTATTTGCACTGTGTATGGCCAGAATAGCACAAGAGTTGTGCTCTTAGCCTGAATGAATCCTTGCTGGTAGATTTCAAACTGAGAGTGATTGAATTCCGTTTAGGAAGTTAAATTGAACCCTAGTGTGCCACAAAGAGAAACAGTCTGCTTTTGAGAAACGGGCATTCTTGCACTCTACTGTGTTTCCTATAGCTCCAGTAGAGAGCTAACTCAGAACTAAAGAACTGTGCTTCCTACACAAACGGGTCATGTCTAGTTCAACTCAGTATTGGAAATTAATTAAAGCAGAAGCTTTTCTTGAGTCCAATACACTCTATTTGCTGGGAACAGACGCGAATGCCATTTGCACTGTGTGTGGCCAGAATAGCACAAGAGTGGTATTCTTAGCTGGAAAGAACCCTTGTTGCTAGAACTTGAAACTGAACGTGATTCAACTCCGTTTAGCAAGTTTAATTGAAACCTAATATGCCATGTAAAAAAACACTCTGCTTTTGAGAAACGGGCATTCTTGCACTCTACTGTATTTCTTATAGGGCCAGTACAATGAGCTAGCTGAGAACAAAAGAACTGTACTTCCTACACAAACGGGGCATATCTAGTTCAACTCAGTATTGGAAACTAAGTAAAACTGGAGCTTCTCTTCAGTCCAATACACTGTACTTGCTCGGAAGAGACGCGAATGCTATTTGCACTGTGTATGGCCAGAATACCACAAGAGTGGTGTTCTTAGCCTGATTGAACCCTTGATTCAAGAACTTGAAACTTAACGTGATTCAAATCCGTTTAGGAAGTTTAATTCAACCCTAGTGTGCCATGCAAGAAAAACACTCTTGTTTTGAGAAACTGGCATTATAGCACTCGACTGTGTTTCCTATTGGGCCAGTACAGTGAGTTAGAACAGATCAAAGAACTGTGCTCCCTAAACAAACGGGGCATATCTAGTTCAACTCACTAGTGGAAACTAGGTAAAACAGGAGCTTCTCTTCAGTCCAATACACTGTATTTGCTTGAAACAGACGGGAATGCTATTTGCACTGTGTATGGCCAGAATAGCACAAGAGTGGTGTTCTTAGCCTGAATGAACCCTTGCTGGTAGACCTTGAACCTGAACGTGATTCAACTCCGTTTATGAAGTTAAATTGAACCCTATTGTGCCATGCAAGAAAAACAGTCTGTTTTGAGAAACTGGCGTTCTTGCACTCGAATGTGTTCCCTAAAGGGCCAGTACTGTGAGCTAGCTCAGAACAAAAGAACTGTTCTTCCTACACAAACGGGGCATATCTAATTCATCAGTATTGGAAACTAAGTAAAAAAGGAGCTTCTCTTCAGTCCAATACACTGTACTTGCTGGGAACAGACGCGAATGCTATTTGCATTTTGTATGGCCAGAATTGCACAAGAGTGGTGTTCTTAGCCTGAATGAACCCTTGCTGGTAGAACTTGAAACTGAACGTGATTCAACTCCATTTAGGAAGTTTTATTGAACCCTAGTGTGCCATGCAAGAAAAACACTCTGCTTTTGAGAAACGGGCATTCTTGCACTCTATTGTGTTTCCTATAGCGCAAGTACAGTGAGCTATCTCACAACAAAAGAAATGTGCTTCCTACACAAATGGGGCATATCTACTTCAACTCAGTATTGTAAACTAAGTAAAACAGGAGCTTCTCTTCAGTCCAATACACTGTACTTGCAGCGAACAGATGAGATTGCTATTTGCACTGTGTATGGTTAAAATAGCACAAAAGTGGTGTCTTAGCCTGAATGAACCCTTGCTGCTAGAACTTGAAACTGAACGTGATTCAACTCCGTTTAGGAAGTTTAATTGAACCCTAGTGTGCCATGCAAGAAAAACACTCTGGTTTTGAGAAACGGCATTCTTGCGCTCAACTGTGTTTCACATTGGGCCAGTAAAGTGAGGAAGCTCAGAACAAAAGGACTGTGCTTCCTACACAAACGGTGCCTATCTAGATCAACTCAAATTTGAAAACTGAGTAAAACAGGAGCTTCTCTTCAGTCCAATACACAGTATTGCTGGGAAGAGACGCAAATGCTATTTGTACTATATATGGCCAGAATAGCACTAGAGTTGTGCTATTAGCCTGAATGAACCCTTGCTTGTAGAACTTGTAACTGAACGTGATTCAACTCCATTGAGGAAGTTTTATTGAACCCTAGTGTGCCATGCAAGAAAAACAGTCTGGTTTTGAGAAACGGGCATTCTTGCACTCTAATGTGTTTCCTATAGGGCCAGTACTTTGAGCTAGCTCAAAACAAAAGTACTGTGCTTCCTACACAAACGGTGCGTATCTAGTTCAACTCAGCATTGGAAACTAAGTAAAACAGGAGCTTCTCTTCAGTCCAATACACTGTACTCGCTGGGAGCAGACACGAATGCTATTTGCACTGTGTATAGCCAGAATAGCACAAGAGTGGTGTTCTTATCCTGAATTTACCCTGGCTGCCTGAACTTGAAACTGAACGTGATTCAACTCCAATTAGCAAGTTTATTGAACCCTAGTGTGCCATGCAAGAAAAACACTCTGCTTTTGGAAAACGGGCATTCTTTCACTCTACTGTGTTTCCTATAGGGCCAGAACATTGAGCTAGTTCAGAATAAAAGAACTGTGCTTCCTACACAAACGGGGCATATCTAGTTCAATTGAGTATTGGAAACTAAGTAAAACAGGAGCTTCTCTTCAGTCCAATACACTGTACTTGCTGGGAACAGACGTGAATGCTATTTGCACTGGGTATGGCCAGAATAGCACAAGAGTGATGTTCTTAGACTGAATGAACCCTTGGTGCTAGAACTTGAAACTGAACGTGATTCTACTCCGTTTACAAAGTTTATTTGAACCCTAGTGTGCCATGCAAGAAAAACACTCTGCTTTTGATAAACGGTCATTCTTGCTCTCCACTGTGTTTCCTATAGGGCCATTACATTTACCAATTCAGATCAAAAGAACTGTGCTTCCTACACAAACGGCGCATATCTACTTCAACTCAGTATTGGAAACTAAGTAAAACAGGAGTTTCTCTTCAGTCCAATACACTGTACTTGCTGGTAACAGACGCGAATTCTATTTGTACTGTGTATGGCCAGAGTACCACAAGAGTGGTGTTCTTAGCCTGAATGATCCCTTGCTGCTAGAACTTGAAACTGAACGTGATTCAGCTCCGTTTTGGAAATTTAATTGAAACCAAAAGTAACATGCAAGAAAAACACTCTCCTTCTGAGAATCGGGCATTCTTGCACTCTACTGTGTTTCCTATTGGGCCAGTACATTTAGTTATCTCAGATCAAACAACATTGCTTCCTACACAAACGGGGCATGTATAGTTCAACTCAGTATTGGAAAATAATTAAAACAGGAGCTTCTCTTCAGACCAATACACTGTACTTGCTGGGAACAGACGCGAATGCTATTTGCACTGTGTATGGCCAGAATAGCACAAGAGTTGTGCTCTTACCCTGAATGAATCCTTGCTGGTAGATTTCAAACTGAGAGTGATTGAATTCCGTTTAGGAAGTTAAATTGAACCCTAGTGTGCCACAAAGAGAAACAGTCTGCTTTTGAGAAACGGGCATTCTTGCACTCTACTGTGTTTCCTATAGCTCCAGTAGAGAGCTAACTCAGAACTAAAGAACTGTGCTTCCTACACAAACGTGGCATATCTAGTTCAACTCAGTATTGGAAACTAGGTAAAACAGGAGCTTCTCTTCAGTCCAATACACTGTATTGCCTGGAACAGACGCGAATGCTATTTGCATTTTGAATGGCCAGAACAGCACAAGAGTGTTGTTCTTAGCCTGAATGAACCCTTGCTGGTAGAACTTGAAACTGAACGTGATTCAACTCCGTTTTGGAAATTTAATTGAAACCAAAAGTAACATGCAAGAAAAACACTCTGCTTTTGAGAATCGGGCATTCTTGCACTCTACTGTGTTTCCTATTGGGCCAGTACATTTAGGTATCTCAGATCAAAGAACATTGCTTCCTACACAAACGGGGCATGTATAGTTCAACTCAGTATTGGAAAATAAGTAAAACAGGAGCTTCTCTTCAGACCAATACACTGTACTTGCTGGGAACAGACGCTAATGCTATTTGCACTGTGTATGGCCAGTAGAGCACAAGAGTTGTGCTCTTAGCCTGAATGAACCCTTGCTGGTAGATTTCAAACTGAACGTGATTGAATTCCGTTTAGGAAGTTAAATTGAACCCTAGTGTGCCACAAAGAGAAACAGTCTGCTTTTGAGAAACGGGCATTCTTGCACTCTACCGTGTTTCCAAAACTCCAGTAGAGAGCTAACTCAGAACTAAAGAACTGTGCTTCCTACACAAACGGGTCATGTCTAGTTCAACTCAGTATTGGAAATTAATTAAAGCAGAAGCTTTTCTTGAGTCCAATACACTCTATTTGCTGGGTACAGACGCGAAAGCCATTTGCACTGTGTGTGGCCAGAATAGCACAAGAGTGGTATTCTTAGCCTGAAAGAACCCTTGTTGCTAGAACTTGAAACTGAACGTGATTCAACTCCGTTTAGCAAGTTTAATTGAAACCTAGTATGCCATGTAAGAAAAACACTCTGCTTTTGAGAAACGGGCATTCTTGCACTCTGCTGTATTTCCTATAGGGCCAGTACAGTGAGCTAGCTCAGAACAAAAGAACTGTGCTTCCTACACAAACAGGGCATATCTAGTTCAACTCAGTTTGGGAAACTAAGTAAAACAGGAGCTTCTCTTCAGTCCAATACACTGTTCCTCCTGGGAACAGATGCGAATGCTATTTGAAATGTGTATGTCCAGAATAGTACGAGAATGGTGTTCTTAGCATGAATGAAACCTTTCTGCTAGAACTTGAACCGGAACGTGATTCAACTCCGTTTAGGAAGTTTAATTGATCCCTAGTGAGCCATGCAAGAAAAACAGTCTGTCTTGAGAAAGTGGCATTCTTGCACTCTAATGTGTTCCATAAAGGGCCAGTATAGCGAGCTAGCTCAGAACAAAAGAACTGTTCATCCT
Source organism: Peromyscus maniculatus bairdii (assembly GCF_049852395.1). Taxonomy (NCBI): domain Eukaryota; kingdom Metazoa; phylum Chordata; class Mammalia; order Rodentia; family Cricetidae; genus Peromyscus; species Peromyscus maniculatus. The sequence continues at coordinate 34,664,993 of NC_134856.1, read as the reverse complement.
ACACAAACGGGGCATATCTACTTCAACAGTATTGGAAATTAAGTAAAACAGGAGCTTCTCTTCAGTCCAATACACTGTACTTGCTCGGAAGAGACACGAATGCTATTTGCACTGTGTATGGCCAGAATACCACAAGAGTGGTGTTCTTAGCCTGATTGAACCTTTGCTGCAAGAACTTGAAACTTAACGTGATTCAAATCCGTTTAGGAAGTTTAATTCAACCCTAGTGTGCCATGCAAGAAAAACACTCTTGTTTTGAGAAACTGGCATTATAGCACTCGAATGTGTTTCCTATTGGGCCAGTACAGTGAGTTAGCACAGATCAAAGAACTGTGCTTCCTAAACAAACGGGGCATATCTAGTTCAACTCACTAGTGGAAACTAGGTAAAACAAGAGCTTCTCTTCAGTCCAATACACTGTATTTGCTTGGAACAGACGGGAATGCTATTTGCACTGTGTATGGCCAGAATAGCACAAGAGTGGTGTTCTTAGACTGAATGAACCCTTGCTTATAGAACTTGTAACTGAACGTGATTCAACTCCATTTAGGAAGTTTTATTGAACCCTAGTGTGCCATGCAAGAAAAACAGTCTGGTTTTGAGAAACGGGCATTCTTGCACTCTAATGTGTTTCCTATAGGGCCAGTACTTTGAGCTAGCTCAAAACAAAAGAACTGTGCTTCCTACACAAACAGGGTGTATCTAGTTCAACTCAGCATTGGAAACTAAGTAAAACAGGAACTTCTCTTCAGTCCAATACACTGTACTCGCTGGGAGCAGACACGAATGCTATTTGCACTGTGTATGGCCAGAATAGCACAAGAGTTGTGTTCTTATCCTGAATTTACCCTGGCTGCCTGAACTTGAAACTGAACGTGATTCAACTCCAATTAGCAAGTTTATTGAACCCTAGTGTGCCATGCAAGAAAAACACTCTGCTTTTGGAAAACGGGCATTCTTTCACTCTACTGTATTTCCTATAGGGCCAGTACATTGAGCTAGTTCAGAACAAAAGAACTGTGCTTCCTACACAAACGGGGCATATCTAGTTCAACTGAGTATTGGAAACTAAGTAAAACAGGAGCTTCTCTTCAGTCCAATACACTGTACTTGCTGGGAACAGACGCGAATGCTATTTGCACTGGGTATGACCAGAATAGCACAAGAGTGATGTTCTTAGCCTGAATGAACCCTTGCTGCTAGAACTTGAAACTGAACGTGATTCTACTCCGCTTACGAAGTTTATTTGAACCCTAGTGTGCCATGCAAGAAAAACACTCTGCTTTTCATAAACGGGCATTCTTGCTCTCCACTGTGTTTCCTATAGGGCCATTACATTTACCAATTCAGATCAAAAGAACTGTGCTTCCTACACAAACGGCGCATATCTACTTCAACTCAGTATTGGAAACTAAGTAAAACAGGAGTTTCTCTTCAGTCCAATACACTGTACTTGCTGGTAACAGACGCGAATTCTATTTGTACTGTGTATGGCCAGAGTACCACAAGAGTGGTGTTCTTAGCCTGAATGATCCCTTGCTTCTAGAACTTGAAACTGAACGTGATTCAACTCTGTTTTGGAAATTTAATTGAAACCAAAAGTAACATGCAAGAAAAACACTCTCCTTTTTAGAATCGGGCATTCTTGCACTCTACTGTGTTTCCTATTGGGCCAGTCCATTTAGGTATCTCAGATCAAAGAACATTGCTTCATACAAAAACGGGGCATGTATAGTTCAACTCAGTATTGGAAAATAATTAAAACAGGAGCTTCTCTTCAGACCAATACACTGTACTTGCTGGGAACAGACGCTAATGCTATTTGCACTGTGTATGGCCAGAAGAGCACAAGAGTTGTGCTCTTAGCCTGAATGAACGCTTGCTGGTAGATTTAAAACTGAACGTGATTGAATTCCGTTTAGGAAGTTAAATTGAACCCTAGTGTGCCGCAAAGAGAAACAGTCTGCTTTTGAGAAACGGGCATTCTTGCACTCTACTGTGTTTCCAAAACTCCAGTAGAGAGCTAACTCAGAACTAAAGAACTGTGCTTCCTACACAAACGGGTCATTTCTAGTTCAACTCAGTATTGGAAATTAATTAAAGCAGAAGCTTTTCTTGAGTCCAATACACTCTATTTGCTGGGTACAGACGCGAAAGCCATTTGCACTGTGTGTGGCCAGAATAGCACAAGAGTGGTATTCTTAGCCTGAAAGAACCCTTGTTGCTAGAACTTGAAACTGAACGTGATTCAACTCCGTTTAACAAGTTTAATTGAAACCTAGTATGCCATGTAAGAAAAACACTCTGCTTTTGAGAAACGGGCATTCTTGCACTCTGCTGTATTTCCTATAGGACCAGTACAGTGAGCTAGCTCAGAACAAAAGAACTGTGCTTCCTACACAAACAGGGCATATCTAGTTCAACTCAGTTTGGGAAACTAAGTAAAACAGGAGCTTCTCTTCAGTCCAATACACTGTTCCTCCTGGGAACAGATGCGAATGCTATTTGAAATGTGTATGGCCAGAATAGAACAAGAATGGTGTTCTTAGCCTGAATGAAACCTTTCTGCTAGAACTTGAACCGGAACGTGATTCAACTCCGTTTAGGAAGTTTAATTGATCCCTAGTGTGCCATGCAAGAAAAACAGTCTGTCTTGAGAAAGTGGCATTCTTGCACTCTAATGTGTTCCATAAAGGGCCAGTATAGCGAGCTAGCTCAGAACAAAAGAACTGTTCTTCCTACACAAACGGGGCATATCTAGTTCAACAGTATTGGAAATTAAGTAAAACAGGAGCTTCTCTTCAGTCCAATACACTGTATTGCTGGGAACAGACGCAAATGCTATTTGCATTTTGAATGGCCAGAACAGCACAAGAGTGTTGTTCTTAGCCTGAATGAATCCATGCTGCTAGAACTTGAAACTGAACGTGATTCAACTCCGTTTAGGAAGTTTAATTGAACCCTCGTGTGCCATGCAATAAAAACACTCTGCTTTTGAGAAACAGGCATTCTTGCACTCTATTGTGTTTCCTATAGCGCCAGTACAGTGAGCTACCTCAGAACAATAAACTGTGCTTCCTACACAAACAGGGCATATCTAGTTAAACTGAGTATTGGAAACTAAGTAAAACAGGAGCTTCTCTTCAGTCCAATACACTGTACTTGCTGGGAACAGACTCGAATGCCATTTGCACTGTGTATGGCCAGAGTAGCACAAGAGTGGTGTACTTAGGCTGAATGAACCCTTGCTGCTAGAACTTGAAACTGAATGGGATTCAACTCCGATTAGCAAGTTTAATTGAACCCTAGTGTGCCATGCAATAAAAACACTCTGCTTTTGAGAAACGGGCATTCTTGCACTCTACTGTGTTTACAAAAGGGCCAGTACATTTAGCTAGCTCAGATCAAAGAACTGTGCTTCCTAAACAAACTGGGCATATCTAGTTCAACTCACTAGTGGAAACTAGGTAAAACAGGAGCGTCTCTTCAGTCCAATACACTGTATTTGCTTGGAACATACGGGAATGCTATTTGCACTGTGTATGGCCAGAATAGCACAAGAGTGGTGTTCTTAGCCTGAATGAACCCTTGCTGGTAGACCTTGAAACTGAACGTGATTCAACTCCGTTTATGAAGTTAAATTGAACCCTATTGTACCATGCAAGAAAAACAGTCTGTTTTGAGAAACTGGCATTCTTGCACTCTAATGTGTTCCCTAAAGGGCCAGTATAGTGAGCTAGCTCAGAACAAAAGAGCTGTTCTTCCTACACAAACGGGGCATATCTAATTCATCAGTACTGGAAACTAAGTAAAAAAGGAGTTTCTGTTCACTCCAATACACTGTACTTGCTGGGAACAGACGCGAATGCTATTTGCATTTTGTATGGCCAGAATAGCACAAGAGTAGTGTTCTTAGCCTGAATGAATCCTTGCTGGTAGAACTTGAAACTGAACGTGATTCAACTCCGTTTAGGAAGTTTAATTGAACCCTAGTGTGCCATGCAAGAAAAACACGCTGCTTTTGAAAAACGGGCATTCTTGCAAACTACTGTGTTTCGGATAGGGCCAGTACAGTGAGGTAGCTCGGTCAAAAGAACTGTGCTTCCTACACAAACGGGGCGTATCTAGTTCAACTCAATATTGGAAACTAAGTAAAACAGGAGCTTCTCTTCAGTCCAATACACTGTACTCGCTGGGAACAGACACGAATGCTATTTGCACTGTGTATGGCCAGAATAGCACAAGAGAGGTATTCTTAGCGTGAATGAACCCTTGCTGCTAGAACTTGAAAGAAAACGTGATTCAACTCCGTTTAGCAAGTTCAATTGAATCCTAGTGTGCCATGCAAGAAAATCATTCTGCTTTTGAGAAACACGCATTCTTGAAATCTACTGTGTTTCCCTTAGGGCCAGTACAGTGAGGTAGCTCGGTCAAAAGCACTGTGCCCCCTACACAAACGGGGCGTATCTAGTTCAACTCAGTATTGGAACCTAAGTACAACAGGAGCTTCTCTTCAGTACAATATACTGTACTTGCTGGAACAGACACGAATGCTGTTTGCACTGTGTATGGCGAGAATAGCAAAAGAGTTGTGCTCTTAGCCTGAATCAACCCTTGCTGCTAGAACTTGAAACTGAACGTGATTCAGCTACATTTAGGAAGTTTAAATGAACCCTAGTGTGCCATGCAAGAAAAACACTCTGCTTTTGAGAAATGGGCATTCTTGCACTCCACTGTGTTTAGTATAGGCCAAGTACAGTAAGCTAGCTCAGAACAAAAGAACTGGGTTTCCTAAACAAACTGGGCATATCTAGTTCAACTCAATATTGGAAACTAATTAAAACAGGAGCTTCTCTTCAGTCCAATACACTGTACTTCCTGGAAGAGACGTGAATGCTTTTTGCACTGTGTATGTCCAAAATAGCACAAGAGTGGTGTTCTTAGCCTGAATGAACACTTGCTGATTGAACTTGAAACTGAACGTGATTCAACTCCGTTTAGGAAGTTTAATTGAACCCTAATGTGTCATGCAAGAAAAGCACTCTGCTTTTAAGAAACGGGCATTCTTGCACTCTACTGTGTTTCCTATAGGGCCAGTACAGTGAGCTAGCTCAGAACAAAAGAACTGTGCTTCCTACACTAACGGGGCATGTCTAATTCAACTCAGTATTGGAATCTAAGTAAAATAGGAGCCTCTCTTCAGTCCAATACACTGTACTTGCTGGGAACAGACACGAATGCTATTTGCACTATGTATGGCCAGAATAGCACAAGTGTGGTGTTCTTAGCCTGAATCAACCCTTGTTACTAGAACTTGACACTGAACATGATTCAACTCCGTTTCAGAAGTTTAATTGAACCCTTGTGCCATGTAAGAAAAACACTCTGCTCCTGGGAAATGGACATTCTTGCACTCGACTGTGTTTCCTATATGGCCAGTACATTGAGCTAGTTCAGAAAAAAAAAAGAACTGTGCTTCCAACAGAAACGGGGCATATCTTGTTCAACTCAGTATTGGAAGTAAGTAAAACAGGAGCTCCTCTTCAGTCCAATATACTGTACTTGCTGGAACCGACGCGAATTCAATTTGCACTGTGTTAGGCGAGAATACCACAAGAGCTGTGCTCTTAGCCTGAATGAACCCTTGCTGCTAGAACTTGAAACTGAACGTGATTCAACTCCATTTAGGAAGTTTAAATGAACCCTAGTGTGCCATGCAAGAAAAACTCTCTGCTTTTGAGAAACGGGCATTCTTGCACTCTACTGTGTTTCCTATAGGCCCAGTACAGTGAGCTAGCTCAGAACAAAAGAACTGTGCTTCCTAAACAAACGGGGCATATCTAGGTCAACTCAGTATTCGAAACTAAGTAAAGCAGGAGCTTCTCTTCAGTCCAATACACTGTACTTCCTGGAAACAGACGTGAATGCTTTTTTGCACTGTGTATGGCCAGAATAGCACAAGAGTGGTTTTCTTAACCTGAATTAACCCTTGCTTCTAGAATGTGAAACTGAACGTGATTCAACTCCACTTAGCAAGTTTAATTGAATCCTAGTGTGCCATGCAAGAAAAACACCCTGCTTTTGAGAAACGGGCATTCTTGCACTCTACTGTGTTTCCTATAGGGCCAACAGTGAGCTAGCTCAGACAAAAGAACTGTGCTTCCTACACAAACACGGCATATCTAGTTCAACTCAGTATTGGAACCTAAGTACAACAGGAGCTTCTCTTCATTCCAATACAGTTTCCTTGCTGGGAAGAGACGCGGATGCTATTTGCACTGTGTATGGCCAGAATAGCACAAGAGTGGTGTTCTTAGCCTGAATGAACCCTTGCTGCTAGAACTTAAAACTGAATGCGATTCAATTCCGATTAGCAAGTTTAATTGAACCCTAGTGTGCCATCTAAGAAAAACACTCTGCTTTTGAGAAATGGGCATTCTTGCGATATACTGTGTTTCTTATAGGGCCAGTATACTGAGCTAGCTCACAACAAAAGAACTGTGCTTCCTACACAAACGGGACATATCTAGTTCAACTCAGTATTGGAAACTAAGAAAAACTGGAGCTTCTCTTCAGTCCAATACACTGTACTTGCTGGAACAGACTCAAATTCTATTTGCACTGTGTATGGCTCGAATAGCACAAGAGTGGTGCTCTTAAAATGAATGAACCCTTGCTGCTAGAACTTGAATTTGAACGTGATTCAACTCCATTTAGGAAGTTTAATTGAATGCTAGTGTGCCATGCAGGAAAAACACTCTACTTTTGAGAAACAGGCATTCTTGTACTCACTGTTTTTCCTATAGGGCCAGTATATTGAGCTAGCTCAGAACAAAAAAACTGTGCTTCCTACACAAACGGAGCATATGTAATTCAATTCAGAATTGGAAACTAAGTAAAACAAGAGCTTCTCTTCAGTCCAATACACTGTAATTGCTGCAACAGACACGAATGCCATTTGCACTGTGTATGGCCAGAATAGCACAAGAGTAGTGTTCTTAGCCTGAATGAACCCTTGCTGTTAGAACTTGAAACTGAACGTGATTCAACTCCATTTAGCAGGTTTAATTGAACCCTAGTTTCCCATGAAAGAAAAACCCTCTCCTTTTGAGAAACGGGCATTTTTGAACTCTACTGTGTTTCCTAAAGGACCAGTACATTGAGCTAGCTCAGACCAAAAGAACTGTGCTTCCTACACAAACGTGGCATATGTCCTTCAACTCTGTATTGGAAACTAAGTAAAACAAGTGCTTCGCTTCAGTCAAGTACACTGTACTTGCTGAGAATAGACGGGAATGCTATTTGTACTGTGTATGGCCAGAAAAGCACAAGTGTGGTGTTCTTAGCCTGAATGAACCCCTCCTGCTAGAACTTGAAACTGAACGTGATTCAACTCCGTTTAGGAAGTTTAATTGAACCCTAGTGATCCATGGAAGAAAAACACTCTGCTTTTGAGAAACGTGCATTCTTGCACTCTACTGTGTTTCCTATATGGCCAGTATAGTGAGCTAGCTCCGAACAAAAGCACTATACTTCCTACAAAAACGGGGCATATCTTGTTCAACTCAGTATTTTAAACTAAGTAGACCAGGAGCTTCTCTTCAGTCCCATACACTGTACTTTCTGGGAACTGACAGGAATGCTATTTGCACTGTGTATGGCCAGAATAGCACAGGAGTGGTGTTCTTGCCCTGAATTAACACTTGATGCTAGAACTTGAAACTGAATGTGATTCAACTCCGTTTACGAAGTTTAATTGAACCCTAGTTTGCCATACAATGAAAACACACTGCTTTTGAGAACATTGCATTCTTGCACTGTAGTGTGTTTCCTATATTGCCAGTACAGTGAGCTAGCTCAGAACAAAAGAACTGTGCTTCCTACATGCCTGCTTTACTTAGTATACAATACTGAGTTGAACTAGATATGCCCCGTTTGTGAGCTTGCTCACTGTACTGGCCCTATAGGAAACACAGTAGAATGCAAGAATGCCCGTTTCTCAGTAGCAGAGTGTTTTTCTTGTATGGCAATCTAGTGTTCAATTAAACATCCTAAACCGAGTTGAATCACATTCAGTTTCAAGTTCTAGCAGCATGTGTTAATTCAGGTTAAGAACACCACTCTAGTGCTAGTCTTGCTATTCCCAGTCCAAATAGCATTCTCATCTGTTTCCTCCAAGTACAGTGTATTAGACTGAAGAGAAGCTCCTGTTTTACTTAGTTGCAAATACTGAGTTGAACTATATATGCCCCCTTTGTGTAGGAAGCACTGTTCTTTTGTTCTGAGCTAGCTCACTGTACTGGTCCTATAGGAAACACAGTATTGTACAAGAATGCCCGTCTCTCAAAAGCAGAGTGTTTTTCTTGAATGGCAAACTAGGGTACAATTAAACATCCTAAACGGAGATGAATAACATTCAATTTAAAGTTCTAGCAGCAAGTGTTAATTCCGGGTAAGAACACCACTCTAGTGCCATTTTGGCCATTCCCAGTTCAAATAGCATTCTCATCTGTTTCCTGCAAGTACAGTGTACTGGACTGAAAAGAAGCTCCTCTTTTACTTCGTTTCTAACACGGAGTTAAAGTAGATATGCCCCATTTGTGTAGGAAGCACAGTTATTTAGTCTGAGCTCGCTCACTGTACTGGCCATATAGGAAACACAGCAGAGTGCAAGAATGCCCGTTTCTCAAAAGTAGAGAGTTTTTCTTGTATGGCAAACTACGGTTCAATAAAACTTCCTAAACGGAGTGAAATCGCATTCAGTTTCAAGTTCTAGAAGCAAGTGTTAATTCAGGGTAAGCATACAACTCTTGTGCTATTCTGGCCATACCCAGTGCAAATGGCATTCATGTCTGTTCCCAGCAAGTACAGTGTATTGGACTGAAGAGAAGTTCCTGTTTTACCTAGTTTCCAATACTGAGTTGAACTAGATATGCGCGTTTTTGTAGGAAGCACTGTTCTTTTGTTCTGAGCTAGCTCACTGTACTGGCCATATAGGAAAAACTGTAGAATGCAAGAATGCCCGTTTCTCAAAAAAAGAGTGTTTTTCTTGTATGGCAAACTAGAGTTAAATTAAACTTCTAACCGGAGTTGAATCACATTGAGTTTCAAATTCTTTCAGCATTGTTAATTTAGGGTAAGAACACCATTCTTGTACTATTTGGTCATAAACAGTGCAAATAGCATTCAGTCTGTTCCCCGCAAGTACAGTGTATTGAACTGAAGAGAAGCTCTCTTTTACTCAGTTTCCAATATGAGTTGAACTAGATATGCCCTGTTTGTGTAAGAAACACAGTTCTTTTTATCTGAGCTAGCTCACTGTACTGGCCCTCTAGGAAACACAGTAGAGTACAAGAATGCCCTTTTCTCAAAACCAGATTGTTTTTCTGTATGGCAAACTAAGGGTCAATTAAACTTTCTAAAAGGAGTTGAATCACATTCAGTTTCAAGTTCTAGCAGCAAGTGTTAATTCAGTGTAAGTACACCACTCTTGTGCTATTCTGGCCATACACAGTGCAAATAGCATTCCCGTCTGTTCCCAGCAAGTGCAGTATATTGGGCTGGCGAGAAGCTCCTGTTTTACTTAGTTTCCAATACTGAGTTGAACTAGATATGTCCCATTTGGGTAGGAAGCACAGTTCCTTTGTTCTGAGCTAGCTCACTGTACTGGCCCTATGGGAAACACAGTAGAGTGCAAAATGCCAATTCTCAAAAGCAGAGGGGTTTTCTTTTATGGCAAACAAGGGTTCAATTAAACTTCCTAAACAAAATTGAATCACTTTCAGTTTCAAGTTTTAGTAGCAAGTGTTAATTCATTGTAAGAACACCAGTCTTCTGCCCCCGACTTCCCTTCTGGACCAGAGGTGAGTTCCTGGGTCCAACCCGGACCCCATCCCTGGGCACCAGCCACTCTGGGAAGACCTACCCAACTTGGCACCAGGTTCTGGCCACCGCACAGCTCCCCTTCTAGCCCCACCGGGAGGGATCCCCATTTCCAAGCCCACCGGCAGCCCCTGCAATCTCCGTGCCCTGCCCCCTTGCCCATCTGCCCGAGACCCCAGCCACTTCCTGAGACTTAGAGACTGGCCCCCAGCTCCCAACCTGCCCCCGACTTCCCTTCTGGACCAGAGGTGAGTACCTGGGTCCAACCTGGACCCCATCCCTGGGCACCAACCACTCCGGGAAGACCTGCCCAACTTGGCACCAGGGTCTGGCCACCGCACAGCTCCCCTTCTAGCCCCACCGGGAGGGATCCCCTTTTCCAAGCCCTCCTGCAGCCCCTGCAATCTCCGCGTCCTGTCCCCACGCCCATCTGCCCGAGGCCCCAGCCACTTCCTGAGACTTAGAGACTGGCCCCCAGCTCCCAGCCTGCCCCGACTTCCCTTCTGGACCAGAGGTGAGTACCTGGGTCCAACCTGGACCCCATCCCTGGGCACCAGCCACTCCGGGAAGACCTGCCCTACTTGGCACCAGGTTCTGGCCACCGGGCAGCTCCCCTTCTAGCCCCACCAGGAGGGATTCCCCTTTCCAAGCCCCCCGGCAGCCCCTGCAATCTCCACACCCTGCCCCCACGCCCATCTGCCTGAGACCCCAGCCACTTCCTGAGACTTAGAGACCGGCCCCCAGCTCCCAGCCTGTCCCCGACTGCCATTCTGGACCAGTGCCTGCCCCCGACTTCCCTTCTGGACCAGAGAGTTGGACAAGAGAACTCGCTTTTGGACAAGAGAGAGAGTCTTCCTGAATCTGTCAGCTCTTTCTGAAACAAGTACACTGATAAGACCAAGAAGGAACCACAAGGAGATGGGCAGACGTCAAGGCAGAAGTACATACAACAAAATGAAGAACAATACAGCATCACCAGAACCTAGCCCGCCTCCAACATCTAGACCTGAAAACCAAAAATTGGAAGAAGCAGAAGAAAGTAGCCTTATGAGTAACTTCATGAAGAAGGTAGAGGCTTGTGTAGAGGAAAAGACAAGAAAATTGGAAGAATGCTGTAAACAACTAGAGGAAAGGGCAAACAAATTAGAAGAAATCAATAAAGTCCTGGAAGAAAACAATACAGCACTGAAAGAAAATCATGAAAAGGCAATGAAACAAACAAAGGAAACAGTCCAAGAACTGAAAAGGGAAACTGAAAAAATAAAGAAGCAGAGGGAATGCTGGAAATAGAAAACCTGAGTAAAAGATCAGGAACTTCGGATGCAAGTATAACCAACAGAATGCAAGAGGTGGAAGAGAGGATCTCTGGCATTGAAGATACAGTAGAAGAAATAGTTTCATCAGTCGAATGAAACACTAAAGCCAACAAAGTCATGAACCAAATTGTCCAAGAAATCTGGGACACCATGAAAAGACCAAACCTACGAATTATAGGGATAGAAGAAGGTGAAGAATACCAACTTAAAGGCACAGAAAAAATATATTCAACAAAATCATAGAAGAAAACTTTCCCAACTTAAAGAAAGAAATGCCTATGAAGATACAAGAAGCCTATAGAACACCAAACAGAATAGACCCCCCAAAAAATTCCCCTCGACACATAATAATTAAACAACTAAATGTACAGAATAAAGAAAGAATATTAAGAGCAGCCAAGGAAAAAGGCCAAATGACCTATAAAGGTAAGCCCATCAGAATAACACCCGATTTCTCAATGGAGACTTTGAAAGCCAGAAGGACCTGGTCAGATGTAATGCAGACAATAAGAGACCATGGATGTCAGCCCAGACTAATATACCCAGCAAAACTTTCAATTATCATAGACGGAAGGAACAAGACATTCGAAGACAAAGCCAGATTTAAACAATAACTATCCACAAACCCAGCCCTACAGAAAGCACTAGAAGGAAAATTCCAACCGAAGTAAGTCAGATACACACTCGAAAACACAGGCAATAGATAAAGCCACAACAGTAAACCCCAAAGAAGGGAAGTACACACACACTACCACCAAAAATAACAGGGATGAACAATCACTGGTCATTAATACCCCTTAATATCAACGGACTTAATTCACCTATAAAAAGACATAGACTTACAGAATGGATATGAAAGCAGAACCCAACTTTCTGCTGCATACAAGAAACACATCGCAAATTCAAAGACAGACACTACCTAAGAATAAAAGGCTGGGAAAAGACTTTCCAATCAAATGGTCTTAAGAAACAAGCAGGGGTAGCCATCCTGATATCCAACAAAATAGACTTCAAACTAAAAACAATCAAAAGAGATAAAGAAGGACATTACATACTCATCACAGGAAAGATCCACCAAGATGAAGTTTCAATTCTGAACATTTATGCCCCAAACACAAGGGCACCCACATATGTAAAAGAAACATTACTAAAGCTTAAACCACATATAAAACCCCACATATTAATAGTGGGAGATCTCAACACCCCACTTTCACCACTGGACAGGTCTCCCAAATCGAAACTTAACAGAGAAATAAAGGACTTAACTGATGTCATGACCCAATTGGACCTAATAGATATCTACAGAACATTCCATCCTAACAAGAAAGAAAATGCATTCTTCTCAGCACCCCATGAAACTTTCTCTAAAATCGACCACATACTTGGCCACAAAGCAAATCTCAACAAATACAAAACAATTAGAATAACCTCCTGTGTTCTATCAGACAACCATGGTTTAAAGATAGATTTCAACAACAACAAAAACTACAGAAAACCTACAATCTCAAGGAAACTGAATAATGCTCAACTGAATCACCAATGGGTTAAGGAAGAAATAAAGAAAGAAATTAAAGACTTCCTAAAGATCAATGAAAATGAAGACACCACATACCCAAACTTATGGGACACTATGAAAACAGTGCCAAGAGGGAAATTCATAGCACTAAATGCCCACATAAAGAAGTTGGAGAAATCTCACACTAGTGACTTAACAACAAACCTGAAAGCTCTAGAACAAGAAGAAGCAAAGTCTCCCAGGAGAATAGACGCCAGGAAATTATCAAAGTGAGAGGTGAAATTAATAAATTAGAAACTAAGAGAATAATACAAAAAAAATAATGAAACAAAGAGTTGGTTCTTTGAGAAAATCAACAAGATAGACAAGCCCTTATCCAAACTAAACAAAAGACAGAGAGAGAATACAAACCAACAAAATCAGAAATGAAAATGGGGACATAACAACAGACATTGAGGAAATCCAGAGAATTGTAAGGTCATATTTCGAAAAGCTCTACTCCACAAAACTGGAAAACCTAAAAGAAACGGACATTTTTCTGGATAAGTACCACATACCTAAGTTAAATCAAGACAAGATAAAATATTTAAATAGCTCAATAACCCCTAATGTAATAGAAACAGTCATTAAAAATCTGCCAACCAAAAAAACCCAGGACCAGATGGTTTAAGCACAGAATTCTACCAGATCTTCAAAGAAAAGTTAATTCCAATACTCTCTAAATTGTTTCACATAATAGAAACAGAAGGAACATTACCAAACTCCTTCTATGAGGCTACAATTACCCTGATTCCTAAACCAAACAAGGATACAACAAAGAAAGAGAACTACAAGAGTGGTGTGCTTACCTTGAATTAACACTTGCTGCTGGCAATTGAAACTGAATGTGATTCAACTCCGTTTAGGAAGTTTAATTGAACCATAGTTTGCCATACAAGAGAGACACACTGCTTTTGAGAAAAGTACATTCTTGCACTCAACTGTGTTTCCTATAGGGCCAGTACAGTGAGCTAGCTCAGAAAAAAAAGATCTGTGTTTCCTAAACAAACTGGGTATATCTACTTCAACTCAGTATTGGGAAATTAGTAAAACAGGAGCTACTCTTCAGTCCAATACACTATACTTGCTGGGAACAGACACGAATGCTATTTGCACTGTACATGTCCAGAATAGCACAAGAGTGGTGTTCTTACTCTGAGTTAACCCTTGCTACTAGAACTTGAAACTAAATGTGATTGAAGTCCTTTTAGGAAGTTTAATTGAACCCTAGTTTGCCATACAAGAAAAACACTCTGCTTTTGAGAAAAGGGTACGTGAGCGAGCTCAAAACAATAGAACTGTGCTTCCTACAGAAACGGGGCATATCTAGTTCAACTCAGTATTGGAAACTAATAAAACAAGAGCTTCGCTTCAGTCGAATACACTGTACTTACTTGGAACAGACGCGAATGCTATTTGCACTGTGTATGGCCAGATTAGCACAAGAGTGTTGTTCTTACCCTGAATTAACACTTGCTGCTGGAACTTGAAAGTGAATGTGATTCAACTCCGTTTAGGAAGATTAACTGAACCCTAGTTTGTCATACAAGAAAAACACTCTGCTTTTGAGAAAAGGGCATTCTTGCACTCTACTGTATTTCCTATAGGGCAAGTACAGTGAGATATCTCAGAAAAAAAGAACTGTGCTTCCTACAAAAAAGGGGCATATGTAGTTCAACTCAGTATAGGAACCTGTCAAACAAAAGCTTTCTTCAGTCCAAAAAATTGTACTTGCAGGGAAGAGACGCGAATGCTATTTGCACTGTGTATGGCCAGAATAGCACGAGTGATGTTCTTACCCTGAATCAACACTTGCTGCTAGAAATTGGAACTGAATGTGATTCAACTCCGTTTAGGAAGTTTAATTGAACCCTTGATTGCCATACAAGAAAAACACTCTGGTTTAGAGAAAAGGGCATTCTTGAATTCTAATGTGTTTCCTATAGGGTTAGGACAGTGAGCTAGCTCAAAACAAAAGAACTGTGCTTGCTGCAGAAACGGGGCATATCTATTTCAACTCAGTATTGGAAACTAAGTCAAACAGGAGTATCTCTTCAGTCCAATACACTGTCCTTCCTGGGGAAAGACGCGAATGCTATTTGCACTGTATATGTCCAGAATAGCCCAAGAGTGGTGTTCTTACCTTGAATTAACACTTGCTGCTAGGACTTGAAACTGAATGTGATTCAACTCCGTTTAGGAAGTGTAATTGAACCCTAGTTTGCCATACAAGAAAGACACACTGCTTTTGAGAAACGTGTGTTCTTGCACTCGACTGTGTTTCCTATAGGGCCAGTACAGTGATAAAGCTCAGAAAAAATGAACTGTGCTTCCTACACAAATGGGGCATATATAGTAAGACTCAGATTTGGAAACTAAGTAAAACACGGGCTTCTCTTCAGTCCAATACACTGTACATGCTGGCAAAAGACGTGAATGCTATTTGCATGTGTATGACCAGAATAGCACAAGAGTGGTGTTTTTAACCTGAATTAACACTTGCTGCTAGAATTTGAAACTGAATGTGATTCAACTCCGTTTATGAAGTTTAATTGAACCCTATTTTGCCATACAAGAAAAACACTCTGCTTTTGTGAAAAGGGCATTCTTGGACTCTACTGTGTTTCCTATATTGCCAGTACAGTGAGCTATCTCAAAACAAAAGAACTGTGCTTCCTACACAAGCGGGGCATATCTAGATCAACTAAGTATTGGAAACGAAGTCAAACAGGAGCTTCTCTTAAGTCCAATACACTGTATTCGCTGGAAACAGAAGCGAATGCTATTTGCAGTGTGTATGGCTAAAATAGCACAAGAGTGGTGGACTTACACTGAATTAACACTTGCTGCTAGATCTTGAAACTAAATGTGATACAACTCCGTGTAGGAAGTGTAATTGAACCCTAGTTTGCCACACAAGAAAAACACTCTGCATTTGAGATAAGGGCATTCTTGCATTCTGCTGTGTTTCCTATAGGGCCGGTACAGTGAGCTAGCTCAAAACAAAAGAACTCTGCTTCCTACACAAACGGGGCATACCTACTTAAACTCAGTATAGCAAACTAAGTCAAACAAGAGCTTCTCTTCAATCCAATACACTGTACTTCATGGGAACAAACCTGAATGCTATTTGCTCTGGGTAAGGTCAGAATAGCACAAGACTGGTGTTCTTACCCTGAATTAGTACTTGCTGCTAGAACTTGAAACTGAATGTGATTCAACTCCACTTAGGAAGTTTAATTGAACCCTAGTTTGCCATACAAGAAAAACAGTCTGCTTTTGAGAAAAGGGCATTCTTGCACTCTACTGTGTTTCCTATAGGGCCAGTACAGTGAGGTAGCTCAAAACAAAAGAACTATGCTTCCTACACAAACGGGGCATATGTAGTTCAACTCAGTATTGGAAACTAAGTTAAAAAGGAGCTTCTCTTCAGTCCAATACACTGTACTTGCTGGGAACAGACGCAAAAGCTATTTGCACTGTGTACGGCCAGAATAGTGCAAGAGTGGTGTTCTTACCCTGAATTAACACTTGCTGCTGGAACTTGAAACTGTATATGATTCAACTCCTTTTAGGAAGTTTAACTGAACCCCCATTTTCCATACAAGAAAAACACTCTGCTTTGAGAAAAGGGCATTCTGGCACTCTACTGTGTTTCCTATAGGGCCAGTACAGTGAGCTAGCTCAAAACAAAGAACTGTGCTTCCTACACAAACGGGGCATATTTAGTTCAATTCAGTATTGGAAACTAAGTCAAACAAGAGCTTGTGTTCAGTCCAATACACTGTACTTGCTGGGAACAGACGCGAATGCTATTTGAACTGTATTTGGACAGAATAGTACAACAATGGTGTTCTTACCCTGAATTAACACTTACTGCTAGAACTTGAAACTGAATATGATTCAACTCCTTTTAGGAAGTTTGATTGAACCCAAGTTTGACATACAAGAAAAAGACTCTGCTTTTGAGAAAAGGGCATTCTAGCACTCTATTGTGTTTCCTATAAGGGCAGTATATAGAGCCAGCTCAAAACAAAAGAACTGTGCTTCCTTCACCAACAGGGCATATCTAGTTCAAATCAGTATTGGAAACTAAGTCAAGCAGGAGCTTGTGTTCAGTCCAATACACTGTACTTGCTGGGAACAGACCTGAATGTTGTTTGCAATGTTTATGGCCAGAATAGCACAAGAGTGGTATACTTAACCGGAATTAACACTTGCTGCTAGAACTTGAAACTGAATGTGATTCATCTCCGTTCATGAAGTTTAAATGAACCCTAGTTTGCCATACAAAAAAAACACTCTGCTTTGGAGAAAAGGGCATTTTTGGACTCTACTGTTTTTCCTATTGGGCCAGTACAGTGAGCTAGCTCAATACAAAAAAACTGGGCTTCTTACACAAACAGGGCATATCTAGTTCAACTCAGTATTGGAAACGAAGTCAAACAGGAGCTTCTCTTCAGTCCAATACACTGTACATGCTGGGAATAGCAGCGAATGCTATTTGCACTGTGTATGGCCTGAATAGCAGAAGAGTCGTGTTCTTACCCTGAATTAATACTTACTGCTAGAACTTGAAACTGAGTCCGATTCAACTCCGTTTAGGAAGTTTAATTGAACCCTAGTTTGCCATACTAGAAATCACTCTGCTTTTGAGAAATGGGCATTCTTGCACTCTACCTTGTTTCCTATAGGGCCATTACAGTGAGATAGTTCAAACCAAAATAACTGGGCTTTCTACACAAACAAGGCATATCTAGTTCATCTCAGTACTGGAAACTAAGTCAAACAGGAGCTTTTCTTCAGTCCAATACACTGTACTTGCTGGGAACAGACGTGAATCCTTTATGCACTATGTGGCCAGAATAGCACAAGAGTGGTGTTCTTACCCTGAATTACCACTTGATGTTGGAACTTGAAACTGTTGTGAATAACCTCCGTTTAGGAACTTCAATTGATCCCTAGATTGCCATACAAGAAAAAGACTCTGCTTTTCAAAAAAGGGCATTCTTGCCCTCTATTTTGTTTCCTATAGGGCCAGTACAGTGAGCCAACTCAAATCAAAAGAACTGTGCTTCCTTCACTAACGAGGCATATCTAGTTCAACTCAGGATTGGAAACTAAGCCAAACAGGAGTTTGTCTACAGTCCAATACACTGTACTTGCTGGGAACAGACGCGACTGCTGTTTGTACTGTTTATGGCCAGCATAGCTCAAGAGTGGTGTACTTACCCTGAATTAACAATTGCTGCTAGAAATTGAAACTGAATATGATTCATCTCCGTTTATGAAGTTTAATTGAACTCTAGTTTGCCATACAAGAAAAACACTCTGCTTTTGAGAAAAAGGCATGCTTGGACTCTACTGTCTTTCTTATTGGGCCAGTACAGTTAGCTAGCTCAAAACAAATGAACTGTGTTCCTACACAAACGGGGCATATCTAATTCAACTAAGTATTGCAAACTAAGTCAAACAGGAGCTTCTCTTCACTCCAATACACTGTACTTGCTGGGAACAGACACGAATGCTATTTGCACTGTGTTGGCCAGAATAGCACAAAGGTGGTGATCTTACCCTGAATTAACACTTGCTGCTAGAACTTGAAACTGAATGTGATTCAAATCCGTTCAGGAAGTATGATTGAACCCTAATTTGCCATACAAGAAAAAGACTCTGCTCTTCAGAAAAGGGCATTCTTGCCCTCTATTGTGTTTCCTATAGGGCCAGTACGGTGAGCAAGCTCAAAACAAAAGAACTGTGCTCGTTCACTAACGGGGCATATCTAGTTCAACTCAGTATTGGAAACTAAGTGAAACAGAAACTTCTCTTAAGTGCAATATACTGTAATTGCTGGGAACAGACATGAATGCTATTTGTACTGTGTATGGCCAGAATAACACAAGAGTGGTGTTCTTAATCTGATTGAACACTTGCTGCTAGATCTTGAAACTGAATGTGATTCAACTCGGTTTAGGAATTTTAATTGAACCCTAATTTGCCATGCAAGAAAAACACTCTGCTTATGATAAAAGGGCATTCTTGCATTCTAATGTGTTTCTTATAGGGCCATTACTGTTAGCTATACAAAACAAATGAAGTGTGCTTCCTACACAAATGAGGTATATCTAGTTCAACTCAGTATTGGAAACTAAGGAAAACAGGAGCTTCTCTTCAGTCCAATACACTGTACTTGCTGGGAACAGACGCGAATGCTATTTGCACTGTGTATGGACAGAATAGCACAAAAGTGATGTTCTTACCCTGAATTAACTCTTGATGCTAGAACTTGAAACTGAATGTGATTCAACTACTTTTAGGAAGTTTGATTGAACCCAAGTTTGCCATACAAGAAAAAGACTCTGCTTTTGAGAAAGGGGCATTCTTGCCCTCTATTGTGTTTCCTATAGGGCCAGTACAGTGAGCCAGCTCAAAACAAAAGAACTGTGCTTCCTTCACTAATGGGGCATATCTAGTTCAACTCAGTATTGGAAACTAAGTGAAACAGGAACTTCTCTTAAGTTCAATACACTGTAATTACTGGGAACAGACGTGAATGCTATTTGCACTGTGTATGGCCAGAATAGCACAAGATTGGTGTTCTTACCCTGAATTAACATTGCTACTAGAACTTGAAACTGAATGTGATTCAACCCCGTTTAGGAAGTTTAATTGAACCCTAGTTTGCGATACTAGAAAAAACTCTGCTTTTGAGAAAAGGGCATTCTTGCACTCTACTGTGTTTCCTATAGCGCCAGTACAGTGAGCTAGTTCAAAACGAAAGAACTGTGCTTCCTACACAAACGAGGCATATCTAGTTCAACTCAGTATTGGAAACTAAGTCAAGCAAGAGCTTCTCTTCAGTCCAATACACTCTACTTGCTGGGAACAGACGAGAATCCTATTTGCACTGTGTATGGCCAGAATAGCACAAGAGTTGTCTTCTTACCCTGAATTAACACTTGCTGTTAGAAGTTGAAACTGAATGTGATTCAACTCCATTGACGAAGTTTAAATGAACCTTAGTTTGCCATAAAAGAAAAACACTCTCCTTCTGAGATAAGGGCATTCTTGCACTCTACTGTGTTTCCTATAGGGCCAGTTAAGTGAGCTAGCTCAAATCCAAAGAACTGTGCTTCCTACACATCGGGGCATATCTAGTTCAACTTTCTATTGGAAACTAAGTAAAACAGGAATTTCTCTACAGTCCAATACACTGTACTTGCTGGGAACTGATGTGAAAGCTATTTGAACTGTGTATGGCCAGAATAGCACAAGAGTTGTTTTCTTACCCTGAATTAACACTTGCTGCTAGAACTTGAAACTGAATGTGATTCAACTCCGTTTAGGAAGTTTAATTGACCCTAGTTTGTGATATAAGAAAAACACTGTGCTTTTGAGAAAAGGGCATTCTTGCACTCTACTGTTTTTCCTATATTTCCAGTACAGTGAGTTAGCTCAAAACCAAAGAACTGTTCTTTCTACACAAACGGGGTATATGTAGTTCAACTCAGTATTGGAAACTAAGTAAATCACGATCCTCTCTTCAGTCCAATACATTGTACTTGCTGGGAACATATGTGTGTGCTGCGCTCCTCTCGACCAGCAAGGAAGAACGACCACCACACAAAGATTCTTCTCGGATCACACTTTTTTTGGAGAGCCTTTGGTTGAGGGAGAGCTGGAAGCGAGGTGAGGAAGCAGTAAAAGCGGCTGCTTTATATAGGGAAAGGAGGCGCGAATCGCTGGCTGAACTTAGCCTGCCGCCACCAGGCACCACAGGATTGGTGGGGGGCCAATATAGCTTGTGCATATGCAAAGC
Source organism: Peromyscus maniculatus bairdii (assembly GCF_049852395.1). NCBI lineage: Eukaryota > Metazoa > Chordata > Mammalia > Rodentia > Cricetidae > Peromyscus > Peromyscus maniculatus. The sequence continues at coordinate 34,644,421 of NC_134856.1, read as the reverse complement.
AGAGGCATGTATTTCGTCATAAGCATTGTCTTAGAAGTAATAAATCTTCAGAATGCAGAGAAGTCAGCGCCATCTTTTAATGGCGATTGTCCCGGCTCCCTGCAGTTCCCCTTTTTTGTTTTAATATAAGAGCAAAATGAGGACTTGCTCCCGTTCAGGTCCCCACCTCATGATGTGTTGACTGATCGAGGGAGGCCTAGGGCCAGATAGACACTCCTTCTCTGGTGCAATGGGGTCAAACCCTCGGAGGTGCAAAGGCAGTGCTAAGGCCAAGACAACTCTACTCGCCTTACCTCATGCAATGGGCAATTCTGTCCCTGAGGGTTCAAAGGAAGAGTAGGTCAATTGCTCTTTAAGGCAGAAAGCCAAATTTGAGGGGAGGAGCCACACTCCAATGCAGCCAATGCTTGAGAAATAATCACCTTGTCCCTTTTGGTTTGGGCTTGCAAGCGACAGACCAGCTATAAGCAAACCCCGCATCCTCCCAGGCAGCAGGCTAAAAACATCCCTACCCCCACCTATTCCTTAAACAGGGAAACAGCGGAGGTGATCCAAGATGTCATTCCCTTGGCCAGGCTGAGGTCCACTCGTGTGGAATTGATTGCAATCACAGCGCGCCGGAGGCCTCCAAGGAGAACATCAAACTCCTCAGAGCAGTTCCCTGTAAGATGTAAAGACAAGGAGCGAGACAAATTGGCAGCTCTAGTATAATTTTCATACGGCACACTGGTAATGCACAGCGCATTAAACTTCCATTCACAGCCCAACTGAGCCAGTTGCCAAAGCATATCCAGTTGTTCTTGGAGAAGATCGATTCTTTGATTGACAACCATCAATCTTCCTTTTATATGTGAGTCCAGAGCAGTTTGCGAATCCAAAGCCTGAGCCACCCTTGCAGACAGATTATTTAGAGTGTCAGCTGTCTGGACTGTGGTGGACATAGCTATGCCAGCAACAGTGGCTGCAGTGGCAGCAGCAGAGATGGCAATTATAACCGCTGCAGTAATGCCAAAATCTCTTTTGAGTCGGAATAGTGTCATGGTGCTAGGTGTCTCTACTGGCATGGGGATCCAACGTGGGACCCTGGCTACCAAGGCTTTGGTGAAGCGTTCCGCATCCCAACATTGAGACAAAAAGCATGTATTATTGGAGCACACTTTGAAAGAAAAATTGCTTAACACAAATAAAAATGGGGGATAAACACACACCGGGGCAGGCAAATAAGTGGTATAACTAAAATGTTCTTTTGCCTCGGTGATACCACCAGTCAAATTTCCCACATTCCAAGAAGCGCCCCAATCCTTGGTGGGTGGCTCCTTCATGGTCGTTACCAGGGAAAATGCTCCTGAGAAAGTACTGAGACCTGCCACTCCTCCTTGTAGGAGGGAAAAGGTGGTCAGGTCAGTACAACTACCATTAATTCCACAGAGCATCCATTTGTCATAGGGCTTCATTCATCTATCTTGGAGGAAAAAACCCTGAGTCCACGGATTACTTGTGTCAGGTGGACCACGCATGTCAGGTGAGAAAGTGAACTTTTTGTTGCTGTCTGCCCAGGTGACTATAGCTGACTGACAATCAGACCATGGCCAGACCTCATTCTCATAGGAGCCCCAGCAATGCGGGGCAAGCCGCGGCTGGGGTGGCGGTAGTGGTGTTCGTGAAACATTTCCAGGGACCAGGAAGGTTCCATTAAACCACACTGCCCTCTCAGTAAAAGAGGAATTAAGCACTTTGTAGCAGGCTGAAGCGTTTGCTTGGATGCAATCTTCTTTTTCTACTGTCAATGTGTTTGTAAATTTTGTCTCACCTTCTAGCCATGCCAGGCCCTGTTTTTTAAGGATCATACATGATCCTTTGGATTCCTCTGATCTTGCAAGCATGAAACACATGGACCCCTCCTCCTGGAAACTTCTATTTTCTCCCAAGGGAGCCACTTGCCTGTCTAGGGGAAGTAAGGGGAGGCCTAGTGCCTTTTGGGTCGTGAAAAATAGGGGAAACACAGCCGCATTATAGCGAACTGGCATGGGCTTGGGGAAGGCGGACAAGATCCCCCATCTCTGCTCCGCTTTCCCCTGGGCCCATATCATCAGAAGCAGTAACAGACTCATCTTCCAGCAACTCAGATTCGGCCATGGGAACATCTTTGATGACTCTTGTCAGATGGGTTGGAACCCAATGCGGTGTTTCTTGATTCTGTGGAAAAACACAAACAACTCCCCTGGATCTCGTCACAACCGGATCCGGTCCGTACCATTTGTTATCAATGACATCTTTCCACATAACTGTGTCCTTTGTTTTTGTAGCTTTCTCTGACACATGTCGATCTGCAGCTGACTCCTCAGCATCATTCAAAATTAAGAATTTAAAGAGTAAAGAGTGCAAGGGAAAGTCTTTCCCTGGGGGACGCTGTCTCAGCTATTCCCCCCTTTTGTTTTTGAAGCATTTCTTTTAGGCTCTTATTGGCCCTTTCCACAATGCCCTGACCTTGTGGGTTGTACGGCAGCCCCGTGGTGTGGGCTACCTGCATCTGGGCGCAAAAGTCACGGAAGCCATGAGATGTATATGCTGGTCCATTATCTGTTTTTAGCCTGAGGGGTTTCCCCCAGGCTGCCCAGGCCTCCAGGCAGTGTATTTTTACATGCAAAACCTTTTCTCCTGCCAGGGGCATGGCATGAATCACACCAGAGAAGGTGTCCACTGATACATGTAAATACTTTAACTTTCCAAATTCTGTCAGATGTGTTACATCCATTTGCCACAAGGCATTGGGTCTTAGTCCCCTGGGGTTTACGCCCACATGAGGGGGGTGAAGAAAGGTTACACAGGACTGACAGGCCTTTTCAATTTCCCTAGCTGTTTTTCTAGAGATATCAAACTTCTTTCTAAGAGTATGGGCAGGCACATGATACAACCTATGAAAATCTCTTGCCAATTCAATAGAATCTGTTACAACCAGAGCCAGAGCTCGAGTTGCCTGGTCTGCCAAAGCATTAGCTTCAGACATAGGGCCTGGTAGCAAAGTGTGAGCCCGAATATGACCAACATAAAAGGGATATCTTCTCTTTAAAATAAGGTCTTGAATTTGTAATAAAATATTAGAAACAGCACTCGTACTCTTGACAGAGGGTGCAACTTCAAGAGAGGCAACTGCATTTACTACATACTGTGAATCAGAAAACAAATTAAAGGGTTCATCAAATTTCTTAAACACTTTTAAGACTGTCAGGCATTCTGTAACCTGTGGAGCATCTGGTTGGAAAGTCAAAATCACTGGTTCCTGGCCTTGAACCACAAAGGCACCCTGGCCTGTTTTGGAGCCATCAGTGTAAATTGTCAAGGCGTTTGCCAAAGGCTCTTTTAAAGTAACAACAGGAAAATAAACCAAATCTTTTTCTACAATTGCAAGCAAGGGATGTTTAGGATAATGATTATCAATGAGGTTAGGGAACACACACATCAGGATTGCCCATGCATCCACAGTGGCAGCCAAGGTCTCTACATGATCCTTGGTATAAGGAATAATCAATTTTTCTGGAATCCTCGCAAAATGCATCAAGCAACATTTTAAACCCAATAGCGCCTGATTTGCAACAAGCTCTGGAAAATATTGAACAGTTCTAGCCCCAACAGAATTACCATGAAGCCACCAAAGGAGGCCATCCTGCCATAGGACCCCTGTAGGATAATTCTTAGTTTTCAAAATGCATAATAAAATTGGCATAGTCAGATCATAACGATTTAACTGAGTTCTGGTCATTGCTTCCTCGACCTTTTCAAGGGATTTTAGGGCCAGCGGTGTCAACACCCGAGGAGATGTAACATCAGGATTGCCTTCTAGAATGGAAAATAAGGGCAACAACTTTGACCAGGGAACATTTAAATACCCCCTGATCCAATTGATATCGCCCATCAACTGTTGAAAATCATTAAGTGTTTTTAACTGAGCCGTCTGGATAGAGATCTTTTGTGGCCTAATAACAGAGGGAGAGATAATGGCCCCCCAAAATTTTATTACTTGGGATTGTTGAACCTTATCAGGGGCAATGGTAAGTCCCTATTTAATAAGAGCAGAGGTAACCTCCTGGAAAGCTTTATGGAGCACCTCCTGCGAAGAAGTGGTTAACAAAATGTCATCCATGTAATGGACGATCCGGACTAAAGGAAACTTTTGTCTAACAGGCACCAGGACCGAATCCACAAACAGCTGACATATAGTTGGTCTATTGGCCATGCCCTGTGGGAGGGCTCTCCATTGATAACGGGCATCTGGTTGCTCATGATTAACAGATGGCAAAGTAAAAGCAAACCACTCTCTATCCTCGGGGCAAAGAGGGATAGAGGAAAAACAATCCTTGATGTCTAGAGTCAGGACAGGCCAGTCTTGAGGCAGCGCAGAAAGCAGCGGAAGTCCCCTCTGGACAGCCCCCATAACTTTCATCTGGGCATTGACTGCCCTTAAATCATGTAACAGCCTCCATTTGCCCGAGGCCTTTCTGATGAAAAAAATAGGTGTATTCCAGGGAAACACAGAGGGCTCAATATGGCCCAACTGTAACTGTTCCTTAATCAGTTCTCTGGCAGCTTCCAACTTTTCTTGTGAAAGGGGCCACTGAGGTACCCACACCGCCTTTTGAGTTAGCCAGGGTATGGGCACCGTACCTTCATTGGAAGCTCCTTTTTCAGCAGCCCCTAGAAAAAAACCAGTCCCTTTCTATCTGACTTAGGAACCGGCTCAATTGGTTCCTGATGCCCCTGGAGGCATCTTCCAAGTCCCTGAGATGGGACATACCCTTGTCGTTTTATCATACTCTGACTGGCCTCTGAGAAATCATTAGTTAATCTAAGTCTTAATTGTTGTTGTACATCTCGCCCCCATAAATTGATGGAGACATCAAGCACAAATGGTTGTACAGTTCCCTTTTGGCCTTCCTCAGTTCTCCAAATCAATCCTTTTGCACTCACACCTGGGGTGTTAGCATAGCCAAGACCTTGTAGAGTTTGGGAGGACTTTTGTAGCGGCCACTGTTTTGGCCATGCTTTTATCTGAATAATGCTCCGATCTGCCCCCGTATCCACCAGACCAGGAAAATGTTTTCCTTCAATTTTTAAGAACAGCATGGGCCTCTGGTCTAACTCCATGGATAAGCATGCAAGGTTGACTCCTGTAGAGCCTAAGCCTGCATCTCCTCTTTCCTTTTGTAGAAGAGAAATTTCAGGAGAAATTTCCGTGTTTTGAGGGCAAAATCAGGAGCTGAGCAATCCTGTCTCCTGGTGCTATGGAGACTACACCATAAGGTGCATGGCAAAGGACCTTTATCACTCCAGTATAATCAGAGTCTATGACCCCAGGAAAGACTATCAACCCTCTCATAGTAGAAGAGGAGCGCCCCAAAACCATTCCTACAGTATCTTTATCTAAAGGCCCTGTCACATCAGTATCCAATATCTGTACTCCCATGACCTGTGTTAGGACCAATCCGGAGGAGGCACAGAGGTCCAACCCTGTGGAACCTGAGGTTGCCCTTCTGGCCTGAATGACTGTTGTAGGCTGGGAATGGGGGCCGGAGTTTGGAGTGCCCCATAGATTTGCGGGCCCTGGGGTCGAGGGGCCTTCCCCCCGTTTTTGGCTCCGGGTTTGTACTGGCAGGGGGAATGGGATGTCCATTAATGTCTTTTACTGACCTGCATTCATTAGCCCATTGCTTTCCCTTTTTACATCTAGGACAGGTTCCTGGAACTCTCTGATTCCCTGGAAGGCCTTGCGGGGTAGCCTGAGGGCACTGTCGCTTGAAGTGCCCTTGCTGACCGCATCTAAAGCAGCCCTTTCCTTTTGCATACTTAGCTGCCCTAGCGGCAGACAGAACAGCTGCAGCCAGGCCTGCATTGGTCAAAGGACCGCCCACCTCTCTGCAGGCTTTTACCCAGGCTTCCAAGTCTTTGTCCTTGACTGGCGTTATTGCTCTCTGACATTCTTTTGTGCTTTGTTCAAAGATAAGCTGTTGCACGAACGGCATGGAGGTATCAAGATCCCCAAAAACACGCTCCACCGTCTTGATCATGCGAGCAACAAAATCAGAGAATGGCTCGGCCGCGGCTTGGATAATCTTAGTGAGGCTACCGGCCATCTCGCCCTTATTGGGAATTGCCCGCCAGGCTTTATAATATATATCATTTATTTGCCTATATACTTCCCAGGGATAATTTGTTTGATCAATGGCCCATTGCCCTTGGCCAAGAAGCATATCTACGGTCCAATCGGGCCGTCCCTCCTGCACATTTCTCTTGTATTGGGCCTGAGATTTGTCTATAATTATGGATCTAAAATCAAGAAACTGCCCATAGTAGAGACACGTGCGGGCGAGTTCCAGCCAATCGTTAGGCGTCATCGCGTTAATTGTGAGCCTGCGTAGCAAAGCTATTGTAAAGCGGGCGGCTACTCCGTAAGTGCGTACTGCCTACGCCAAGTCCTTTATCTGTTTGTAGGGCTCGAAATATCTCTCAAATGTAACAGTATTTTCAAAAACTGGGAACACAGTCGCCAAGCGCGACCAGGTTTCTTTTTTTATAAAATGGCACTTCCCAGCCGCCGGAGAATACCGCGGGGGCGCTGAAGGTGCAATCTCCTTTCTACCTTCAGCCACAAGAGGCCGCTGCCACCCATATCTTTTTTTCTCATACCTCGCGGTCGTTTCCTCCAAAACATTGTCTTTAGGATCTAATTCCTCTTCTAACTCCAAGTCTGATTCCAAGTCTGATACCCCCTCTGACTCTCTGTGAAGTTTCCTACCGCTGGATTCCTCATCTGTTATTTTTAAGCTTGTAAATTCGTCCAGGGTCGGATAAAGCTGTCTTACATCCCTGGCTCTCCCCTCTTCCTCCTGCGCTATTTCTTTAAAGGACTCAAACCTGTCCTCTTTAGTACCTTTTTTAGAGCTCTGAGGGTTTTTTTTTTTTTAATTTTATCTTTTTTCTTTTTAGGCCTAACTATATCCTCCTTTTTTGTTTCTGACTCTGAAAGGCTATCTTGATGTTGCATTAATACTCGTCTTCCCGCCTTAATGATGTCATGATGACGATAGTCTCTGAGACATGAGCGAATAAGACGCCAGAGAGGCATAGTGCCTTTCCCTATCCTGTCTTCCTGGTTCGCTTTCTCTAGATCCTTTCCAAGCTTATTCCAGGAAGCCAAATTAAGGTCTCCTGACACCGCGAACCATGGCGCGATCCTATCGATATCGTTAATGATTTTTTTATAGTACCTGCGGAGATCTTTAAGTCACGTTGACGGAGTAATGCCTGCAGGGGTTCATGAAAATTGGCGGCATCCATGCCAGTCACCTGCGCATTGTCCATGGTACACTCTTATATGGCAGCGAGTTTATCCACGGGTAGAGAAGGCGGCACAAAGGCAGACTTCTCTCTCAAAAGGCAGCGTTATCTACCGCGGACTTACTTTCGATTTTAAGCAAAAAACTCCCCGCTACTTTTCAAGAAAGCACCGACACTGCCTCCCGGGTTCGTCACAATGTAAACAAAGACAACATGCGAGAATTAGAAGTACCATGCAGGGAAAGACAAAAGCGATCACCCAGAATAACACCCCAGTAGTCAGCGTTCCTAGAGATACCAGCTGATATTTACCAATGTCTGCTCTCCGTTTGTCGAGTTCTGAAACCTCCACGCCCCACGATCGGTGCCCGAAGTTCCTGGGTTTCAGCACCAATTGAGGTGCGCTCCTCTCGACCAGCAAGGAAGAATGACCACCACACAAAGATTCTTCTCAGATCACACATTTATTGGAGAGCCTTTGGTTGAGGGAGAGCTGGAAGCGAGGAGAGGGAGCAGTAAAAGCGGCTGATTCATATAGGGAAAGGAGGCGTGAATCCCTGGCTAATCTTAGCCTGCCACCACCAGGCACCACAGGATTGGTGGGAGGCTAATATAGCTTGTGCATATGCAAAGCAGAGGCGCGTATTTCATCGAAAGCATAGTCTTAGAAGTAATAAATATTCAGAATGCAGAGAAGTCAGCGCCATCTTATAATGGCGATTGTCCCGGCTCCCTGCAGACCCGAATGCTATTTGCACTGTATATGGCCAGAATAGCACTACAGTGGTGTACTTACCCTGAATTAACACTTGCTGCTAGAATTTGAAACTGAATGTGATTCAACTCCGTTTAGGAAGTTTAATTGAACCCTAGTTTGCCATACAAGAAAAACACTCTGCTTTTGAGAAAAGGGCATTCGTGGACCCTACTGTGTTTCCTATAGGACCAGTACAGTTAGCTAGCTCAAAACAAAAGAACTGTGCTTCCTACACAAAAGGGGCATATCTAGTTCAGCTCAGTATTGGAAACTAAGTCAAACAGGAGCTTCTCTTCAGTCCAATACACTGTACTTGTGGGGAACAGCAGCGAATGCTATTTGCACTGTGTATGGCCAGAATAGCACAAGAGTGGTGTTATTACCCTGAATTAACAGTCGCTGCAAGAAACTGAAATTGTATGTGATACAACTCCGTTTAGGAAGTTTAATTGAAACCTTGTTTGCCATAAAAGAACAAAACTCTGCTTTTGAGAAAACAGCATTCTTGCACTCTATGTTTCCTACAGGGCCAGTACAGTGTGCTACCTCAAAAAAAAAGAACTGTGCTTCCAATAAAAACAGGACATATCTACTTCAATTCAATATTGGAAACTAAGTAAAACAGGAGGTTCTCTTGAGTCCAATAGACTGTACTAGCTGGGAACAGACGCGAATGCTATTTGCACTGTTTATGTCCATAATAGCACATGAGTGGTGTTCTTACCCTAATTAACATTAGCTGCTAGAACTTGAAACTGAATGTGATTCAACTCCATTTATGAAATGTAGTTAATCCCTAGTTTGCCATACAAGAAAACCACTCTGCTTTGGAGAAAAAGGCATTCTTGCACTCTACTGTGTTTCCTATAGGGCCAGTACATTGAGCTATCACAAAACAAAAGAACTGTGCTTCCTAAACAAACGGGGCATATCTAGTTCAACTCAGTATTGGAAACTAAGTCAAACAGGATCTTTTCTTCAGTCCAATACACTGTACTTGCTGGTAATAGACGCAAATGCTATTTGCACTGTTCATAGCCAGAATAGCACAAGAGTGGTGTTCTTGCCTTGAAATAACACTTGCTGCTAGAATTGAAACTGAATGTGATTCAACCCTGTTTAGGAGGTTTAAATGAAACCGAGTTTGCCATACAAGAAAAACACTATGCTTTAGAGAAAAGGGCATTCTTGCACTCTACTGTGTTTCCTATAGGGCCAGTACAGTGAGCTAGCTCAAATCAAAAGAACTGTGCTTCCTACAAAAACGGAGCTCATCTATTTCGACTAAGTATTGGAAAATAAGTAAAACAAGAACTTCTCTTCAGTCCAATACACTGTACTTGCTGGCAACAGACACGAATGCTATTTGCACTGTGTATGGACAGAATAGCACAACAGTGGTGTTCTTACCCTGAATTAACACTTGCAGCAAGAACTTGAAACTGAATGTGATACAACTCCGTTTAGGAGGTTTAATTGAACCCTAGTTTGCCATACTAGAAAACACTCTGCATTTGAGAAAAGTGCATTCTTGCACTCTACTGTGTTTCCTATAGGGCCAGTACAGTGAGCTACCTCAAAACAAAAGAACTGTGCTTCCTAAACAAACGGGGCATATCTAGTTCAAATAAGTATTAGAAACTAAGTCAAACAGGAGCTTCTATTCAGTCAAGTACACTGTACTTACTGGGAACAGACACGAATGCTATTTGCACTGTTTAAGGCCAGAATAGCACAAGAATTTTGTTCTTCCCATGAATTAACACTTGTTGCTAGAACTTGAAACTGAAAGTGATTCAAACCCATTTAGGAAGTTTTTTGAACACTAGTTTGCAACACAAGAAAAACACTCTGCTTTTGAGAAAAGGACATTCTTGCACTCTACTGTGTTTCCCAAAGGGCCAGTACAGTAAGCAAGCTCAAAACAAAAGAACTGTGCTTCCTACACAAACGGGGCATATCTAGTTCAACTCAGTATTGGAAGCTAAGTCAAACAGGTGCTTCTCTTCAATCCAATACACTGTACTTGCTGGCAACATACGCAAATACTATTTGCACTCTGTATGGCGAGAATAGCACAAGATTGGTGTTCTTATCCTGAATTAACACTTGCTGCTAGAACTTGAAACAAATAAGATTCAACTCCGTTTAGGAAGTTTAATTGAACCATAGTTTGCCATACAACAAAGAGACTCGGCTTTTGAGAAAAGTGCATTCTTGCACTCTACTGTGTTTTCCATAGGGCCTGTACAGTGAGCTAGCTCAAAACAATAGAACTGTGCTTCCGAAACAAACGAGGAATATCAAGTTTAACTCAGTATTGGAAATTAAGTAAAACAGATGCTTCTCTTCAGTCCAATACACTGTACTTGCTGGGAGCAGACGCGAATGCTGTTTGCACTGTTCATGGCTAGAAAACACAAGAGTGGTGTTATTACCCTGAATTAACACTTGCTGTTAACACTTGAAACTGAATGTGAATCAACTCCGTTTAGGAAGTATTTGAACCCTAGTTGGGCATACAAGAAAAACACTCTGCTTTTCAGAAAAGGGCATTCATTCACTCTCCTGTGTTACCCATAGGGCCTGTAGAGTGAGCTAGCTCAAAACAAAAGAACTGTGCTTCAGAAAGACACGTGGCATATCAAGTTTAACTCAGTATTGGAAACTAACTCAAACAGGAGCTTATGTTCAGTCCAATACACTGTACTTGCTGGGAACAAACGCGAATGCTATTTGTACTGTGTATGGCCAGAATAGCACAAGTTTGGTGTTCTTATCCTGAATTAACAATTGCTGCTAGAACTTGAAACGAATAAGATTCAACTCCGTTTAGAAAGTTTAATTGAAATCTAGTTTGCCATACAAGAAAAACACTCTGCTTTTGAGAAAAGGGCATTCTTGCACTCTATTGTGTTTCATAGAGGGCCAGTACGGTGAGCTAGCTAAAACAAAAGAACTGTGCTTCCAAAACCAACGGGGTATATCTAGATCAACTCAGAATTGGAAACTAAGTCAAACAGGAGCTTCTCTTCATTCCAGTACACTGTACTAGCTGGGAACAGACACGAATGCTATTTGCACTGTTTAAGGCCAGAATAGCACAAGAGTTTTGTGATTTACCTGAACTAACACCTGTTGCTAGAACTTGAAACTGAATGTGATTCAACTCTGTTTATGAAGTAAAATTGAACCCTATTTTGCCATACAAGAAAAACACTCTGCTTTTGAGAAAAGGACATTCTTACACTCTACTATGTTTCAAAAGGGCCAGAACAGTGAGCTAGCTCAAATCAAAAGAACTGTGCTTCTGAAAGACACGTGGCATATCAAGTTTAACTCAGTATGGGAAACTAACTCAAACAGGAGCTTCTCTTCAGTCCAATACACTGTACTTGCTGGGAACAGACGCGAATGCTATTTGCACTGTGTATGGCCAAAATAGCGCAAGTTTGGTGTTCTTATCCAGAATTAACAATTGCTGCCAGAACTTGAAACGAATAAGATTCAACTCCGTTTAGGAAGTTTAATTGAAACCTAGTTTGCCATACAACAAAAACTCTCTGCTTTTGAGAAAAGGGCATTCTTGCACTCTATTGTGTTTCCTAGAGGGCCAGTACAGTGAGCTAGCTAAAACAAAAGAACTGTGCTTCCAAAACAAACGGGGCATATCTAGATCAAATCAGAATTGGAAAGCAAGTCAAACAGGAGCTTCTCTTCATTCCAGTACACTGTACTTGCTGGCAACAGACACGAATGCTATTTGCACTGTTTAAGTCCAGAATAGCACAAGATTGGTGTTCTTTTCCTGAATTAACACTTGTTGCTAGAACCTGAAACTGAATGTGATTCAACTCTGTTTATGAAGTAAAATTGGACCCTATTTTGCCATACAAGAAAAACACTCTGCTTTTGAGAAAAGGGCATTCTTGCACTCTATTGTGTTTCCTATAGGGCCAGTACAGTGAGCTAGCTCAAATCAAAAGAACTGTGCTTCCTACACAAATGGGGGCATATCTAGTTCAACTCATTATGGGAACTAAGCAAAACAGGAGCTTCTCTTCAGTCCAATACACTGCATTTGCTGGGAACAGACGTGAATGTTGTTTGCAATGCGTATGACCAGAATAACACATTACTGTTGTTCTTACCCTGAATTAACACTTCATGGAACAACTTGAAACTTAATGTGATTCCACTCCATTTAATTGAACCCCGGATTGCCATACAAGAAAAACACTCTGCTTTTGAAAAAAGGGCATTCTTGCACTCTACTGTGTTTCCTAAACGGCCAGACAGTGACGTAGCTCAAAACAAAAGAACTGTGCTTCCTACAAAAACGGGGCATATCTATTTTGACTCAGTATTGGAAACTAAGTAAAACAGGATAGTCTCTTCAGTCGAATACACTGTACTTGCTGGGAATAGACGCGAATGCTATTTGCACTGTTCTTACCAGAATAGCACAAGACTGGTGTTCTTGTCCTGAATTAACACTTGCTGCCTGAATTTGAATCTGAATGTGATTCAACTACGTATAGAAAGTTTAATTGAACCCTAGTTTGCAATACAAGAAAAACACTCTGCTTTTGAGAAAAGGGCATTCTTGCACTCTATTGTGTTTGCTCTAGGGCCAGTACAGTGAGCTAGCTCAAATCAAAAGAACTGTGCTTCCTAAACAAACGCCGCATATCTAGTTCAAATCAGTATTAGAAACAAAGTCAAACAGGAGCTTCTATTCAGTCCAGTACACTGTACTTGATGGGAACAGACACGAATGCTATTTGCACTGTTTAAGGCCAGAATAGCACAAGAGTTTTGTTCTTACCCTGAAATAACACTTGTTGCTAGAACTTGAAACTGAATGTGATTCAACCCTGTTTAGGAAGTTTCTTTGAACACTAGTTTGCAACACAAGAAAAACACTCTGCTTTTGAGACAGGACATTCTTGCACTCTACTGTGTTTCCCATAGGGCCAGCACAGTAAGCTTGCTCAAAACAAAATAACTGTGCTTTTACACACACGGGGCATATCTAATTCGAATCAGTATTGGAAACTAAGTCAAACAGGTGCTTCTCTTCAGTCCAATACACTGTACTTGCTGGCAACATACGCAAATGCTGTTTGCACTGTTCATGACTAGAAAGCACAAGAGTGGTGTTCTTACCCTGAATTAACCCTTGCTGCTAGAACTTGAAACTGAACGTGATTCAACTCCAATTACCAAGTTTAATTTAACCCTAGTGTGCCATGCAAGAAAAATACTCTGCTTTTGAGAAAAGGGCATTCTTGCACTCTACTGTGTTTCCCATAGGGCCAGTACAGTAAGCTAGATCAAAACGAAAGAAATGTGCTTTCTACACAAACGGGGCATATCTAATTCGAATCAGTATTGGAAACTAAGACAAACAGGTGCTTCTCTTCAGTCCAATACACTGTACTTGCTGGCAACATACGCAAATGTTATTTGCCCTGTGTATGGCTAGAATAGCACAAGATTGGTATTCTTATCCTGAATTAACACTTGCTGCTAGAACTTGAAACAAATAAGATTCAACTCCGTTTAGGAAGTTTAATTGAACCCCAGTTTGCCATACAACAAAGAGACTCGGCTTTTGAGAAAAGTGCATTCTTGCACTCTACTGTGTTTTCCATAGGGCCTGTACAGTGAGCTAGCTCAAAACAAAAGAACTGTGCTTCCGAAACAAACGAGGAATATCAAGTTTAACTCAGTATTGGAAATTAAGTAAAACAGATGCTTCTCTTCAGTAAAATACACTGTACATGCTGGGAGCAGACGCGAATGCTGTTTGCACTGTTCATGGCTAGAAAGCACAAGAGTGGTGTTCTTACCCTGAATTAACACTTGCTGCTATAACTTGAAACTGAATGTGCTTCAAATCTGATTAGGAAGTTTAATTGAACCCTAGTTTGCCATACAAGAAAAACACTCTGCTTTTGAGAAAAGGGCATTCTTGCACTCTATTGTGTTTCCTATAGGGCCAGTACAGTGAGTTAGCTCAAATCAAAAGAACTGTGCTTCCTACACAAATGGGGGCATATCTAGTTCAACTCAGTATGGGAACTAAGTAAAACAGGAGCTTCTCTTCAGTCCAATACATTGTATTTGCTGGGAACAGACGTGAATGTTGTTTGCACTGTGTATGGCCAGAATAGCACATTACTGGTTTTCTTACCCTGAATTAACACTTGCTGCTAGCACTTGAAACTGAATGTGACTCAACTCTGTTTAGGATGTTTAATTGAACCCTAGTTGGCCATACAAGAAAAACACTCCGCTTTTGAGAAAAGGGCATTCTTGCACTCTCCTGTGTTTCCCATAGGGCCTGTACAGTGAGCTAGCTCAAAACAAAAGAACTGTGCTTCTGAAAGACACGTGGCATATGAAGTTTAACTCAGTATTGGAAACTAACTCAAACAGGAGATTATGTTCAGTCCAATACACTGTACTTGCTGGGAACAGACGCGAATGCTATTTTCACTGTGTATGGCCAGAATAGCACAATTTTGGTGTTCTTATCCTGAATTAACAATTGCTGCCAGAACTTGAAACGAATAAGATTCAACTCCGTTTAGGAAGTTTAATTGAAACCTAGTTTGCCATACAACAAAAACACTCTGCTTTTGAGAAAAGGGCATTCTTGCACTCTATTGTGTTTCATAGAGGGCCAGTACAGTGAGCTAGCTAAAACAAAAGAACTGTGCTTCCTAAACAAACGGGGCATATCTAGATCAACTCAGAATTGGAAACTAAGTCAAACAGGAGCTTCTCTTCATTCCAGTACACTGTACTTGCTGGCAACAGACACGAATGCTATTTGCACTGTTTAAGGCCAGAATAGCACAAGAGTTTTATGCTTTACCTGAATTAACACTTGTTGCTAGAATTTGAAACTGAATGGGATTCAACTCTGTTTATGAAGTAAAACTGAACCCTATTTTGCCATACAAGAAAAACACTCTGCTTTTGAGAAAAGCACATTCTTACACTCTACTATGTTTCAAAAGGGCCAGTACAGTGAGCTAGCTCAAAACAAAAGAACTGTGCTTTCTACACAAACGGGGCATATCTAGTTTGAATCAGGATTGAAAACTAAGTAAAACGGGAGCTTCTCTTCAGTCCAATCCACTGTACTTGCTTGGAGCAGACGCGAATGCTGTTTACACTGTTCATGGATAGAAAGCATAAGAGTGGTGTACTTACCCTGAATTTACACTTGCTGCTAGAACTTGAAACTGAAGGTGCTTCAAATCTGTTTTGGAAATTTAATTGAACCCTAGTTTGCCATACAAGAAAAACACTCTGCTTTTGAGAAAAGGGCATTCTTGCACTCTACTGTGTTTCCTATAGGGCCAGTACAGTGTGCTAGCTCAAGTCAAAAGAACTGTGCTTCCTACACAAACGGGGGCATATCTAGTTCAACTCAGTATTGGAACTAAGTAAAACAGGAGCTTCTCTTCAGTCCAATACACTGTATTTGCTGGGAACAGACGTGAATATTGTTTGCACTGTGTATGGCCTGAATAGCACATTATTGTTGTTCTTACCCTGAATTAACACTTGATGGAACAACTTGAAACTTAATGTGATTGCACTCCGTTTAATTGAACCCCGGTTTGCCATACAAGAAAAACACTCTGCTTTTGAAAAAAGGGCATTCTTGCACTCTAATGTGTCTCCTAAAGGGCCAGTACAGTGACCTAGCACAAAACAAAAGAACTGTGCTTCCTACAGAAACGGGCCATATCTATATTGACTCAGTATTGGAAACTAAGTACAACAGGAACTTCTCTTCAGTCCAATACAATGTACTTTCTGGCAACAGACACGAAATCTCTTTGCACTGTGTATGGACAGAATAGCACAAAAATGGTGTTCTTAAACTGAATTAACACTTGTTGCTAGAACTTGAAACTGAATGTGATTTAACACGTTTAGGAAGTTTCTTTGAGCACTAGTTTGCAACACAAGAAAAACACTCTGCTTTTGAGCCAAGGACATTCTTGCACACTACTGTGTTTCCCATACGTCCAGTACATTAATCTTGCTCAAAACAAAAGAACTGTGTTTTCTACACAAACGGGGCATATCTAATTTGAACCAGTATTGGAAACTAAGTCAAACAGGTGCTTCACTTCAGTCCAATACACTGTACTTGCTGGCAACATACGAAAATGCTATTTTTACTGTGTTCGGCCAGAATAGCACAATATTGGTGTTCTTATACTGAATTAACACTTTCTGCTAGAACTTGAAACAAATAAGATTCAACTCCGTTTAGGAAGTTTAACTGAACCCTAGTTTGCCCTACAACAAAAAGACTCTGCTTTTCAGAAAAGTGCATTCTTGTACTCTACTGAGTTTTCCATAGGGCCTGTAGAGTGAGCTAGCTCAAAACAAAAGAACTGTGCTTCCGAAACAAACGAGGAATATCAAGTTTAACTCAGTATTGGAAACTAAGTAAAACAGGAGCTTCTCTTCGGTCCAATACACTGCACTCGCTGGGAACAGACGCGAGTGCTATTTGTACTGTTTATGGCCAGAATAGCACAATTGTTGTGTTCTTACCCTGAATTAACACTAAATGCTAGAAAGTGAAACTGAATGTGCTTCAAACCTGATAGGAAGTTTAATTGAACCCTAGTTTGCCATACAAGAAAAACACTCTGCTTTTGAGAAAAAGGCATTCTTGCACTCTACTGTGTTTCCTATAGGGCCCGTACAGTGAGCTAGCTCAAATCAAAAGAACTGTGCTTCCGAAACACACGTGGCATATCAAGTTTAACTCAGTATGGGAAACTAACTGAAACAGGAGCTTATCTTCAGTCCAATACACTGTACTTGCTGGGAACAGACACGAATGCTATTTGCACTGTGTATGGCCAGAATAGCATAAGTTTTGTGTTCTTATCCTGAATTAACAATTGCTTCCAGAACTTGAAACGAATAAGATTCAACTCCGTTTAGGTAGTTTAATTGAACCCTAGTTTGCCATACAACAAAAACACTCTGCTTTTGAGAAAAGGGCATTCTTGCACTCTATTGTGTTTCCTATAGGGCCAGTACAGTGAGCTAGCTCAAATCAAAAGAACTGTGCTTCCTACACAAATGGGGGCATATCTAGTTCAACTCAGTATGGGAAGTAAGTAAAACAGGAGCTTCTCTTCAGTCCAATACACTGTATTTGCTAGGAACAGACGTGAATGTTCTTGGCACTGTGTACGGCCAGAATAACACATTACTGTTGTTCTTACCCTGAATTAACACTTGATGGAACAACTTGAAACTTAATGTGATTCCACTCCATTTAATTGAACCCGGATTGCCATACAAGAAAAACACTCTGCTTTTGAAAAAAGGGCATTCTTGCACTCTACTGTGTCTCCTAAAGGGCCAGTACAGTGAGCTAGCACAAAACAAAAGAACTGTGTTTCCTACACAAACGGGCCATATCTATATTGACTCAGTATTGGAAACTAAGTAAAACAGGAACTTCTCTTCAGTCCAATACAATGTACTTGCTGGCAACAGACACGAATGCTATTTGCACTGTGTATGTACAGAATAGCACAACAGTGGTGTTCTTACCCTGAATTAACACTTGTTGCTAGAACTTGAAACTGAATGTGATTTAACCCGTTTAGGAAGTTTCTTTGAGCACTAGTTTGCAACACAAGAAATACACTCTGCTTTTGAGCAAAGGACATTCTTGCACTCTACTGTGTTTCCCATAGGTCCAGTACATTAAGCTTGCTCAAAACAAAAGAACTGTGTTTTCTACACAAACGGGGCATATCTAATTTGAACCAGTATTGGAAACTAAGTCAAACAGGTGCTTCTCTTCAGTCCAATACACTGTACTTGATGGCAACATACGAAAATGCTATTTTTACTGTGTTCGGCCAGAATAGCACAAGATTGGTGTTCTCATCCTGAATTAACACTTTCTGCTAGAACTTGAAACAAATAAGATTCAACTCCGTTTAGGAAGTTTAATTGAACCCTAGTTTGCCATACAACAAAAAGGCTCTGCTTTTCAGAAAAGTACATTCTTGTACTCTACTGTGTTTTCCATAGGGCCTGTAGAGTGAGCTAGCTCAAAACAAAAGATCTGTGCTTCCGAAACAAACGAGGAATATCAAGTTTAACTCAGTATTGGAAACTAAGTAAAACAGGAGCTTCTCTTTAGACCAATACACTGCACTTGCTGGGAGCAGACGCGAATGCTGTTTGCACTCTTCATGGCTAGAAAGCACAAGAGTGGTATTCTTACCCTGAATTAACCCTTGCTGCTAGAACTTGAAACTGAATGTGCTTCAAACCTGATAGGAAGTTTAATTGAACCCTAGTTTGCCATACAAGAAAAACACTCTGCTTTTGAGAAAAGGGCATTCTTGCACTCTACTGTGTTTCCTATAGGGCCCATACAGTGAGCTAGCTCAAATCAAAAGAACTGTGCTTCCGAAAGACACGTGGCATATCAAGTTTAACTCAGTATGAGAAACTAACTGAAACAGGAGCTTATCTTCAGTCCAATACACTGTACTTGCTGGGAACAGACGCGAATGCTATTTGCACTGTGTATGGCCAGAATAGCATAAGTTTGGTGTTTTTATCTTGAATTAACAATTGCTGCCAGAACTTGAAACGAATAAGATTCAACTCCGTTTAGGTAGTTTAATTGAACCCTAGTTAGCCATACAAAAAAAACACTCTGCTTTTGAGAAAAGGGCATTCTTGCACTCTATTGTGTTTCCTATAGGGCCAGTACAGTGAGCTAGCTCAAATCAAAATAACTGTGCTTCCTATACAAATGGGGGCATATCTAGTTCAACTCAGTATGGGAAGTAAGTAAAACAGGAGCTTCTCTTCAGTCCAATACACTGTATTTGCTAGGAACAGACTTGAATGTTGTTGGCACTGTGTACGGCCAGAATAACACATTACTGTTGTTCTTACCCTGAATTAACACTTGATGGAACAACTTGAAACTTAATGTGATTCCACTCCATTTAATTGAACCCCGGATTGCCATACAAGAAAAACACTCTGCTTTTGTAAAAAGGGCATTCTTGCACTCTACTGTGTTTCCTAAACGGCCAGTACAGTGACCTAGCTCAAAACAAAAGAACTGTGCTTCCTACAAAAACGGGGCATATCTATTTTGACTCAGTATTGGAAACTAAGTAAAACAGGATAGTCTCTTCAGTCGAATACACTGTACTTGCTGGGAATAGACACGAATGCTATTTGCACAGTGTATGGACAGAATAGCACAACAGTGCTGTTCTTACCCTGAATTAACACTTTTTGCTAGAACTTGAAACTGAATGTGATTTAACCCGTTTAGGAAGTTTCTTTGAGCACTAGTTTGCAACACAAGAAAAACACTCTGCTTTTGAGCAAAGGACATTCTTGCACTCTACTGTGTTTCCCATATGTCCAGTACATTAAGCTTGCTCAAAACAAAAGAACTGTGTTTTCTACACATACGGGGCATATCTAATTCGAATCAGTATTGGAAACTGAGTCAAACAGGTGCTTCTCTTCAGTCCAATACACTGTACTTGCTGGCAACATATGAAAATGCTATATTTACTGTGTTCGGCCAGAATAGCACAAGATAGGTGTTCTTATCCTGAATTAACACTATCTACTAGAACTTGAAACAATAAGATTCAACTCCGTTTAGAAAGTTTAATTGAACCCTAGTTTGCCATACAACAAAAACACTCTGCTTTTGAGAAAAGGGCATTCTTGCACTCGATTGTGTTTCCTAGAGGGCTAGTACAGTGAGCTAGCTAAAACAAAAGAACTGTGCTTCCTAAACAAACGGGGCATATCTAGATCAACTCAGAATTGGAAACTAAGTCAAACAGGAGCTTCTCTTCATTCCAGTACACTGTTCTTGCTGGGAACAGACACGAATGCTATTTGCACTGTTTAAGTCCAGAATAGCACAAGAGTTTTGCTCTTTACTTGAATTAACACTTGTTGCTAGAACTTGAAACTGAATGTGATTCAACTCTGTTTATGAAGTAAAATTGAACCCTATTTTGCCATACATGAAAACCACTCTGCTTTTGTAAAAAGGGCATTCTTGCACTCTACTGTGTTTCCTAAACGGCCAGTACAGTGACCTAGCTCAAAACAAAAGAACTGTGCTTCCTACAAAAACGGGGCATATCTATTTTGACTCAGTATTGGAAACTAAGTAAAACAGGATATTCTCTTCAGTCGAATACACTGTACTTGCTAGGAATAGACGCGAATGCTATTCGCATTGTTCTTACCAGAATAGCACAAGACTGGTGTTCTTGTCCTGAATTAACACTTGCTGCCTGAACCTGAAACTGAATGTGATTCAACTACGTATAGAAAGTTTAATTGAACCCTAGTTTGCAATACAAAAAAAACACTCTGCTTTTGAGAAAAGGGCATTCTTGCACTCTATTGTGTTTGCTCTAGGGCCAGTACAGTGAGCTAGCTCAAATCAAAAGAACTGTGCTTCCTAAACAAACGCCGCATATCTAGTTCAAATCAGTATTAGAAACTAAGTCAAACAGGAGCTTCTATTCAGTCCAGTACACTGTACTTGATGGGAACAGACACGAATGCTATTTGCACTGTTTAAGGCCAGAATAGCACAAGAGTTTTGTTCTTACCCTGAATTAACACTTGTTGCTAGAACTTGAAACTGCATGTGATTCAACCCCGTGTAGGAAGTTTCTTTGAACACTAGTTTGCAACACAAGAAAAACACTCTGCTTTTGAGAAAAGGACATTCTTGCACTCTACTGTGTTTCCCATAGGGCCAGTACAGTAAGCTTGCTCAAAACAAAATAACTGTGCTTTTACACACACGGGGCATATCTAATTCGAATCAGTATTGGAAACTAAGTCAAACAGGTGCTTCTCTTCAGTCCAATACACTGTACTTGCTGGCAACATACGCAAATGCTGTTTGCACTGTTCATGACTAGAAAGCACAAGAGTGGTGTTCTTACCCTGAATTAACCCTTGCTGCTAGAACTTGAAACTGAACGTGATTCAACTCCAATTAGCAAGTTTAATTTAACCATAGTTTGCCATGCAAGAAAAACACTCTGCTCTGAGAAACGGGCATTCTTGCACTCTACTGTGTTTCCCATAGGGCCAGTACAGTAAGCTAGCTCAAAACAAAAGAACTGTGCTTTCTACACAATCGAGGCATATCTAATTCGAATCAGTATTGGAAACTAAGTCAAACAGGTGTTTCTCTTCAGTCCAATACACTGTACTTGCTGGCAACATACGCAAATGCTATTTGCACTGTGAATGGCCAGAATAGCACCAGATTGGTGTTCTTATCCTGAATTAACACTTGCTGCTAGAACTTGAAACGAATAAGATTCAACTCCGTTTAGGAAGTTTAATTGAAACCTAGTTTGCCATACAACAAAACCACTCTGCTTTTGAGAAAAGGGCATTCTTGCACTCTATTTTGTTTCCTAGAGGGCCAGTACAGTGAGCTAGCTAAAACAAAAGAACTGTGCTTCCTAAACAAACGGGGCATATCTAGATCAACTAAGAATGTGAACTAAGTAAAACAGGAGCTTCTCTTCAGTCCAATACACTGTATTTGCTGGGAACAGACATGAATGTTGTTTGCACTGTGTATGGCCAGAATAGCACATTAGTGGTTTTCTTACCCTGAATTAACACTTGCTGCTAGCACTTGAAACTGAATGTGACTCACCTCCGTTTAGGAAGTTTAATTGAACCCTAGTTGGCCATACAAGAAAAACACTCTGCTTTTGAGAAAAGGGCAGTCTTGCACTCTCCTGTGTTTCCCATAGGGCCTGTACAGTGAGCTAGCTCAAAACAAAAGAACTGTGCTTCTGAAAGACACGTGGCATATCAAGTTTAACTCAGTATTGGAAACTAACTCAAACAGGAGCTTATGTTCAGTCCAATACACTGTACTTGCTGGGAACAGACGCGAATGCTATTTTCACTGTGTATGGCCAGAATAGCACAAGTTTGGTGTTCTTATCCTGAATTAACAATTGTTGCCAGAACTTGAAACGAATAAGATTCAACTCCGTTTAGGAAGTTTAATTGAAACCTAGTTTGCCATACAACAAAAACACTCTGCTTTTGAGAAAAGGGCATTCTTGCACTCTATTGTGTTTTCCAAAGAGCCAGTACAGTGAGCTAGCTAAAACAAAAGAACTGTGCTTTCTAAACAAACGGGGCATATCTAGATCAACTCAGAATTGGAACTAAGTAAAACAGGAGCTTCTCTTCAGTCGAATACACTGTATGTGCTGGAAACAGACGTGAATGTTGTTTGCACTGTGTATGGCCAAAATAGCACGTTATTGTTGTTCTTACCCTGAATTAACACTTGATTGACCAACTTGAAACTTAATGTGATTCCACTCCGTTTAATTGAACCCCGGTTTGCCATACAAGAAAAACACTCTGCTTTTGAAAAAAGGGCATTCGAGCACTCTACTGTGTCCCTAAAGGGCCAGTACAGTGAGCTCGCAAAAAACAAAAGAACTGTGCTTCCTACACAAACGGGCCATATCTATATTGACTCAGTATTGGAAACTAAGTAAAACAGGAACTTCTCTTCAGTCCAATACAATGTACTTGCTGGCAACAGACACGAATGCTATTTGCACTGTGTATTGGCAGAATAGCACACGATTGGTATTCTTATCCTGAATTAACACTTGCTGCTAGAACTTGAAACAAATAAGATTCAACTCCGTTTAGGAAGTTTAATTGAACCCTAGTTTGCCATACAACAAGGAGATTCGGCTTTTGAGAAAAGTGCATTCTTGCACTCTACTGTGTTTTCAATAGGGCCTGTACAGTGAGCTAGCTCAAAACAATAGAACTGTGCTTCCGAAACAAACGAGGAATATCAAGTTTAACTCAGTATTGGAAATTAAGTAAAACAAATGCTTCTCTTCAGTCCAATACACTGTACTTGCTGGGAGCAGATGCGAATGCTGTTTGCACTGTTCATGGCTAGAAAGCACAAGACTGGTGTTCTTACCCTGAATTAACACTTGCTGCTAGAACTTGAAACTGAATGTGCTTCAAATCTGATTAGGAAGTTTAATTGAACCCTAGTTTGCCATACAAGAAAAACACTCTGATTTGAGAAAAGGGCATTCTTGCACTCTATTGTGTTTCCTATAGGGACAGTACAGTGAGTTATCTCAAATCAAAAGAACTGTGCTTCCTACACAAATGGGGGCAATCTAGTTCAACTCAGTATGGGAACTAAGTAAAACTGGAGCTTCTCTTCAGTCCAATACACTGTGTTTGCTGGGAACAGACTTGAATGTTGTTTGCACTGTGTATGGCCAGAATAGCACATTAGTGGTTTTCTTACCCTGAATTAACACTTGCTGCTAGCACTTGAATCTGAATATGACTCAACTCCGTTTAGGAAGTTTAATTGAACCCTAGTTGGCCATACAAGAAAAACACTCTGCTTTTGAGAAAAGGGCATTCTTGCACTCTCCTGTGTTTCCCATAGGGCCTGTACAGTGAGCTAGCTCAAAACAAAAGAACTGTGCTTCTGAAAGACACGTGGCATATCAAGTTTAACTCAGTATTGGAAACTAACTCAAACAGGAGCTTATGTTCAGTCCAATACACTGTACTTGCTGGGAACAGACACGAATGCTATTTTCACAGTTTATGGCCAGAATAGCACAAGTTTGTAGTTCTTATCCTGAATTAACAATTGCTGCCAGAACTTGAAACGAATAAGATTCACCTCCTTTTAGGAAGTTTAATTGAAACCTAGTTTGCCATACAACAAAAACACTCTACTTTTGAGTAAAGGGCATTCTTGCACTCTATTGTGTTTCCTAGAGGGCCAGTACAGTGAGCTAGCTAAAACAAAAAACTGTGCTTCCTAAACAAACGGGACATATCTAGATCAAGTCAGAATTGGAAACTAAGTCAAACAGGAGCTTCTCTTCATTCCAGTACACTGTACTTGCTGGGAACAGACATGAATGGTATTTGCACTGTTTAAGTCCAGAATAGCACAAGAGTTTTGTGCTTTACCTGAATTAACACTTGTTGCTAGAACTTGAAACTGAATGTGATTCAACTCTGTTTATGAAGTAAAATTGAACCCTATTTTTCCATACAAGAAAAACACTCTGCTTTTGAGAAAAGCACATTCTTACACTCTACTATGTTTCAAAAGGGCCAGTACAGCGAGCTAGCTCAAAACAAAAGAACTGTGCTTTCTACACAAACGGGGCATATCTAGTTTGAATCAGATGGAAACTAAGTAAAACAGGAGCTTCCCTTCAGTCCAATACACTGTACTTGCTGGGAGCAGACGCGAATGCTATTTGCACTGTTCATGGCTAGAATGCACAAGAATGGTGTTCTTACCGTGAATTAACACTTGCTGCTAGAACTTGAAACTGAATGTGATCAACTCCGTTTAGGAAGTTTAATTGAACCCTATTTTGCCATACAAGAAAAACACTCTGCTTTTGAGAAAAGGGCATTCTTGCACTCTACTGTGTTTTCTATAGGGCCAGTACAGTTAGCTAGATCAAATCAAAAGAACTGTGCTTCCTACACAAACGGGGGCATATCTAGTTCAACTCATTATTGGAACTAAGTAAAACAGGAGCATCTCTTCAGTCCAATACACTGTATTTGCTGGGAACAGACATGAATGTTGTTTGCACTGTGTATGGCCAGAATAGCACATTATTGTTGTTCTTACCCTGAATTAACACTTGATGGAACAACTTGAAACTTAATGTGATTCCACTCCGTTTAATTGAACCCCGGTTTGCCATACAAGAAAAACACTCTGCTTTTGAAAAAAAGGGCATTCTTGCACTCTACAGTGTTTCCTAAAGGGCCAGTACAATGAGCTAGCACAAAACAAAAGAACTGTGATTCCTACACATACGGGGCATATCTATATTGACTCAGTATTGGAAACTAAGTACAACAGGAACTTCTCTTCAGTCCAATACAATGTACTTGCTGGCAACAGACACGAATGCTATTTGCACTGTTTATGGACAGAATAGCACAACAGTGGTGTTCTTACCCTGAATTAACACTTGCTGCAAGAACGTAAAACTGAATGTGATTCACCTCCGTTTAGGAGGTTTAATTGAACCCTAGTTTGCCTTACTAGAAAACACTCTGCATTTGAGAAAAGTGCATTCTTGCACTCTACTGTGTTTACTATAGGGCCAGTACAGTGAGCTAGCTCAAAACAAAAAAACTGTGCTTCCTAAACAAACGCCACATATCTAGTTCAAATCAGTATTACAAACTAAGTCAAACAGGAGCTTCTATTCAGTCCAGTCCACTGTACTTGCTGGGAACAGATACGAATGCTATTTGCACTGTTTAAGGCTAGAATAGCACAAGAGTTTTGTTCTTACCCTGAATTAACACTTGTTGCTAGAACTTGAAACTGAATGTGATTCAACCCGTTTTGGCAGTTTCTTTGAACACTAGTTTGCAACACAAGAAAAACACTCTGCTTTTGAGAAAAGGACATTCTTGCACTCAACTGTGTTTCCCATAGGGCCAGTACAGTAAGCTTGCTCAAACAAAAGAACTGTGCTTTCTGCACACACGGGGCATATCTAATTCGAATCAGTATTGGAAACTAAGTCAAACAGGTGCTTCTCTTCAGTCCAATACACTGTTCTTGCTGGCAACATATGAAAATGCTATTTGCTCTGTATATGGCCAGAATAGCACAAGATTGTTGTTCTTATCCTGAATTAACACTTGCTGCTAGAACTTGAAACAAATAAGATTCAACTCCGTTTAGGAAGTTTAATTGAACCCTAGTTTGCCATTACAAAGAGACTCGGCTTTTGAGAAAAGTGCATTCTTGCACTCTACTGTGTTTTCCATAGGGCCTGTACAGTGAACTAGCTCAAAACACTAGAACTGTGCTTCCGAAACAAACTAGGAATATCAAGTTTAACTCAGTATTGGATATTAAGTAAAACAGATGCTTCTCTTCAGTCCAATACACTGTACTTGCTGGGAGCAGACGCGAATGCTGTTTGCACTGTTCATGGCTAGAAAGCACAAGAGTGGTGTTCTTACCCTGAATTAACACTTGCTGCTAGAACTTGAAACTGAATGTGCTTCAAATCTGAATAGGAAGTTTAACTGAACCCTAGTTTGCCATACAAGAAAAACACTCTGATTTTGAGAAAAGGGCATTCTTGTACTCTATTTTGTTTCTATAGGGCCAGTAGAGTGAGTTAGCTCAAATCAAAAGAACTGTGCTTCCTACACAAATGGGGGCATATCTTGTTCAAATCAGTATGGGAACTAAGTAAAACAGGAGCTTCTCTTCAGTCCAATACACTGTGTTTGCTGGGAACAGACTTGAATGTTGTTTGCACTGTGTATGGGCAGAATAGCACATTAGTGGTTTTCTTACCCTGAATTAACACTTGCTGCTAGCACTTGAAACTGAATGTGACTCAACTCTGTTTATGAAGTTTAATTGAACCCTAGTTGGTCATATAAGAAAAACACTCTGCTTTTGAGAAAAGGGCATTCTTGCACTCTCCTGTGTTTCCCATAGGGCCTGTACAGTGAGCTAGCTCAAAACAAAAGAACTGTGCTTCTGAAAGACACGTGGCATATCAAGTTTAACTCAGTATTGGAAACTAACTCAAACAGGAGCTTATGTTCAGTCCAATACACTGTATTTGCTGGGAACAGACGCGAATGCTATTTTCACTGTGTATGGCCAGAATAGCACAAGTTTGGTGTTCTTATCCTGAATTAAAAATTGCTGCTAGAACTTGAAACGAATAAGATTCAACTCCGTTTAGGAAGTTTAATTGAAACCTAGTTTGCCATACAACAGAAACACTCTGCTTTTGAGAAAAGGGCATTCTTGCACTCTATTGTGTTTCCTAGAGGGCCAGTACAGTGAGCTAGCTAAAACAAAAGAACTGTTCTTCCTAAACAAACGAGGCATATCTAGATCAACTCAGAATTGGAAACTAAGTCTAACAGGAACTTCTCTTCATTCCAGTACACTGTACTTCCTGGGAACAGACACGAATGCTATTTACACTGTTTAAGGCCAGAATAGCACAAGAGTTTTGTGCTTTACCTGAATTAACACTTGTTGCTAGGACTTGAAACTGAATGTGATTCAACTCCGTTTATGAAGTAAAATTGAACCCTCTTTTGCCATACAAGAAAAACACTCTGCTTTTGAGAAAAGGACATTCTTACACTCTACTATGTTTCAAAACGGCCAGGACAGTGAGCTAGCTCAAAACAAAAGAACTGTGCTTTCTACACAAACGGGGCATATCTAGTTTGAATCAGGATTGGAAACTAAGTAAAACGGGAGCTTCTTTTCAGTCCTATACACTGTACTTGCTGGGAGCAGACACGAATGCTGTTTGCACTGTTCATGGCTAGAAAGCACAAGAGTGGTGTTCTTACCCTGAATTAACACTTGCTGCTAGAACTTGAAACTGAAAGTGCTTCAAATCCGATTAGAAGGTTTAATTGAACCCTAGTTTGCCATACAAGAAAAACACTCTGCTTTTGAGAAAAGGGCATTCTTGCACATTGTATTTGTTTGCACTGTGTATGGCCAGAATAGCACATTAGTGTTGTTCTTACCCTGAATTAACACTTGATGGAACAACTTTAAACTTAATGTGATTCCACTCCATTAAATGAACCCTGGTTTGCCATACAAGAAAAACACTCTGCTTTTGAAAATAGGGCATTCTTGCACTCTACTGTGTTTCCTAATGGACCAGTACAGTGAGCTAGCTCAAAACAAAAGAACTGTGCTTCCTACACAAACGGGGCATATCTATTTTGACTCAGTATTGGAAACTAAGTAAAACAGGATATTCTCTTCAGTTGAATACACTGTACTTGCTGGGAACAGACGCGAATGCTATTTGCACTGTTCATACCAGAATAGCAACAGACTGGTGTTCTTGTCCTGAATTAACACTTGCTGCCTGAACTTGAAACTGAATGTGATTCAACTACGTATAGAAAGTTTAATTGAACCCTAGTTTGCAATACAAGAAAAACACTCTGCATTTGAGAAAAGGGCATTCTTGCACTCTATTTTGTTTGCTATAGGGCCAGTACAGTGAGCTAGCTCAAAACAAAAGAACTGTGCTTCCTAAACAAACGCCGCATATCTAGTTCAAATCAGTATTAGAAGCTAAGTCAAACAGGTGCTTCTATTCAGTCCAGTACACTGTACATGCTGGGAACAGACACGAATGCTATTTGCACTGTTTAAGGCCAGAATAGCACAAGAGTTTTGTTCTTACCCTGAATTAACACTTGTTGCTAGAACTTGAAACTGAATGTGATTCAACCCCGTTTAGGAAGTTTCTTTGAACACTAGTTTGCAACACAAGAAAAACACCCTGCTTTTGAGAAAAGGACATTCTTGCACTCTACTGTGTTTCCCATAGGGACAGTACAGTAAGCTTGCTCAAAACAAAAGAACTGTCCTTCTGAAACAAACGGGGCATATCTAATTCGAATCAGTATTGGAATCTAAGTCAAACAGGTGCTTCTCTTCAGTCCAATACACTGTACTTGCTGGCAACATAAGCAAATGCTGTTTGCACTGTTCATGGCTAGAAAGCACAAGAGTGGTGTTCTTACCCTGAATTAACACTTGCTGCTATAACTTGAAACTGAATGTGCTTCAAATCTGATTAGGAAGTTTAATTGAACCCTAGTTTTCCATACAAGAAAAACACTCTGCTTTTGAGAAAAGGGCATTCTTGCACTCTACTGTGTTTCCTATAGGGCCAGTACAGTGAGCTAGCTCAAATCAAAAGAACTGTGCTTCAGAAAGACACGTGGCATATCAAGTTTAACTCAGTATGGAAAACTAACTCAAACAGGAGCTTCTCTTCAATCCAATACACTGTACTTGCTGGGAACAGACGCGAATGCTATTTGCACTGTGTATGGCCAGAATAGCACAAGTTTGGTGTTCTTTTTTTTTTTCTGCTCTCTATTCTTTATTATTATTATTATTATTATTATTATTATTATTATTATTATTATTATTTTACAACACCATTCAATTCAACATAATAGCCACAGAATCCCCTGTTCTCCCCCTCTCGCCCTCCCCTCCCCCCAGCCCACCCCCCATTCCCACCTCCTCCAGATCAAAGTCTCCCCCGAGGACCGGGGTTGACCTGGTAGACTCAGTCCAGGCAGGTCCATTCCCCCCTCCGAGACCGAGCCAAGTGTCCCTGCATAAGTCCCAGGATTCAAACAGCCAACTCATGCAACGAGCCCAGGACCTGGCACCAATGCACAGCTGCCTCCCAAACAGATCAAGCCAAATGACTGTCTCACCCGTTCAGGGGGCCTGATCCAGTTGGGGGCCCCTCAGCCTTTGATTCATAGATCCTGTGCTTCCATTCATTTGGTTATTTGTCCCAGTGCTTTATCCAACCTTGGCTTCAACAATTCTCGCTCATATAAACCCTCTTCTTACTCACTAATTAGACTCCCAGTGCTCCACCCGGGGCCCAGCCGTGGATGTCTGCCTTCAGATTCCTCAGTTCTTGGATGGGGTTTATGGCACCACTATCTGGGTGTCTGGCCATCCCATCACCAGAGTAGGTCAGTTCCTGCCGTCTCGCGACCATTGCCAGCAGTCTTTTGAGGGGGTATCTTTGTGGATCTCCGTGGGCCTCCCTAGCTCTCTGCTTCCTCCCCTTCTCACCTTCTCATGTGGTCTTCATTTACCATGGTCTCCTATTCCTTGTTCTCCCTCTCTTTTCTTGATCCAGCTAGGATCTCCCACTCTTTCCCTCGACTGTCGCCCTTCATTGTTCCCACATGACCAGGCTATTCATGTAGATCTCGTCCATTTCTCCGTGTCTTTTTTGGGGGTCCCGTTTTCCAGGTAGCCTCACTGGTGATGTGAGTAGCAGTCTAGTCATCCTTGTTCCACATCTAGCATCTTCCTATGAGTGAGTACATACCATATTTGTCTTTCTGAGTCTGGGTTACCTCACTCAGGATGATTTTTTCTAGATCCATCCATTTTCCTGCAAACCGTGTGATGTCATTGTTTTTCTCTGCTGAGTAGTATTCCATTGTGTATATGTGCCACAATTTATTTATCCATTCTTCAGTTGAAGGGCATCTAGGTTGTTTCCAGGTTTTGACTATTACAAACAATGCTGATATGAACATAGCTGAGCAATTTCTCTTATGGTATGATTGAGCATTTCTTGGGTATATGCCCAGGAGTGGTATAGCTGGATCTTGGGGGAGATTGATTCCCAATTTTCTAAGAAAGCTCCATATTGATTTCCAAAGTGGTTGTACAAGCTTGCATTCCCACCAGCAGTGGAGGAGAGTTCCCCTAGTTCCACATCCTCTCCAGCATAAAGTGTCTTCAGTGTTTTTGATCTTAGCCATTCTGACAGGCGTAAGTTGGTATCTCAGAGTTGTCTTGATTTGCACATCCCTGATGATTAGGGAAGTTTAGCAATTCCTTAAATGTCTTTCAGCCATTTGGGATTCCTCTATTGAGAATTCTCTGTTTAGTTCTAAAGCCCATTTCTCAACTGGACTGTTGGTCCTTTTGATGTCTAACCCTTGCTGCTAGAACTTGAAACTGAACGTGATTCAACTCCGTTTAGGAAGTTTAATTGAACCCTAGTGTGCCATGCAAGTAAAACACTCTGCTTTTGAGAAACGGGCATTCTTGCACACTATTGTGTTTCTTATAGGGCCAGTACAGTGAGCTAGCTCAAAACTAAAGAACTGTGTCTCGTAAACAAAAGAGCTTCTCTTCAGTCCAGTACACTGAACTTGCTGGGAACAGACACGAATGCTATTTGCACCGTACATGGCAAGAATATCATACAAGTCGTTTTCTTACCCTGAATTAACACTTGCTGCTAGAACTTGAAACTGAATGTGATTCAGCTCCGTTTTGGAAGTTTAATTCAACACTAGGTTGCCATACAAAAAAAACTGTGCTTTTGAGACAAGGGCATTCTTGCACTCTACTGTGTTTCCTATAGGGCCGTTACAGTGAGCTCTCTCAAAACACAAGAACTGTGCTTCCTACAGAAATGGGGCATATGTAGTTCAACTCAGGATTGGATACTAAGTAAAAAAGGAGCTTCTCTTCAATCCAATACACTGTACTTGCTGGGAACAGACGCGAATGCTATTTGCACTTTGTATGGCCAGAATAGCCCAAGAGTTGTGTTCTTACCCTGAATTAACACTTGCTGCTAGAAATTGAATCTGAATGTGATTCAAATTCGTTTGCTAAGTTTAACTGAACCATAGTTTGCATTACAAGAAAAACACTCTGCTTTTAGAAAAGTGCATTATTGCACTCTACTTTGTTTCCTATCGGGCCAGTACAGTGAGCTAGTTCTATACAAAAGAACTGTGCTTTCGACACAAACAGGGTTTATCTAGTTCAACTCAATATTGGAAACTAAGTAAAACAAGAGCTTCTCTTCAGTCCACTACACTGTACTTGCAGGGAACAGACGCAAATTATATTTGCACTGTGTATGGTCACTATAGCCCAAGAGTGGTGTTCTTACGCTGAATTAACACTTGCTGCTAGCACTTGAAATTGAATATGAATCAACTCCGTTTAGGAAGTTTAATTGAACCCTAGATTGTCATACAAGAAAAACACTCTGCTTTTGAGAAAAGGGCATTCTTGTACTCTACTGTGTTTCCTATAGGGCCAGTACAGTGAGCTAGCTCAAACAAAAGTACTGTGCTTTCGACACAAACGGGGCATATCTAGTTCAACTCAGTATTGGAAACTAAGTCAAACAGGAGCTTCTCTTCAGTCCAATACACTGTACTTGCTGGAAACAGACGCAAATGCTATTTGCACTGTGTATGGCCAGAATAGCCCATGACTAGTGTTCTTACCCTGAATTAACACTTGCTGCAGGCACTTGAAACTGAATGTGAATCAACTCCGTTTAGGAAGTTTAATTGAACCCCAGTTTGCCATACAACAAAAACACTCTGGTTTGAGAAAAGGGCATTCTTGCACTCAACTCTGTTTTCCATAGGGCCTATACAGTGAGGTAGCTAAAAACAAAAGAACTGTGCTTCTGAAACAAACGTGGCATATCAAGTTTAACTCAGTATTGGAAACTAAGTACAACAGGAGCTTCTCTTCAATCCAATACACTGTACTTGCTGGGAATAGACACGAATGCTATTTGCAGTGTAAATGGCCAGTATATCACACAAGTGGTTTTCTTACCCTGAATTAACACTTGCTGCTAGAACTTCAAGCTGAATGTGATTCAACTCCATTTACGAAGTTTAATTGAACCCTTTTTTGCCATACAAGAAAAACACTCTGCTTTTGAGAAAAGGGCATTCTTGCACTCTATTCTGTTTCCTATAGTGTCTGTACGGTGAGCTGACTCAAAAAAAAAAAAAAAAAAGAACTGTGCGTCCGACACGAACGGAGCATATCTATATCAACCCAGTGTTGGAAAATAAGTAAAACAGGAGCTTCTCTTCAGTCCAATGCACTGTACTTGCTGGGAACAGACACGAATGCTATTTGCACTGTGTATAGCCATAAGAGCACGAGTGGTGTTCTCAGGCCGAATTAACACTTGCCCTAGCACTTGAAACTGAATGTGAATCAATTCCATTTAAGAAGTTTAATTTAACCCTAGTTTGCTATACAAAAAAAAAACAAAACTCGGCTTTTGAGAAAAGGGCATTCTTGCACTCTATTGTGTTACCAATAGGGCCATTACAGTGAGCTACCTCAAACAAAAGAACTGTGCTTCCTACAGAAACGGGGCATATCTAGTTCAACTTAGGTCTGGAAAGTAAGTAAAACAGGTGCTTCTCTTCATTCCAATACATTGTACTTGCTGGGAACAGACATGAATGCTATTTGCACTGTGTATGGCCAGAATAGCGCTAAGTGGTGTTCTTACCCAGATTTAACACTTGCTGCTACAATTTGAAACTCTATGTGATTCAACAAAGTTTAGGAAGTTTAATTGAACCCTAGTTTGCCATACGAGAAAAACACTCTGCTTTTGAGAAAAGGGCATTCATGCACTCTACTGTGTTTCCTATAGGGCCAGTACAGTGAGCTAGCTCAAAACAAAAGAATTGTGCTTCCTACATAAACGGGGCATATCTAGTTCAACTCAGTATTGGAAACTAAGTCAAACAGAAGCTTCTCTTCAGTCTGATACACTGTACTTGCAGAGAACAGAGGCGATTGCTGTTTGCACTGTGCATGGCCAGATTAGCACATTAGTGGTGTTCTTACCCTGAATTAACACTTGATGCTGGAACTAGAAACTGAATGTGATTCAACTTCGTTTAGGAAGATTATTTGAATCCCAGTTTGCCATACAAGAAAAACCCTCTGTTTTTGAGAAAATTGCATTCTTGCACTCTACTGTGTTTCCTATAGGGCCAGTACAGTGAGCTAGCTCAAACAAAAGTACTGTGCTTTCGACACAAACGGGGCATATCTAGTTCAACTCAGTATTGGAAACTAAGTCAAACAGGAGCTTCTCTTCAGTCCAATACACTGTACTTGCTGGAAACAGACGCGAATGCTATTTGCACTGTGTATGGCCAGAATAGCCCATGACTAGTGTTCTTACCCTGAATTAACACTTGCTGCAGGCAATTGAAACTGAATGTGAATCAACTCCGTTTAGGAAGTTTAATTGAACCCCAGTTTGCCATACAACAAAAACACTCTGGTTTGAGAAAAGGGCATTCTTGCACTCAACTGTGTTTTCCATAGGGCCTATACAGTGAGGTAGCTAAAAACAAAAGAACTGTGCTTCTGAAAAAAAACGTGGCATATCAAGTTTAACTCAGTATTGGAAACTAAGAACAACAGGAGCTTCTTTTCAATCCAATACACTGTACTTGCTGGGAATAGACACGAATGCTATTTGCAGTGTACATGGCCAGTATATCACACAAGTGGTTTTCTTACCCTGAATTAACACTTGCTGCTAGAACTTCAAACTGAATGTGATTCAACTCCATTTACGAAGTTTAATTGAACCCTTGTTTGCCATACAAGAAAAACACTCTGCTTTTGAGAAAAGGGCATTCTTGCACTCTATTCTGTTTCCTATAGTGTCTGTACGGTGAGCTGACTCAAAAAAAAAAAAAAAAGAACTGTGCGTCCGACACGAACAGAGCATATCTATATCAACCCAGTGTTGGAAAATAAGTAAAACAGGAGCTTCTCTTCAGTCCAATGCACTGTACTTGCTGGGAACAGACACGAATGCTATTTGCCCTGTGGATAGCCATCAGAGCACGAGTGGTGTTCTCAGGCCGAATTAACACTTGCCCTAGCACTTGAAATTGAATGTGAATCAATTCCATTTAAGAAGTTTAATTGAACCCTAGTTTGCTATACAAAAAAAAAAAAAAAAAAAAAAAAAAAAAAAAACTCGGCTTTTGAGAAAAGGGCATTCTTGCACTCTATTGTGTTACCAATAGGGCCATTACAGTGAGCTACCTCAAACAAAAGAACTGTGCTTCCTACAGAAACGGGGCATATCTAGTTCAACTTAGGTCTGGAAAGTAAGTAAAACAGGTGCTTCTCTTCAGTCCAATACATTGTACTTGTTGGGAACAGACATGAATGCTATTTGCACTGTGTATGGCCAGAATAGCGCTAAGTTTTGTTCTTACCCAGATTTAACACTTGCTGCTACAATTTGAAACTCTATGTGATTCAACAAAGTTTAGGAAGTTTAATTGAACCCTAGTTTGCCATACGAGAAAAACACTCTGCTTTTGAGAAAAGGGCATTCATGCACTCTACTGTGTTTCCTATAGGGCCAGTACAGTGAGCTAGCTCAAAACAAAAGAATTGTGCTTCCTACATAAACGGGGCATATCTAGTTCAACTCAGTATTGGAAACTAAGTCAAACAGAAGCTTCTCTTCAGTCTGATACACTGTACTTGCAGAGAACAGAGGCGATTGCTGTTTGCACTGTGTATGGCCAGATTAGCACATTAGTGGTGTTCTTACCCTGAATTAACACTTGATGCTGGAACTAGAAACTGAATGTGATTCAACTTCGTTTAGTAAGATTATTTGAATCCCAGTTTGCCATACAAGAAAAACCCTCTGTTTTTGAGAAAATTGCATTCTTGCACTCTACTCTGTGTCCTATAGGGCAAGTACACTGAGCTAGCTTAAACAAAAGAACTGTGCTTCCAACACAAACGGGGCATATCTAGTTCAACTCAGTATTGGAAACTAATTAAAACAGGAGCTTCTCTTCAGTCCAATACACTGTACTTGCTGGGAACAGACGCGAAAGCTATTTGCACTGTGTATGGCCAGAAGAGCGCAAGAGTGGTGTTCTTACCCTGAATTAACACTTGCTGCTAGAACTTGAATCTGAAGGTGATTTAACTCAGTTTATGAAGTTATATGAACCCTAGTTTGCAATAGAAGAAAAACACTCTGCTTTTAGAAAAGGGCATTCTTGCACTCAACTGTGATTTCCATAGGGCCAGTACAGTGAGGTAGCTCAAAACAAAAGAACTATGCTTTCTACACAAACTGGGCATATCGAGATCAACTCAGTATTGGAAACTAAGTAAAACAGGAGCTTCTCTTCAGTCCAATACACTGTACTTGCAGGGAACAGACACGAATGCTATTTGCACTGTGTATGGCCAGAATAGCCCAAGAGTGGTGTTCTTACCCTGAATTAACACTTGCTTCTAGCATTTGAAACTGAATGTGAATCAACTCCGTTTAGGAAGTTTAATTGAACCCTAGTTTGCCATACAACAAAAACACTCTGGTTTGAGAAAAGGGCATTCTTGCACTCTACTGTGTTTTCCATAGGGCCTTTACAGTGAGCTAGCTCAAAACAAAAGAACTGTGCTTCCGAAAAAAACGTGGCATATCAAGTTTAACTCAGTATAGGAAACTAAGTAAAACAGGAGCTTCTCTTCAGTCCAATACACTGTACTTGCTGGGAATAGATGTGAATGCTATTTACAGTGTACCTGGCCTGAATATCACACAAGCGGTTTTCTTACCCTGAATTAACACTTGCTGCTAGAACTTGGAACTGAATGTGATTCAACTCCGTTTAGGAAGTTTAATTGAACCCTAGCTTGCCATACAAGAAAAAAACTCTGCTTTTGAGAAAAGGGCATTCTTGCAATCTATGGTGTTTCGTATAGGGCCAGTACAGTGAACTAGCTCAAAACAAAAGAACTGTGCTTCCTACACAAACGGGGCATATCTAATTCAATTCAGTATTGGAAAGTAAGTCAAACAGGAGCTTGTCTTCAGTCCAATACACTGTACTTGCTAAGAACAGACGCGAATGTATATGGCCAGAATAGCACAAGAATGGTTTTCTGACCCTGAATTAAAACTTGCTGCTAGAACTTGAAACTGAATGTGATTAAACTCCGTTTAGGAACTGAATTGAACCCTAGTTTGCCATACAAGAAAAACACTCTGCTTTTGAGAAAAGGGCATTCTTGCACTCTACAGTGTTTCCTATAGGGCCCATACGGTGAGCTAGCTCAAAACAAAAGAACTGTGCTTCCTATACAAACAGGGCATATCTAGTTCAACTCAGTATTGGAAACTAAGTCAAACAGGAGCTTCTCTTCATTCCAATACACGGTACTAGCCTGGACAGCCGCGAATGCTATTTGCACTGTGTATGGCCAGAATACCACACAAGTGGTTTTCTTACTCTGAATTAACAATTGCTGCAGGAACTTGAAAGTTAATGTGATTCAACTGTGTTTAGGAAGTTTAATTGAACCCTAGCTTGCCATACAAGAAAAAAACTCTGCTTTTGAGAAAAGGACATTCTTGCAATCTATGGTGTTTCGTATAGGGCCAGTACAGTGAACTAGCTCAAAACAAAAGAACTGTGCTTCCTACACAAACGGGGCATATCTAATTCAATTCAGTATTGGAAAGTAAGTCAAACAGGAGCTTGTCTTCAGTCCAATACACTGTACTTGCTAAGAACAGACGCGAATGTATATGGCCAGAATAGCACAAGAATGGTTTTCTGACCCTGAATTAAAACTTGCTGCTAGAACTTGAAACTGAATGTGATTAAACTCCGTTTAGGAACTGAATTGAACCCTAGTTTGCCATACAAGAAAAACACTCTGCTTTTGAGAAAAGGGCATTCTTGCACTCTACAGTGTTTCCTATAGGGCCCATACGGTGAGCTAGCTCAAAACAAAAGAACTGTGCTTCCTATACAAACAGGGCATATCTAGTTCAACTCAGTATTGGAAACTAAGTCAAACAGGAGCTTCTCTTCATTCCAATACACGGTACTAGCCTGGACAGCCGCGAATGCTATTTGCACTGTGTATGGCCAGAATACCACACAAGTGGTTTTCTTACTCTGAATTAACAATTGCTGCAGGAACTTGAAAGTTAATGTGATTCAACTGTGTTTAGGAAGTTTAATTGTACCCTAGTTTGCCATAGAAGAAAAACACTCTGCTTTTGAGAATAGGGCATTCTTGCACTCCACTGTGTTTTCTACAGGTCCACTACAGTGAGCTAGCTCAAAATAAAAGAATTGTGCTCCAATCCAAATGGGCATATCTAGTTCAACTCAGTATTGCAAACTAAGTAAAACAGGAGCTTCTCTTCAGTCCAATACACTGTTCTTGCTGAGAACAGACGTGAATGCTATTTGCACTGGGTATGGCCAGAAGAGCACAAGAGTGGTGTTCTTACCCTGAATTAACACTTGCTGCTAGAAATTGAAACTGAATGTAATTCAACACCGTGTAGGAAGATTAATGGAACCCTAGTTTGGCATACAAGAAAAACACTCTGCTTTTGAGAAAAGGGAATTCTGTGTTTCCTATAGGGCCAGTACAGTGAGCTAGCTCAAAACAAAAGAACTGTGCTTCCTACACAAAAGGGGCATACCTAGTTCAAATCAGGATTGGAAACTAATTCAAACAGGAGATTCTCTTCAGTACAATACACTGTACCTGCTGGGAAAAGACGCGAATATATATGACCAGAATAGCACAAGAATGGTTTTCTTACCATGAATTAACACTTGATGCTAGAACTTGAAACTGAATATGATTCAACTCCGTTTAGAAAGTTGAATTGAACCCTAGTTTGCCATACAACAAAAACACTCTCCTTTTGAGAAAATGGCATTCTTGCACTCTACTGTGTTTTCTATAGGGCCAGTACAGTGAGCTAGCTAGAAACAAAAGAACTGTGCTTCCTACACAAACAGGGCATATCTATTTAAACTCAGGATTGGAAACTAAGTCAAACAGGAGCTTCTCTTCATTCCAATACACGGTACTAGCCTGGAACAGTCGCGAATGCTATTTGCACTGTGTATGGCCACAATAGCACAAGAGTGGTGTTCTTACCCTGAATAACACTTTCTGCTAGAACTGAAATTCAACGTGATTCAACTCCATTTAGGCAGTTAAATTGTACCCTAGTTTGCCAAACAAGAAAAACACTCTGCTTTCGAGAAAAGGGCATTCTTGCACTGTACTGTGATTCCTATAGGGCCAGTAGAGTGAGCTAGCTCAAAACAAAAAACTGTGTTTCCTATACAAAGGGTGCATAACTGTTTCAACTCAGGATTGGAAACTTAGTAAAACAGGAGCTTCTCTTCAGTCCAATACACTGTACTTGCTGGGAACAGACCCGAATGCTCTTGGTACTCTGTATGTCAAAAATATCACAAGAGTGGGGTTCTCACCTTGAATTAGCACTTACTGATAGAAATTGAAACTGAATGTGATTCAACTACTTTTAGGAGTTTAATTGTACCCTAGTTGCCATACAAGGAAATTACTCTGATTTTCGGACCGGCATTCATGCACACTACTGGGTTACCTATACGGCCAGTACATTGAGCTAGTTCAAAACAAAACAACTGTGCTTTCTAAACAAACGGGGCATATCTAGTTTGTCTCAGCATTGGAAACTAAGTCAAATAAGAGCTTCTCTTCAGTCCAATACACTGTACTTGCTGGCAACAGACCCAAATGCATTTGCACTTTTATGGCCAGAATAGCACAA
This sequence comes from Peromyscus maniculatus bairdii, assembly GCF_049852395.1. Lineage (NCBI taxonomy): Eukaryota > Metazoa > Chordata > Mammalia > Rodentia > Cricetidae > Peromyscus > Peromyscus maniculatus. The sequence continues at coordinate 34,605,154 of NC_134856.1, read as the reverse complement.
GATTGGTGTTCCTACCCTGAATTAACACTTGCTGCGTGAAATTGAAACTTAATGTGATTCATCTCCGTTTAGGAAGTTAAATTGTACCCTAGTTTGCCATACAAGAAAAACACTCTGCTTTTTAGAAAAGGGCAATCTTGCACTCTAATGTGTTTCCTATACGACCTGTATAGTGAGCTAGCTCAAAACTAAAGGACTGTGCTTCTGACACAAATGGGCATATCTAGTTCAACTCAGTATTGGAAACTAAGTAAAATAGGAGCTTCTATTCAGTCCAATACATTGTACTTATTGGGAACAGACGTGAATGCTATTTGCACTGTGTATGGCCAGAATAGTACAAGAGTGGTGTACTTACCTTGAATTAACACAAGCTGCTAGAATTTGAAACTGAATGTAATTCAAATCTCTTTAGGAATATTAATTGAACCCTAGTTCCCCATACAGGAAAAACACTCTGCTTTTGAGAAAAGGGCATTCATTCACTCTACTGTGTTTCCTATAGGGATAGTACAGTGAGCTAGCTCAAAACAAAAGAAATATGTTTCCTACACAAACGGGGCATATCTAGTTCAACTCAGTATTGGAAACTAAGTAAAACACGATCTTCTCTTCAGTCCAATACACTGTACTTGCTAGGAACAGACGCAAAAGATATTTGCACTGTGTATGGCCAGAATAGCGGTAGATTTGTGTTCTTACCCGGAATTAACACTTGCTGTTAGAACTTGAAACTGAATGAGATTAAACTCCGTTTAGGAAGTTTAATTGAACCCTAGTTTGCCATACAAGGAAAACACTCTGCTTCTGAGAAAAGGGCATTCTTGTACTCTACTGTGTTTCCTATAGGGCCCATAAGGTGTGATAGCTCAAAACAAAAGAACTGTGCTTTCTACACAAACGGGGCATATCTACTTCGAATCAGCATTGGAAACTAAGTAAAACAGGAACTTCTTTATTCCAATACACTGTACTTGCCTGCAAGAGACGAGAATGTTATATGCACTGTGTATGACCAGAATAGCACAAGAGTTGTGTTCTTACCCTAAATTAACACTTGCTGCAAGAACTTGAAACTAATTGTGATTCAACTCCGTTCAGGAAGTTTAATTGAACCCTAGTTTGCCAAAGAAGTAAAACACTCTGCTTTTGAGAAAAAGGCAGTCTTGCACTCTATTGTGTTTCCTATACGACTGGTACAGTGAGCTAGCTCAAAACAAATGAAATGTGCTTCTGATCAAAAGGGGCATATCTAGTTCAACTCAGTATTGGAAACTAAGTAAAACAGGAGCTTCTCTTCAATCCAATACACTGTTCTTGCTGGGAACAGAGGTGAGTGCTATTTGCACTGTGTATGGCCAGAGTAGCACAAGAGTCGTGTTCTTACCCTGAGTTAACACTTGTTGCTAGAACTTGAAACTGAATGTGATTCAACTCCATTTAGGAAGTTTAATTGAACCCTCGTTACCATATAAGAAAGACACTCTGTTTTCGAGAAACGGGCATTCTTGCACACTACTGTTTTTCCTATAGGGCCAGTATAGTGAGCTAGCTCAAAAGAAAAAAAAAAAGAACTGTGCTTCCTAAACAAACGGGGCATATCTAGTTCAACTCAGTATTGGAAACTAAGAAAAAAAAGGAGCTTCCTTTCAGTCCAATACACTGTACTTGCTCGGTACAGACACGAGTGCTATTTGCACTGTGTTTAGCCAGATTTGCACAATAGTGGTATTCTTACCCTGAATTAACACTTGCTGGTACAACTTGAAACTGAATGTGATTCAACTCTGTTTAGGAAGTTTAATTGAACCCTAGTTTGCCATACAAGAAAAACACTCTGCTTTTTAGAAACGGGCATTCTTGCACTCTACTGTGTTTCCTATAAGGCCAGTACAGAGAGCTAGCTCAGAAAAAAAGAACTGTGCTTCCTACACATTGGGGCATATCTATTTCAACTCAGTATTAGAAACAAAACAGGAGTTTCTCTTCAGTCCAATACACTGTACTTCCTGGAACAGACACGAATGCTTTTTGCACTCGGTATGGCCAGAATACCACAAGACTTGTGTTCTTACCCTGATTTAACACTTGCTGCTAGTACATGAAACTGAATGTGATTCAACTCCATTTAAGAATGGCTTTTTAACCCTAGGTACAAGAAAAACACTCTGCATTTGAGAATTGGGCAGTCTTGTACTCTACTGTGTTTCCTGTAAAGCCAGATAGTGAGCTGGCTCAGAACAAAATAACTGTGCGTTCTATACAAACGGGGTATATCTAGTTCAACTCAGCATTGGAAAATGAGTAGAGTAGGAGGTTCTCTTCAGTCCAATACACTGTACTTGCTGAGAACTGTCGTGATGCTATTTGCACTGTGTATGGCCAGGAAAGCACAAGAGTGGCTTCTCTTAGCCTGAGTTAACACTTGCTACTAGAACGTTAAACTGAACATGATTCAATGCCATTTAAGAATGGCAATTGAAGCCTACCTGACCTTACGAGAAAAACATTCTGCTCTTGAGAAACCGGCACTCTTGTCCTCTACTCTGTTTCATAAAGTGAACGAACATTGAGCCTGCTCAGAACAAAAGTACTGTGCTTCCTGCACAAATGGAGCATATCTACTTCAACTCAGCATTGGAAACTGACTAGAATAGGAACTTCTCTACAGTCCACTATTCTGTACTTCCTGGGAAGAGACATGAGTGCTATTTGAACTGTGTATGGCCAGAAGAGCACAAGCGTGTCTGTTCTTACCCTGCGTTAACACATGCTGCTAGAAGGTGAAACTGAAGGGGATTGAACTCCGTTTAAGAATGGCAATTGAAACCTAGCTTGCCTTACAAGGAAAACATGCTGCTTTTGAGAAACGAGCACTCTTGTACTCTACTGTGTTTCCTATAGGGCCAGAAAGGTGTGCTGTTTCACTAAAAAAGAACTGTGCATCCTACACAAACGGGGCATATCTAGTTCAACTCAGCAATGGAAACTCTCTAGAATAGGAGCTTCTCTTCAGTACAATGAGCTGTACTTGCTGGGAACAGACGCGAGTTCTCTTTGCACTGGGTATGGCCAGAAGAGCACAAGCGTGACTGCTCTGAGACTGATTTAACACTTGCTGCTAGAACATGAAACTGAAGGTGATTCAACTCTGATTAAGAATGGGAATTGAAGCCTAGCTTGCCTTACAAGAAAAACACTCTGCCTTTGAGAAACGGACACTCCTGTACTCTACTGTGTTTCCTATTGGGCCAGAACAGTGATCTGGCTCAGAACAAAAGAACTCTGCTTCCTACACAAAAGTGGCATATCTAGTTCAACACAGCATTGGAACCTGAGTAGAATAGGAACTTCTCTTCAGTCCAATATACTGACTGTACTTGCTGGTAACAGATGCCAGTGCTATTTGTACTGTGTATGGCCAGAAGAGCACAAGAGTGCGTCTTCTTACCGTGAATTATCATTTGCTGCTAGAACGTGAAACTGAATGTGATTCAACCTCGTTTAAGAATGGCAATTGTACCCTAGCTTGCCTTACAAGACAAATTCTCTGCCCTTGAGAAACAGGAAATCTTGTACTCTACTCTGTTTCCTATAGGGCCAGAATAGTGAGCTGGCTCACAACAATATAAGTATGCATCCCACTCAAACGGGGCATATCTAGTTCAACTCAGCAGTGTAAAATAACTAGAATAGTAGCTTCTCTTCCGTCCAACATACTGTACATGCTGGGAACAGACACGAGGGCTATTTTCTTGTGTATGGCCGGAGAGCACAAGAGTGGTTGTTCTTAGCCTGATTTAACACTTGCTACTAGAACGAGAAACTGAATGTGATCAACTCCGTTTAAGAATGGCAATTGAACTCTAGCTAGCCTTAAAAGAAAAACACTCTGCTTTTGAGAAACGGGCATTCTTGTACTCTACTGTGTTTCCTATAGGGCCAGAGCAATGAGATGTCTCACAACAAAAGAACTATGCTTCCAACCCAAACCGGGCATATCTAGTTCAACTCTGCATTGGAAACTGACAAGAATAGGAGCTTCTCTTCAGTTCAATACACTGTAATTGCTGGTAAGAGACACGCTATTATCACTGTGAATGGGAAGAAGAGCACAAGAGTGGCTATTCTTACCCTGAATTAACACTTGCTGCTAGAACGTGAAACTGAACGTGATTGAACTACGTTAAGAATGGCAATTGAAACCTAGATTGTATTACAAGAAATACATTCTGCTTTTGAGAAACGAGCACTCTTGTACTCTACTGTGTTTCCTATAGGGCCAGAGCAGTGAGATGGATCACAACAAAAGAACTGTGCTTCCTACAAAAAGGGGACATAACTAGTTCAAGCAGCATTGAAAACTGCCTAGAATAGGAGCTTCTCTTCAGTCCAATAAACTGTACTTGCTGGGAACAACGCAAGTGCTATTTGCACAGTGTATGGCTAGAAGAGCACAAGAGTGGCTGTTCTTACCCTGCTTTTGAGAAACGAGCACTCTTGTACTCTACTGTGTTTCCTATAGGGCCAGAGCAATGAGCTGGCTCACAACAAAAGAACTGTGCTTCCTACACAAACGGGGAATATCTAGTTCAACTCAGCATTGGAAACTGACAAGAATAGGAGCTTCTCTTCAGTTCAATACACTGTACTTGCTGGTAAGAGACACGCTATTTGCACTGTGTATGGGAAGAAGAGCACAAGAGAGGCTGTTCTTAGCCTGAGTTAACACTCGCTGCTAGAGCGTGAAACTGAAGGTGATTCAACTCCGTTTAAAATGGCAATTGAACTCTAGCTTGCCTTACAAGAAACACACTCTGATTGGAGAAACGTGCAATCTTGTACTCTACTGTGTTTCCCATAGGGCAGAACAGTTTGATGGCTAAGAACAATAGAATTGTGCTTGCTACACAAATGGGGTATATCTAGTTCGACTCAGCATAGGAAATTGACTAGAATAGGAGCTTCTCTTCAGTCCAACACACTGTACTTGCTGGGAACAGACGCGAGTGCTATTTGCACTCTGTATAGCCAGAAGACCGCAAGAGTGGCTATTCTTACCCTGAATTAACACTTGCTGCTAGAATGTGAAACTGAACGTGATTGAACTACGTTAAGAATGGCAATTGAACCCTAGATTGTCTTGCAAGAAAAACACTCTGCTTGTGAGAAATGGGCACTCTTGTACTCTACAGAGTTTCCTATATGACCAGAACGGTGAGCTGCCTCACAACAAAAGAACTGTGCTTCCTACACAAACGGGGCATATCTTTTTCAACTAAGCATTGGAAACTCAATAGAATAGGAACTTTTCTTCAGGCTAATACACTGTACTTGCTCTGAACAGACGCGAGTGGTATTTACTCTGTGTATGGCCGGAAGAGCACAAGAGTCACTGTTCTTACAGTGAATTAACTCTTGATGCTAGAATGTGAAACTGAATTCGATTAAACTCCATTTAAAAATGGTAATTGAAACCTACCAAGCCTTAGTAGAAAAATAATTGACTTATGTAAAATGGTCACTCTTGTATTCTACTGTGTTTCCTATAGGGCCAGAAGAGTGAGCTGCCTCACAACAAAGGACCTGTGCTTTTTATACAAACAGAGCATATCTAGTTCAACTCAGCAATGGAAAATGACTAGAATAGGAGCTTCTCTTCAGTCCAATGCACTGTAATTGCTGGGAACAGAGGCAAGTGCTATTTGCACAGTGTATGGCCAGAAGAGCACAAGAGTGGCTGAACTTACCCTGAATTATCATTTGCTGTTAGAACCTGAAAATGAATGTGATTCAATTCCGTTTATGAATGGCAATTGAACCCTAGCTTGCCTTACAAGAAAAGCACTCTGGTTTTGAGAAATGGGCACTCTTGTACTCTACTCTGTTTCCTATAGAGACAAAACAGTGAGCTGGCTCACAACAAAAAAAACTGTGTTTCCTACACAAACGGGGCATATCTAGTTCAACTCAGCATTGGAAACTGACTAGAATAGGAGCTTCTCTTCAGTCCAATACACTGTACTCGGTGAAAACAGATGTGAGTGCTATTTGCACTGTGTATGGCCAGAAGAACACAAGAGTGGCTGTTCTTACCCTGAATTAACACTTGCTGCTAGAATGATAATGAACATGACTCATATCCAATTAAGAATGACAATTGAAACCTGCTTGCCTTGCACTAAAACACTCTGGTTTTGAGAAACGGGCACTCTTGTATTCTACTGTGTTTCCTATGGGGCCAGAACAGTGAGCAGGCACACAATAAATGACTTGGGCTTTTTATACAAATGGGGCATATCTAGTTCAACTCAGCATTGGAAACTGACTCGAATAGGAGCTTCTCTTCAGTCCAACACACTGTATTTGCTGGGAACTGAGGCGAGTGCTATTTGCACTGTGTATGGCCAGAAGAGCACAAGAGTGGCTGTTCTTAGCCTGAGTTAACCATTTCTGCTAAAACGTGAAACTGAAAGTGATTAAACTCCATTTAAGAATGGCAATTCCACCCTATCTTTCCGTAGAAGAAAAACACTCTGCTTTTGAGAAATGGGTACTCTTGTACTCCTCGGTGTTTCCAATACGGAAAGAACATTGAGCTGGCTCACAACAAAAGAACAGTTCTTCCTACACAAACGGGGCATAGCTAGTTCAACTCAGCATTGGAAACTGACTAGAATAGGAGCTTCTCTTCAGTCAAATACACTGTACTTGCTGGGAAGACAGGAGAGTGCTATCAGCACTGTGTATGGCCGGAAGAGCACAAGAGTGGCCGTTCTTACCCTGAAATAAACTTGCTGCTAGAACGTGAAACTGAAATTGATTCAACTCCGTTTAAGAATGGCAATTGAAGCCTAGCTTACCTACAATAAAAACATTCTGCTTTTGATAAACGGGCACTCTTGTGCTGTACTGTGTTTCCTAAGGGGAAAGAACATTGATCCTGCTCAGAACAAAAGAACTGTGCTTCCTACACAAAAGGAGCATATCTACTTCAACTCAGCATTGGAAACTTTCTAGAATAGTAGCTTCTCTTCAGTACAATGCACTGTACTTGCTGGCAACATACACAAGTGCTATTTGCACTGTGTATGGCCAGAAGAGTACAACAGTGGCTGTTCATACCCTGAATTAACACTTGCTCCTAACTTGCTCCTAGAACGTGAAACTGAAGGTGATTCAGCTCCATTTAAGAATGTCAATAGAAGCCTACCTTGCCTTACAAGAAAAACATTCTGCTTTTGAGACACTGGCACTCTTGTAGTCTACTGTTTTTCCTATAGGACCAGAACAGTGAGCTGGCTCAGAACACAAGGACTGTGCCTCCTACACAAACGGGGACTATCGAGTTCAACTCAGCATTGGAAACTGACTAGAATAAGAGCTTCTCTTCAGTCCAGCACACGGTATTGGCTGAGAACAGACGCGAGTGCAATTTGCACTGTTTATGCCCAGAAGAGCACAAGAGTGGCTCTTCTTACACTGAATTAACACATGCTGCGAGAACGTGAAACTGAACGAGATACAACTCCGTTTAATAATGGCAATTGAACCGTAGCTTGCCTTACAAGAAAAATCCGCTGCTTTGGAGAAACGGGCACTCTTGTACTCTATTGTGTTTCCTATAGGGCAAGGACAGTGAGCTGGCTCAGAAGAAAAGTCTTGTGCTTTTTACACAAACGGGGCAAATCTAGTTCAACTCAGCATTGGAAACTGAATAGAATAGAAACTACACTTCAGTCCAATACTGCCACGGACTGGCCCACCGGGAGTACCACGACCGTAGGAGAATCAGGGCTTGGGTAGTCAGGAAGGCAAGGATTCGGCGACTGACAGACAGACAACACACTCAAAAGTGGTTTGAATCTGCTGCAATTTTACTTCTGCAAGTCAGTAGTTTATATACAGAAAAGAAAACTATCAAGTCATACAGGGAACATCAAAAGCTTGGCAATAATTCAATTACATCATCTCCTTTTTAAAAAAAAAAAAAATTCAAGCACACAGTTACTAATCGGCGCTAGACATATCCCTTCACTCACAAGAACTTTATGACCTAAAGAGCAGTCTGTGTTTTATAAACTTAGTACAGTCCCTAGACTTGTGAAGGCTTCTTTGCGGTTGCGGCTGTGTCCTTTATCTTTATCTCAGCCGCTCTCTAGTTTATTATGAACTTCTACTTTTCTGGTTCTCATGACCCATTTAGCCAATTTTGATGCTGCAGATCCTCCCTAAGTATTTCTTCAGTTCTTTACCATATATCTCCTCTAATATAAAACTTTTTTACCTGCTGGAATATGGACTCTTGTACTTTTACACCTGTCAGGGGAAGGAGTTCTGCTGTAGTCCTTAAGTTTCCCATGCTGAACTTCCTAAACAGAGGGGCCCACCATCTGCCTCCTATGAAATAATGTTTTCTGCCATAAATCTCTTTAGTTGGGATTCCTAGTGGGTGAGTGTTCATTCCCTAGAAGTGCCTGAGATATTATATTTTCTATTATCTAGAGGCTTGAGGCTTGAGGTCTTTAAGGAATAGTTCATTCTGCTATATCTAAATAAGATCCATGTCCAACTTCCCCTTTCCTCCCCAGTTCACAACCCAAGCATTCATTAATTTTGGCTGTGTTTTATAGATTAATTAGAACATTATCAGAAAAGCAGTTATACAGAACCCATAGCCCAGGGAGCTCATGATCTCTGAAGCACGTCTCCTTCGAGAACGAGACATAACACGGGTACTCTGCCAGGGACCTCCAGGGAGCTTAGTCCCGTGGGACACGTATCTCCCATCCGCTATTATTGACATAATTGTTCATGTCACACGGACGACACTGGAGTTGGTGTGGCATTTCCCCGTTTTTTGTTTTTAAGACGCATATTAACCAAATCTTGTTTAAGAGCCAGTATTTTTTTTTAATACATTAATCTTTGTTTTTAATTTTTTATCTATAAGGGATTGTTCTGACAAAGCCAAAGTAACATTCTTGTTTAATTCATTAACAAAATGAGCAGTATGGATTTTTTGCATTAAGGCGGTGGTAGTTACAGCAAAGGTGGTAATAATAGCTATTAAGGCAGATATGCCTAAAATTAATGTAGCAACAAATCTCTTAGGTCTAATAAGTGCATGTAATCTTTTTAATATCTGTAAAGAAGAATTTTTATACCAATCCTCCTCCAACAGATCAACAGGCAACATAACATAAGGTGGTCTCTTAATTAAAATCATAACTGATAATTTCTTATCTAAAGTTGAATCAATGTAATTGGTCAAGCGACATGTATGACAAAAAATCCTATAAGAACCACCTTTAACAGTAATATCTATATGTATAGGATGACCAAGTAATATAGCAAAGGGATAGCTTACATATGAACGGACAGCATAAGGAATAGAAACTGTTTCATTAGGCCTTTTTTGAAGAATAACGTTAGCATTGGCAGTCAATCTAAATAAATCATAATGCTTAACATATTGTTGTGTCTCAGGATCTCTAGCAACCCAGATAGGCTCTACATAACCTGGAGTGAACCAGCGATGAATTTTTTTCCCATTAAATCCTTTGGGTTGTATTCATGGAATTTCTTTATATTATTTATTAAATATGAATTATAATCATAAGAGCCAGAAGAAGCAGAAAAATCCCAAATCTCCAAGGATGTTCCCAGTGGAGATTGCTTAGTAGCTGAGTGCGGAAAACCACAAGAAAGCCAAGCAGGATATCCATTAAGACTCCCATCCCAGAACCGATTCTTATCCCTATATGTCTCTATACAAGAAGGCAAAGGCATAAAAGGAGCCTGTTGGAAAGTTTCATTATGATTAACATGCCCCAAGGTAAACAGCTGAGTTTCCCAAACCCATCTCTTATCATCATTTTCTTTTGATCCAGCTCTATCTGTAGAATCAGTAATGAATGTTCTATAACCTAGCTGAAGACAACCGAAGGGAGGAGAGCCTTTCAAAGTCAGACAGATGGGAAGTGAATCAGTTCTCCCTTCATAGGTTAGATAAGCAGAGCTATTCAATCTTTGATCTGAATCCTGGGAACCCCCTAGTCTCAACGAGTCATTGGTTAAGACTTTTATTGACTCAGAACTCATCCATCCTATTGGGTGAATGAGGGGTGGTTTAGGTATATAAGCCCAAAAACTGTCCCCATTGACGGTGTGAGCCTGAGCTGTAAGGATAGATAGAAGAGCAAGAAAAATAAATTCAGGGGTCTGTGGCTTATTCAGTGTAGTCACAAGCTCTGTGGCCTGTTGGGTCAGATTCTTCAATTGTGTCCAAGTTGGCAGGCTTCGAGGAGTCAGTGAAAGGTGTTGTAGTTTTGTTTCCGTCTTTCTCTGCTCTTGCTTTTGTTTTCTCCGCTGCCTTCTTGAGAGGAGCTGGTCGGACAAGCCGATCTGGGATCCAGACTGGAGAGTCGGCATCCTGAGGAAAAACATATGCATATCTTCTTCCAGAGGAAATTAAGATATCCGGACTTTTCCAGGTGCCGGTTAACAAGTTTTTCCACATTACTCGAGGGAGGGCCGTATTTTTCGGTCCTCCCCAATGAATCATAGCTGGGGAATCTCCCTGTTCATAAACATTTAAATGATTGATAACAAAGAGAGAATGAGATAACAAATGATGTGGAGAGAAATACACATTAGCTGCCTTTAAACGAGCTATTTGATTCTTTAATATTTGATGTGAACGTTCAATTATTGCTTGCCCTTGTGGGTTATAGGGGATTCTTGTAGTATGTAAGATATTTCATTTTTGTAAAAATTGATTAAAAGCCTTAGAGACATAAGTGGGGGCATTGTCAGTTTTTAACCTGTGGGGGAGTCCCATAACTGAAAAACTTTATATCATATGTTGAATGACATCTTTTACTGCCTCACCTGTTCTTGCTGATGCAAACAACATATGGGAATAAGTATCCATTGTGACGTGAACATAAGCCAATTTTCCAAATTCAGGAATGTGGGTGACATCCATCTGTCATAAAGACAGAGGCTTCAACCCACGAGGATTGACCCCCATTTTTAATGGATGATATACTTGAGGGCAATTCCCATAATTCTTAACAATTTGTCGAGCTTGTTTTCTAGTAATATGAAACATCCTTTTTAAAGCCAAAGCATTCTGGTGATGTAGTTTATGAGTCTCCTCAGCTTTAGTTATATTCATAATACATCCCTTAGTTAATGCATCTGCTAGATGATTGCCCTCATTCAGAGGTCCTGGCAGGGCAGTATGTCCCCTAATATGTCCTATGTAAAACCTCTCTTTTTGTTGCCTGATTAAATTTTGCAGTCCCTGCAATAATGGCAAGATATGAGAATGTCCTGATAATAGAGCAGTCTCAATAGCTGGAAACAGATTAACCACATATTTCGAGTCTGTATACAGGTTAAATTTTTCTGGAACAGATCTAAATGCAAGCAAGACAGCTTTTATTTCTGCCTGTTGTGCAGATATCTGAGTTCCTTCTTCAAGCAATGGAGATCTGCCAGAGATGTTAACCGCAGACCTTCCATTAGAGGAACCATCGGTAAAAATACAAACAGCAGCTTCCAAAGGCTGAGAAGAGGTTTTTGTAGGAAAAATAACTTCAGCTTCCTTAAAAAATTTAATAAGGGGATATTTAGGATAATAATACTTGATTTGTCCTGTAAATCCTTGTAAGGCTATACCCCAGTTTTCATCTTTCTTTAAGAGACTCTCAAATTGTAGCTTATTATAAGGGATAATAATATCATCCATCTCTTTACCAAATAATTTTTTAGCTCTTTGTCTAGCTTTAATAATTAACAGGGAGCAGAGATAAGGATAGGAGGCCAACATTTTTGATTGTACATGAGAAAGATGTATCTACTCTAAAATTCCTTCTTGTCATAAACATCCCGTAGGAGTATAGGGTGTCTTGAAAATGATAAAAGACCATTCCTTTTTATATGTAAATTGTTTTAACTTTGTTCTATCTAACTGTTTTTTTACCAACTCTAAGGCTCGTAAAGCCTCAGGAGTGAGGACACGAAGAGATCTTGGGACAGTATCTCCTTGTAATAAAGAATACAGTGGACTTAATTCTCCTGTAGTAATTTTCAAATAGGGTCTAATCCAGTTGATATTTCCTAACAATTTTTGAAAATCATTCAATGTCTGTAACTTATCCAACCTGAGATTTATTTTTTGAGAACATATATAATCATTATGTATCCATTGTCCTAAATAACTTAATGGCTTATCTTTCTGAATTTTATCAGGGGCAATAACTAATCCGAAATGGGTCAGTTGTTCTATAGCACACTGTAACAATTTCTCCAATACTGACATAGTATGATGAGCCAATAGGATATCATCCATATAATGAATGATATAAGCATCTGAAAATTGATCCCTAGCTTTCGTAAGATCCTGATCCACAAATTTTTGGCATAAAGAGGGACTGTTCTTCATTCCTTGTGGCAAAACCTTCCATTGAAATCTTCGATAGGGTCTCTTCAAATTTACTGATGGAACGCTAAAGGCAAATCTTTTACAATCATCTGGATTTAGTTTAATTGTAAAAAAACAATCTTGAAGATCAATAATTATAATATGCCATCCTTTGGGCACTGTCACAGGAGAAGGTAACCCTGGTTGCAGGGCCCCCATGTTTATCATTGTAGCATTGACAGCTCTAAGATCTTGTAATCATCTCCATTTTTCTGACTTTTTCTTTATAACAAAGATGGGAGTATTCCAAGGACTATTGTTTTTTTCAATATGTCCTTTTTCTAATTGTTCTTGTACTAACTGCTCAATGGCCTGTATTTTTTCTTCTGTAAGGGGCCACTGATTGAGCTATACAAGCTCTTTCGATTTCCATGTTATTTTATCTGCATAATGTATGCCCTCAGTGGCCCCTATGGAAAATACTGCATATTAAGGTTATCTGATGTTACAAGCTTTAAATCTAAATCTTGCATAATGTCTCTTCCCCAAAGGGAGAAAGGCAGGGATGATATGATGTATGGCTGAATTTTTCCAGTTTTTCCTTCCAATTCCCATTTTAATATCTGGGAGCTCTGTGCCACATTGGCTGCCACTCCTAAACCTATAAGCGATGATGATGTTTGATGGCAGGGCCATGAGGAAGGCCAGTCTTTCCCTGCTATACAGGTTCTATCAGCACCAGTATCCAAAAGACCTTGAAAATACTTTCCATTTATAACTATACTTTTGAAAGGTCTCTGATGTCCTATATTCTGTACCCAAGCTACCACATCAGAGGATCCGAACTGTCCAGTCCCTCTGTGGGGCTGCAGGATCTGGTTGGGTAAATTAATATAAGGTAATAGAAGAAGCTGAGCTATTCTCTGATTTTTATGTAATTGCACAGTCTCTTTCAATGGTCTAATCAGGATTTTTATCTCTCCCTGACTATCTGAATCTACCACATCTGGTATAACTTCAAAATGCTTTTTATAATTGGAACTCCTTCCAATGATAAGTCCCACTGTACCTTGTGGTAATTTACCCAACACTTTAGTGGGAACTGTAGTTACTCCACCCCATGAGGAGAGGATGACATCCTGTGAACTTGCAAGATCTAGTCCTGCACTACCAGGTGTTGCTCTAGGTAAATCATGGATAGTAAATTCTGGAGCCTCAGGGTCTAGGTCTGTATTAGCCTCTCTTGAATTACCGGGGCTGAGAGGATGCCCCTCTTCTAGTTTTTTGAATTAGTGCTATTATCACCTCTTTTTTCTATTAAAGGATTTCCATCTTTGTGGAACTTAGATTTGCAATCATTCCTCCAGTGTCTTCCTTTCTGACACCGTAAACATAATCCAGGAGTCGTATTTCTATGGTCCTTGTTGCCTTGCTCTGTACATGCCTTTTGCATGTGGCCTATTTGCCCACACTTGAAACAGGTGGATTCTGGGGATTGATTATTGCTGCCCCCATATGTTTTCTTCACATAGGTGCTAAATCTCTGCCCTTTCATAGCTGCAGCATATGCCATACCTTGGACAACCGCTGGTGAGGCATCCATGCAAGCCTTGATATAATCCTGTAGAGTACCTGTCTTTTTTACAGGTCTAATAAAATTCTGACATAGGGGGTTGGCATTTTCCCATGCCAACTGTTTAAGGAGTATGTCAGTCCCCTCTGAGGGGGGCATCATCCTATTGACTGCCTCTTCTAGTCTAGAGACAAAGTCTTGATAAGGCTCCTCATTGGATTGCCTTATACTTGAGAGAGCAGTTCCCTTGGTTCCAGGAGGAGGCAATTTTCTCCATGCATTGACTGCATTAAGAGTAATAGTCTCCAGGACATCTTTAGGGATGGAGGTCTGAGACTGAGGGGTGGCATAAGCTCCTGTCCCCAAAAGCATATCCATACCTGGTTTGGTTCCTCTTTTCTTTAAAAAGGAAGCCACAGTCTCTTTAGACCTATCCTCATAATCTGTCCTCCAAAGGATATAATCCCCTGGACTCAAGGTTGCCTTTGCTGTCTGATGCCAGTCATAAGGTGTAAGCCATAAACTGGCAACCATGTCCAATACTTGGATGGTATAGGGTGCTGATGGGCCAGATGTTTTAACAGCTGCCTGTAACTCTTTAAGAGTCTTAAGGGGAATAGGTTCCCAAACAGGTTCTTCCCCATCCAAGGCTTCCACCACTGGGAAGGTGAATGTAGTATCTCCAGTTCGCCTTACTTCTTCCACAGCTCCTCTAAAACCAGAAGGGATCAGAGGGTGTCTTCTAGATTTTTGCTTCACAGCCTTAATGGAATAGAAATGATCGTAATGGTGGTCCCTATCTTCAGAGGGGCCATACTTAGCTGCCTCCTCATCTAGGTCCCAATCATCATTGTCATTATCTTTCTGGGCTTTCACATTACTGGCACCTTCTAATAACAACTCCTTATTACTTGAGGAGGGATTACTTGAACTGGTACCATATGATTTAGCCTTTAATGATATTGGCTCAGCCTCATGTATAGAGGAAGCTGTCTCCTGCACTAGACTTTCAAAATCAGTAGAATCAGTTAATAACTCTCTCATCTGCAACCACAGTGGATATGCATGGGGAGGGAGTTCCCCTTCACCATTTTTCTCAACATATTTTCTCATTTCCTTCCCTACACGTTTCCAATCTGACAAGTTAAGAGTACCTTCTTCAGGGAACCAAGGACTCACTTTCTTAATAAAGGCAAAGAACTCTCTTAGTGAATGTTCCGATACTTTTAATCCCCTGCTTGCCATCATATGCTTAAATGCTGACATAAACAGCCTTTCCTGTTTTGACTCATATTGCCCCATGTTACCTTAAGATTACTTGCCCTTAACCGATGATCCTTTATCGGCGGAAATGCAGCTTCCTGGCAAAAGCCAATCCTAAACCTTAAAAGAAAGAAAAGAAAAGAGAAAGAATTACCTGTCCCAAGGTCCCTGTTCTGGCGCCACCTGCCACGGACTGGCCCACCGGGAGTACCACGACCGTAGGAGAATCAGGGCTTGGGTAGGGGTAGTCAGGAAGGCAAGGATTCGGCGACTGACAGACAGACAACACACTCAAAAGTGGTTTGAATCTGCTGCAATTTTACTTCTGCAAGTCAGTAGTTTATATACAGAAAAGAAAACTATCAAGTCATACAGGAAACAACAAGAGCTTGGCAATAATTCAATTACATCATCTCCTTTTTAAAAAAAAAATTCAAGCACACAGTTACTAATCGGCGCTAGACATATCCCTTCACTCACAAGAACTTTGTGACCTAAAGAGCAGTCTGTGTTTTATAAACTTAGTACAGTCCCTAGACTTGTGAAGGCTTCTTTGCGGTTGCGGCTGTGTCCTTTATCTTTATCTCAGCCGCTCTCTAGTTTATTATGAACTTCTACTTTTCTGGTTCTCATGACCCATTTAGCCAATTTTGATGCTGCAGATCCTCCCTAAGTATTTCTTCAGTTCTTTACCATATATCTCCTCTAATATAAAACTTTTTTACCTGCTGGAATATGGACTCTTGTACTTTTACACCTGTCAGGGGAAGGAGTTCTGCTGTAGTCCTTAAGTTTCCCATGCTGAACTTCCTAAACAGAGGGGCCCACCATCTGCCTCCTATGAAATAATGTTTTCTGCCATAAATCTCTTTAGTTGGGATTCCTAGTGGGTGAGTGTTCATTCCCTAGAAGTGCCTGAGATATTATATTTTCTATTATCTAGAGGCTTGAGGCTTGAGGTCTTTAAGGAATAGTTCATTCTGCTATATCTAAATAAGATCCATGTCCAACTTCCCCTTTCCTCCCCAGTTCACAACCCAAGCATTCATTAATTTTGGCTGTGTTTTATAGATTAATTAGAACATTATCAAAAAAGCAGTTATACAGAACCCATAGCCCAGGGAGCTCATGATCTCTGAAGCACGTCTCCTTTGAGAACGAGACATAACACGGGTACTCTGCCAGGGACCTCCAGGGAGCTTAGTCCCGTGGGACACGTATCTCCCGTCCGCTATTATTGACATAATTGTTCATGTCACACGGGCGACACCGGAGTTGGTGTGGCACAATACACTGTACTTGCTGAGAACAGATGTGAGTTCTATGTGCACTGTATATGGCCAGAAGAGCACAAGAGTGGCTAATCTTACCCTGAATTATCACTTGCTGCTAGAACGTGAAAATGAACGTGATTCAACTCCATTTAAGAATGACAATTTAACCCTAGCTTGCCTTACAAAAACACTCTGCTTTTGAGAAACAGGCACTTTTCTTCTCTACTGTGTTTCCTGTAGGGCCAGAAAGTGAGTTGGCTCAGAACAAGAGAACTGGGCCTCCTATACAAACGGGGCTTATCTAGTTCAATTCAGCATTGGAAACTGACTAGAATAGGAGCTTCTCTTCAGACCAATGCACTGTATGTGATGGGAACTGATGCGAGTGCTATTTGTACTGTGTATGTCCAGAAGAGCACAAGAGTCGCTGCTCTTAGCCTGAGTTAACACTTGCTGTTAGAATGTGAAACTGAATGTGATTCAACTCCTTTTAAGAATGGCAAATGAACACTAGCTTGCCTTACAAGAAAAACACTCTGATTTTGAGAAATGGGCACACATGTACTCTACTGTGTTTCCTATATGGCCAGAACAGTGAGCTGGCTCAGAAAAAAAGAAGTGTGCTTGCTACAAATCGGGCCATATCTAGTTCAACTCAGCATTGGAAACTGACTAGAATAGGAGCTTCTATTCAGTCCAACATACTGTACATGCAGGGAACTAACGCAAATGCTATTTGCACTGTGTATGGCCAGAAGAGCCCAAGAGTGACTGTTCTTAGATTGAGTTAACACTTGCTGGTAGAATGAGAAACTGAAGGTGATTCAACCCGTTTAAGAAGGGCAATTGAAGCCTAGCTTAACTTACAAGAAAAACTTTCTGCTTTTGAGAAAGGGCACTTTTGTACTCTACTGTGCTTCCTAAAGGGAAAGAACATTGAGCCTGCTTAGAACAAAAGAACTGTGCTTCCTACACAAACAGGGCTTATCTAGTTCAACTCAGCATTGGAAACTTACTAGAATAGGAGCTTCTCTTCAGTCCAATACACTGTACTTGCTGGGAACAGAGGTGTGTGCTATTTTCACTGTGTATGGCCAGAAGAGCACAAGAGTGGCTGTTCTTACCCTGAATTAACACTTGCTGCTAGAACGTGAAAGTGAAGTTGATTCAACTCCGTTTAAGAATGGCAATTGAACCATAACTTGCCTTACAAAAAAAAAACTCTGCTTTGGAGAAACATGCACTCTTGTACTCTAATGTGTTTCCCATATGGCCAGAACAGTTTACTGGCTAAGAACAAAAGAACTGTGCTTGCTACATAAACTGGGCATATCTAGTTCAACTCAGCATTGGAAACTGAATAGAATAGGAGCTTCTTTTCAGTCCAACACGTTGTACATGCTGGGAAGAGTGTGAGTGCTATTTGCAGGGTGTATGGCCCGAAGAGCACAGGAGTGGATGTTCTTACCCTGATTTAACAAGTGCTGGTAGAACGTGAAACTGAACGTGATTCAACGCATTTTAAGAATGGCAATTGTACCCTAGCTTGCCTTACAAGAAAAACACCCTGCTTTTGAGAAACGGGCAGTCATGTACTCTACTGTGTTTCCTATAGGGAAAGAACAGTGAACTGGCTCACAACATAAGAACTGTGCTTCCTACACAAACGGGGCATATCTAGTTCAACTCAGCATTGGAAACTGACTAGAATAGGAGCTTCTCTTTAATTCAATACACTGTACTTGCTGGGAGGAGACGCGCTCTTTGCACTGTGTATGGCCATAAAGGCACAAGAGTGGCTGTTCTTAGCCTGAGTTAACACTTGCTGCTAGGACATGAAACTGAAGGTGATTCAACTCCGTTTAAGAATGGCAATTGAACCCTAGCTACAAGAAGAACACTCTGCATTTCAGAAACGGGCACTCTTTTACTCTGCTGTGTTTCCTATAGGGCAAGAACAGTGAGCTGGCTCAGAATAAAAGACCTGTGCTTTTTACACAAACAGGTCATATCTAGTTCAACTCAGCATTGAAAACTGACTAGAATAGGAGCTTTGCTTCAGTCCAACACACTGTACTTGCTGGGAACAGCGCAAGTGCTATTTGCAGTGTGTAAGGCCAGAAGAGCACAAGAGTGGCAGTTCTTAGCCGGAATTAACACTTGCTGCTAGAACGTGAAACTGAACGTGATTCAACTCCTTTTAAGAATGGCAAATGAATCCTAACTTGCCTTACAAGAAAAAAACTCTGCTTTTGAGAAACGAGCACACTTGTACTCTATTGTGTTTCCTATATGGCAAGAACAGTGAGCTGGCTCAGAACAAACAAATTGTTCGTCCTACACAAACGGGGCATATCTAGTTCAACTCAGCATTGGAAACTGACTGGAATAGGAGCTTCTCTTCAGTCCAATGCACTGTATTTCCTGGGAACAGAGGCTAGTGATATTTGCACTGTGTATGGCCAGAAGAGCACAAGCGTGACTGCTCTGAGACTGATTTAACACTTGCTGCTAGAACATGAAACTGAAGGTGATTCAACTCTGATTAAGAATGGGAATGGAAGCCTAGCTTACCTTACAAAAAAAAAAACATTCTGCTTTTGAGAAACCGGCACTCTTTTACTCTACTGTGTTTCCTATAGGGCCAGAGCAGTGAGATGGCTCACAACAAAAGAATTGTGCTTCCTACACAAACGGGACATAACTAGTTCAATTCAGCATTGAAAGCTGTGTAGAATAGGAGTTTCTCTTCAGTCCAATACCCTGTACTTGCTGGGAACAGACGCGAGTGCTATTTGAACTGTGTATGGTTAGAAGAGCACAAGAGTGGCTGTTCTTACCGTGAATTATCATTTGCTGCTAGAACGTGAAACTGAATGTGAGTCAACTCCGTTTAAGAATGGCAATTGTACCCTAGCTTGCCTTACAAGAAAAACCCTCTGCCCTTGAGAAACGGGAAATCTTGGACTCTACTGTGTTTCCTATAGGGCCAGAATAGTGAGCTGGCTCACAACCAAAGAAGTATGCTTCCTACTCAAACGGGGCATATCTAGCTCAACTCAGCAGTGGAAAATAACTAGAATAGGAGCTTCTCTTCAGTCCATCATACTGTACATGCTGGGAACAGACGCGAGGGCTATTTTCTTGTGTATGGCCAGAAGAGCACAAGAGTGGTTGTTCTTAGCCTGATTTAACACTTGCTACTAGAACGAGAAACTGAAAGTGATCAACTCCGTTTAAGAATGGCAATTGAACTCTAGCTAGCCTTAAAAGAAAAACACTCTGCTTTTGAGAAACGGGCAATCTTGTACTCTACTGTGTTTCCTATAGGGCCAGAGCAATGAGCTGGTTCACAACAAAAGAACTGTGCTTCCAACCCAAACGCGACGTATCTAGTTCAACTCTGCATTGGAAACTGACAATAATAGGACCTTCTCTTCAGTTCAATACACTGTACTTGCTGGTAAGAGACACGCTATTTGCACTGTGTATGGGAAGAAGAGCACAAGAGAGGCTGTTATTAGCCTGAGTTAACACTTGCTGCTAGAACGTGAAACTGAACGTGATTCAACTCCTTTTAAGAATGGTAAATGAACCCTACCTTGCCTTACAAAAAAAAAACTCTGCTTTTAAAAAACGAGCACACTTGTACTCTATTGTGTTTCCTATATAGCCAGAAGAGTGAGCTGGCTCAGAACAAACAAATTGTTCGTCCTACACAAATGGGACATATCTAGTTCAACTCAGCTTTGGAAACTGACTAGAATAGGATCTTCTCTTCAGTCCAATACACTGTATTTCCTGGGAACAGAGGCTAGTGCTATTTGCACTCTGTATGGCCAGAAGAGCACAAGTGTGACTGCTCTGAGACTGATTTAACACTTTCCGCTAGATTATGAAACTGAAGGTGATTCAACTCTGATTAAGAATGGCTATTGAAGCCAAGCTTACCTTCCAAGAAAAGGATTCTGCTTTGGAGAAATGGGCACTCTTGTACTCTGCTGTGTTTCCTACAGGGCCAGAGCAGTGAGATGGCTCACAACAAAAAACTGTGCTTCTTACACAAACAGGACATAACTAGTTCAACTCAGCATTGAAAACTTCGTAGAATAGGAGCTTCTCTTCAATCCAATACACTGTACTTGCTGGGACAGACGCGAGTGCTATTTGCACTGTGTATGGCCAGAAGAGCAAAAGAGTGGCAATTCTTACCCTGAATTAACACTTTCTGCTAGAACGTGAAACTGAACGTGATTGAACCACGTTAAGAATGGCAATTGAATCATAGATTGTATTTTAAGAAAAACATTCTGCTTTTGAGAAACGAGCACTCTTGTATCTACTGTCTTTCCTACAGGGCCAGAAGAGTGTGCTGCCTAACAACAAAAGAACTGTGCTTATTACACAAACGGGGCTTATATAGTTCAAATCTTGAGAAACGGGCACTCTTGTACTCTACTGTGTTTCCTTTAGGGCCAGAGCAATGAGCTGGCTCACAACAAAAGAACTGTGCTTCCTACACAAAGGGGAATATCTAGTTCAACTCAGCATTGGAAACTGACAAGAATAGGAGCTTCTCTTCAGTTCAATACACTGTACTTGCTGGTAAGAGACATGCTATTTGCACCGTGTATGGGAAGAAGAGCACAAGAGAGGCTGTTCTTAGCCTGAGTTAACACTCGCTGCTAGAGCGTGAAACTGAAGGTGATTCAACTCCGTTTAAAATGGCAATTGAACTCTAGCTTGCCTTACAAGAAACACACTCTGATTGGAGAAACGAGCACTCTTGTACTCTACTGTGTTTCCCATAGGGCCAGAACAGTTTGCTGGCTAAGAACAATAGAATTGTGCTTGCTACACATATGGAGTATATCTAGTTCAACTCAGCATAGGAAATTGACTAGAATAGGAGCTTCTCTTCACTCCAACACACTGTACTTGCAGGGAACAGACGTGAGTGCTATTTGCACTGTGTATGGCCTGAAGAGCACAAGAGTGGCTCTTCTAAACCTGAGTTAACACTTGCTTCTAGAACGTGAAAATAAAGGGGATTCAACTCAGTGTAAGAATGGCAATTGAACCCTAACTTGCCTTACAAGAAAAACACTCTGCTTTTGAAAATCGGGCAGTCTTGTATCTTCTCTCTGTCCAATACACTGTACTTGCTGAGAACAGACGCGAGTGGTATTTGCTCTGTGTATGGCCAGAAGAACACAAGAGTTGCTGTTCTTAGCCTGAGTTAACACTTGCAGCTAGAAGGTGAAACTGAACCTGATTCAACTCTGTTTTAGAATGGCAATTGAACCCTAGATTGTCTTACAAGAAAAACACTCTGCTTTTGAGAAACGGGCACTCTTGTATTCTCCTGTGTTTACTATAAGGCCAGAGCAGTGAGCTGCCTCACAAAAAAAGAACTGTGCTTCCTACACAATCGGGGCATATCTACTTCAACTCAACATGGGAAACTGACTAGAAATAGGACCTTCTCTTCTGTCCAATACACTGTATTTGATGGGAAAAGATGCAAATGCTATTTGTACTGTGTATGGCCAGAAGAGCACAAGAATGACTGTTCTTAGGGTGAGTTAACACTTGCTGCTAGAACGTGAAACTGAACGTTATTTAACTCCCTTTAAGAATGGCAATTTAACTCTAGGTGTCCTTAAAAATATATGCTTTTGAGAAACGGGCATTCTTGCCCTCTACTGTGTTTCTTATAGGGCCAGAAGAGTAAGCTGGCTCACAACAAAAGAACTGTGCTTCCTACACAAACGGGGCATTTCTAGTTCAACTCAGCATTGGAAACTGACTAGAATAAGAGCTTCTCTTCAATTCAATACACTGTATTTGCTGGGAACAGTAGCGAGTGCCATTTGCACTGTGTATGTACTGAAGAGCACAAGAGTGGCTTTTCTTACCCTGAATTAACACTTGCAGCTAGAACATGAAACTGAAATTGATTCAACTCGTTTAAGAATGGCAATAGAACCCTAGATTGCCTTACAAGAAAAACACTCTGCTTTTGAGAATCAGGCAGTCTTGTACTCTACTGTGTTTCCTACAGGGCCAGAAGAGTGTGCTGCCTCACAACAAAAGAACTGTGCTTATTACACAAACGGGGCTTATATAGTTCAAATCAGCATTGGAAACTGACTAGAAATAGGAGCTTCTCTTCCATCCAATACACTGTACTTGCTTTGAACAGACGCGAGTGGTATTTGCACTGTGTATGGCCAGAAGAACACAAGAGTTGCTGTTATTAGAGTTAAATAACTCTTGATGCTAGAACGGGAAATTGAAGGTGATTCAAATCCATTTAAGAATGGCAATTCAACCCTAGCTTGTCTTGCAAGAAAAACACTCCTCTTTTGAGAAATGGGCACTCTTGAACTCTACAGTGTTTCCTATATGACCAGAATAGTGAGCTGCCTCACAACAAAAGAACTGTGCTTCCTACACAAACGGGACTATACTAGTTCACTTCAGCATTGGAAACAGACTAGAATAGGAGCTTCTCTTCAGTCCAACACACTGTATTTGCTGGGAACTGAGGCGAGGGCTATTTGCACTGTGTAAGGCCAGAAGACCACAAGATGGCTGTTCTTAGCCTGAGTTAACACTTTCTGCTAGAATGTGAAATTGAAAGTGATTCAACTCCATTTAAGAATGGCAATTGCACCCTATCTTTCCGTAGAAGAAAAACACTGCTTTTCAGAAATGGGCACTCTTGTACTCTACTGTGTTTCCAATAGGGAAAGAACAGTGAGCTGGCTCACAACAAAAGAACTGTGCTTCATACACAAACGGGACATAACTAGTTCAACTCAGCATTGGAAACAGACTAGAATAGGAACTTCTCTTCAATCTAATACACTGTACTTGCTGGGAACAGACGCGAGTGGTATTTGCTCTGTGTATGGACAGAAGAGCAAAAGAGTGGCTGTTTTTATGCTGAATTAACACTTTCTGTTGGAACGTGAAACTGTATGTGATTCAACTCCACTTTAGAATGGCAATTGAACCCTAGCTTGCCTTACAAGAAAAACACTCTGCTTTTGAGAATCGGGCACTCTTGTACTGTACTGTGTTTCCCATAGGCCCAGAACAGTTAGGTGACTCAGAACAAAAGAATTGTGCTTCATACACAAACGGGGCATATCTAGTTCAACTCAACATTGAATACTGACTAGAATACAAGCTTCTCTTCAGTACAATACATTGTACTTGCTGGGAACAGTGAGCTGGCTCAGAACAAAAGAACTGTGCATCCTACACAAACGGGGCATATCTATTCATCTCAGCATTGGTAACTGACTAAAATAGGAGCTCTCTTCCGTCCAATACACTGTATTTGCTGGGAACAGATGTGAGTGCTTTTTGAACTGTGTATGACAAGAAGAGCACAAGAGTGGCTGTTCTTACCCTTAATTAACACTTGCTGCTAGAACCTGAAACTTAACGTGATTCAACTTCGTTTAAGAATGGCAATTGAACCATAGTTGCCTACAAGTACAACACTCTGCTTTTGAGAAACGGGCAATCTTATACTCTACTGTGTTATCTATAGGGCAGGAACAGTGAGTGGGCTAGAAGAAAAGAACTGTGCTTCCAACACAATCAGGGTATATCTAGTTCAAGTCAGCATTGGAAATTGACTAGAATAGAAGCTCTCTTCAGTCCAATACACTGTACTTGCTGGGAACAGACGTGAATGCTATTTGCACTGTGTATGGCCAGAAGATCAGAGGATTTGCTGGTCTTTCCCTGAATTAACACTTGCTGCTAGAAAGTGAATCCGAATGTGATTCAACTCCGTTTAAGAATGGCTATAGAACCCTACCTTGCCTTACAAGAAATCACTCTGATTTTGACAAATGGGCACTCTTGTACAATAATGTGTTTCCTATAGGGCCAGAACAGTGAGCTGTCTCAGACCAAAAGAACTGTGCTTCCTACACAAACGGTGCATATCGAGTTCCACTCAGCATTGGATACTGACTGGAATGGGAGCTTCTCTTCAGTCCAATACACTGTACTTGCTGCCAACAGACGCGAGTGGAATTTGCTCTGTGTATGGCCAAAAGAGAACAAGAGTGGATTTCTTTACCCTGAATTAACACTTGCTGATAGAACGTAAACTGAACATGATTGAAATCCGTTAAAGAATGGCAATTAAAACCTAGCTTACCTATAATGAAAAACCCTCTGATTTCAGAAACGGGCATGCTTGTTCTGAATGTGTTTCCTATAGGGACAAAACAGTGTGCTGGCTCAGAACAAGAGAACTGTGCTTCCTACAAAATCAGGCATATCTAGTTCAACTCAGAATTGGATGCTGACTAGAATAGGAGCTCTCTTCAGTCCAATACACTGTACTTGCTGGGAACAGACGCGAGTGCTATTTGCACTGTGCATGGCCAGAAGAGCACAAGCGTGACTGTTCTTACCATGAATTAAGACCTCCTGCTAGAACGTGAAACTGATCGTGATTCAAATCCGTTTAATAATGGTCATTCATCCCTAGCTTGCCTTATAAAAAAAACACTTTGCTTTTGTGAAACGGGCACTCTTGTACTCTTCTGTGTTTTTTATAGGGCCGGAACACTGAGCTGGCTCAGATCAAAAGAACTGTGCTTCCTACACAAACGGGGCATATCTAGTTCAACTCAGCTTTGGAAACGGACTAGAATAGCAGCTGCTCTTAAGTCAAATACACTGTACTTGCTGGGAAGAGACACGAGTGCTATTTGTAGTTTGTATGGCCCAAGAGCACAAGAGTGGCTGTACTTACACTGAATTAATACTTGCTGCTAGATCGTGAAAGTGAATGTGAATCAACTCCGTTTAAAATGGCAATTGAACCTTAGATTGCCTTACAGGAAAAACACTCTGCTTTTGAGAAATGGGCACTCTTGTACTCTAATGTGTTTCATATAGTGCCAAATAGTGAGTTGGCACAGAACAAAAGAACTCTGCTTCCTACACAAACCGAGCATATGTAGTTCAACTCAGCATTGGAAACTGACTAGAATAGGAGCTTCTCTTCAGTCCAATACAGTGTACTTGCTGGGAACAGACGCGAGTGCTATTTGCACTGTGTATGGACATAATTGCACAAGAGTGCCTGTTCTTACCCTGAATTAAACATGCTGCTAGAACGGGAAACTGAACTGGATACAATTCCTTTCAAGAATGGCAATTGAACCCTGGCTTGCCTTACAAGAAAAACATTCTGCTTTTGAGAAACGGGCACTCTTGTACTCTACTGTGTTTCCTATAGGGCCAGAAGATTGAGTGGATCACTACAAAAGAACTGTGCTTCCTACAAAAACAGGGCATTTATAGATCAACTCAGCATTGGAAACTGACTAGAATAAGAGCTCTCTTCAGTCCAATACACTGTACTTGCTGGGAACAGACGCGAGTGCTATATACACTGTGTATGGCCAGAAGAGCAAAAGAGTGACTGCTTTTATGCTGAATTAACACTTTCTGTTGGAAAGTGAAACTGTATGTGATTCAACTCCACTTTAGAATGGCAATTGAACCCTAGCTTGCCTTACAAGAAAAACACTCTGCTTTTGAGAATCAGGCACTCTTGTACTGTACTGTGTTTCCTATAGGCCCAGAACAGTAGGTGACTAGGAACAAAAGAATTGTGCTTCATACACAAACGGGGCATATCTAGTTCAACTCAACATTGAATACTGACTAGAATACAAGCTTCTCTTCAGTCCAATACACTGTACTTGCTGGGAACTGACGCTAGTGCTACTAGCACTGTGTACGTTCAGAAGACCACAAGAGTGGCTTTTCTTACCCTGAATTAACACTTGCTGCTAGATCGTGAAACTGAGCGTAATACAACTCTGCTTAAGAATGGCAATTTATCCCTAGATTGCCTTACAAGAAATACACTCTGCTTTTGAGAAATGGGCACTCTAGTACTCTACTGTGTTTCCTATATGGCCAAAACAGTGAGATTTTGCAGAACAAAAGAACTGTGCTTCCTACACAAAAGGGGCATATCTAGTTCAACTCAGCATTGGAAAATGACTAGAATAGGAGCTTCTCTTCAGTCCAATACACTCTACTTGCCTAGAAACACGCGATTGCTATTTGAACTGTTGAGGCCAGAAGAGCTCAATAGTGTCTGTTCTTACCCTGAATAAACACTTGCTACTAGTACGTGAAACTGAGCATGATTCAACTCCTTTGAAAATGGAAATTGAACCCTAGCTTGCCTTACAAGAAATCCCCTCTGCTTTTGAGAAACAGGCACTCTTTTACTACACAGTGAACTGGCTCAGAACAAAAGAACTGTGCTTCCTACACAAACGGGACATATCTAGTTCAACTCATCATTGCAAACTGACTAAAATAGGAGCTTCTCTTCAGTCCAATACACTGTACTTCCTGGGAAGACACGCGAGTGTTATTTGCAATGTGTATGGCCATAAGAGCAAAAGAGTGGCTGTTCTTACCCTATTTACAATTGCTAGTAGAAGGTGGAACTGAATGTGATTCAATTCCGTTTAAGAATGTCAATTGAAATGTAGCTTGCCTTATAAGAAAAAGACTCTGCTTTTGAGAAATGGGCACTCTTGTACTCCACTGTGTTATCTATAGGGCCAGAAGAGTGAGCTGGCTCAGAAAAAAAAACAACTGTGCTTCTGACACAATCGGGGCATATCTAGTTAAACTCAGCATTGGAAACTTACTAGAAAAAAAAAAACTTCTCTTCAATCCAATACACTGTACTTTGTGGGAACAGATGCGAATGCTATTTGCACTGAGTATGGCCAGAAGAATACAAGAGTGGATGTTCTTACCCTGAATTAACATGTGCTGCTAGAATGTGAAACTGAATTTATTCAACTCCTTTTAAGAACGGCAATTGAACAATAGCCTGCGTTACAAGGAAAACACTCTGCCTGAGAAACGTGACCTCTTAGAGTCTACTGTGTTTCCTATATGGCCAGAACACTGAGCTGGCTAGGAAAAAAAGAACTGTGCGTCCAACACAAACGGGGCATATCTTGTTCTACTCAGCTTTGGAAACGGACTAGAATAGGAGCTGCTCTTAAGTCAAATACACTGTACTTGCTGGGAAGAGACATGAGTGCTATTTGTAGTTAGTATGGCCCAAGAGCACAAGAGTGGCTGTTCTTACACTGAATTAACACTTGGTGCTAGATCGTGAAAGTGAATGTGCATCAACTACGTTTAAAATGGCAATTGAACCTTAGATTGCCTTACAGGAAAAACACTCTGCTTTTGAGAAATGGGCACTCTTGTACTCTAATGTGTTTCCTATAGTGCCAAATAGAGAGTTGGCACAGAACAAAAGAACTCTGCTTTCTACACAAACCGAGCATATGTAGTTCAACTCAGCATTGGAAACTGACTAGAATAGGAGCTTCTCTTCAGTCCAATACAGTGTACTTGCTGGGAACAGACGTGAGTGCTATTTGCACTGTGTATGGACATAATTGCACAAGAGTGCCTGTTCTTACCCTGAAATAAACTTGCTGCAAGAACGTGAAACTGAACTGGATACAACTCCTATCAAGAATGGCAATTGAACCCTGGCTTGCCTTACAAGAAAAACACTCTGCTTTTGAAAAACGGGCACTCTTGTACTCTACTGTGTTTCCTATAGGGCCAGAAGATTGAGTGGATCACTACAGAAGAACTGTACTTCTTACAGAAAAAGGGCATTTCTAGATCAACTCAGCATTGGAAACTGACTAGAATAAGAGCTCTCTTCAGTCCAATACACTGTACTTGCTGGGAACAGACGCGAGTGCTATATACACTGTGTATGGCCAGAAGAGCACAAGAGTGGCTGTTCTTATGCTGAATTAACACTTTCTGTTGGAACGTGAAACTGTATGTGATTCAACTCCACTTTAGAATGGCAATTGAACCCTAGCTTGCCTTACAAGAAAAACTCTCTGCTTTTGAGAATCGGGCACTCTTGTACTGTACTGTGTTTCCCATAGGCCCAGAACAGTTAGGTGACTCAGAACAAAAGAATTGTGCTTCATACACAAACGGGGCATATCTAGTTCAACTCAACATTGAATACTGACTAGAATACAAGCTTCTCTTCAGTACAATACATTGTACTTGCTGGGAACAGTGAGCTGGCTCAGAACAAAAGAACTGTGCATCCTACACAAACGGGGCATATCTATTCGTCCCAGCATTGGTAACTGACTAAAATAGGAGCTCTCTTCCGTCCAATACACTGTATTTGCTGGGAACAGATGTGAGTGCTTTTTGAACTGTGTATGACAAGAAGAGCACAAGAGTGGCTGTTCTTACCCTTAATTAACACTTGCTGCTAGAACCTGAAACTTAACGTGATTCAACTTCGTTTAAGAATGGCAATTGAACCATAGCTTGCCTACAAGTACAACACTCTGCTTTTGAGAAACGGGCAATCTTATACTCTACTGTGTTATCTATAGGGCAGGAACAGTGAGTGGGCTAGAAGAAAAGAACTGTGCTTCCAACACAATCAGGGTATATCTAGTTCAACTCAGCATTGGAAATTGACTAGAATAGAAGCTCTCTTCAGTCCAATACACTGTACTTGCTGGGAACAGACGTGAATGCTATTTGCACTGTGTATGGCCAGAAGATCAGAGGATTTGCTGGTCTTTCCCTGAATTAACACTTGCTGCTAGGAAGTGAATCCGAATGTGATTCAACTCCGTTTAAGAATGGCTATAGAACCCTACCTTGCCTTACAAGAAATCACTCTGATTTTGACAAATGGGCACTCTTGTACAATAATGTGTTTCCTATAGGGCCAGAACAGTGAGCTGTCTCAGACCAAAATAACTGTGCTTCCTACA
Organism: Peromyscus maniculatus bairdii; assembly: GCF_049852395.1. Taxonomy (NCBI): domain Eukaryota; kingdom Metazoa; phylum Chordata; class Mammalia; order Rodentia; family Cricetidae; genus Peromyscus; species Peromyscus maniculatus. The sequence continues at coordinate 34,575,745 of NC_134856.1, read as the reverse complement.
CAAACGGTGCATATCGAGTTCCACTCAGCATTGGATACTGACTGGAATGGGAGCTTCTCTTCAGTCCAATACACTGTACTTGCTGCCAACAGACGCGAGTGGAATTTGCTCTGTGTATGGCCAGAAGAGAACAAGAGTGGATTTCTTTACCCTGAATTAACACTTGCTGATAGAACGTAAACTGAACATGATTCAAATCCGTTAAAGAATGGCAATTAAAACCTAGCTTACCTATAATGAAAAACCCTCTGATTTCAGAAACGGGCATGCTTGTTCTGAATGTGTTTCCTATAGGGACAAAACAGTGTGCTGGCTCAGAACAAGAGAACTGTGCTTCCTACAAAATCAGGCATATCTAGTTCAACTCAGCATTGGATGCTGACTAGAATAGGAGCTCTCTTCAGTCCAATACACTGTACTTGCTGGGAACAGACGCGAGTGCTATTTGCACTGTGCATGGCCAGAAGAGCACAAGCGTGACTGTTCTTACCATGAATTAAGACCTCCTGCTAGAACGTGAAACTGATCGTGATTCAAATCCGTTTAATAATGGTCATTCATCCCTAGCTTGCCTTATAAAAAAAAACCACTTTGCTTTTGTGAAACGGGCACTCTTGTACTCTTCTGTGTTTTTTATAGGGACGGAACACTGAGCTGGCTCAGATCAAAAGAACTGTGCTTCCTACACAAACGGGGCATATCTAGTTCAACTCAGCTTTGGAAACGGACTAGAATAGGAGCTGCTCTTAAGTCAAATACACTGTACTTGCTGGGAAGAGACACGAGTACTATTTGTAGTTTGTATGGCCCAAGAGCACAAGAGTGGCTGTACTTACACTGAATTAATACTTGCTGCTAGATCGTGAAAGTGAATGTGAATCAACTCCGTTTAAAATGGCAATTGAACCTTAGATTGCCTTACAGGAAAAACACTCTGCTTTTGAGAAATGGGCACTCTTGTACTCTAATGTGTTTCCTATAGTGCCAAATAGTGAGTTGGCACAGAACAAAAGAACTCTGCTTCCTACACAAACCGAGCATATGTAGTTCAACTCAGCATTGGAAACTGACTAGAATAGGAGCTTCTCTTCAGTCCAATACAGTGTACTTGCTGGGAACAGACGCGAGTGCTATTTGCACTGTGTATGGACATAATTGCACAAGAGTGCCTGTTCTTACCCTGAATTAAACATGCTGCTAGAACGGGAAACTGAACTGGATACAATTCCTTTCAAGAATGGCAATTGAACCCTGGCTTGCCTTACAAGAAAAACACTCTGCTTTTGAGAAACGGGCACTCTTGTACTCTACTGTGTTTCCTATAGGGCCAGAAGATTGAGTGGATCACTACAAAAGAACTGTGCTTCCTACAAAAACAGGGCATTTATAGATCAACTCAGCATTGGAAACTGACTAGAATAAGAGCTCTCTTCAGTCCAATACACTGTACTTGCTGGGAACAGACGCGAGTGCTATATGCACTGTGTATGGCCAGAAGAGCAAAAGAGTGACTGCTTTTATGCTGAATTAACACTTTCTGTTGGAAAGTGAAACTGTATGAGATTCAACTCCACTTTAGAATGGCAATTGAACCCTAGCTTGCCTTACAAGAAAAACACTCTGCTTTTGATAATCAGGCACTCTTGTACTGTACTGTGTTTCCTATAGGCCCAGAACAGTAGGTGACTCAGAACAAAAGAATTGTGCTTCATACACAAACGGGGCATATCTAGTTCAACTCAACATTGAATACTGACTAGAATACAAGCTTCTCTTCAGTCCAATACACTGTACTTGCTGGGAACTGACGCTAGTGCTACTAGCACTGTGTACGTCCAGAAGACCACAAGAGTGGCTTTTCTTACCCTGAATTAACACTTGCTGCTAGAACGTGAAACTGAGCGTAATACAACTCTGCTTAAGAATGGCAATTTATCCCTAGATTGCCTTACAAGAAATACACTCTGCTTTTGAGAAACGGGCACTCTAGTACTCTACTGTGTTTCCTATATGGCCAAAACAGTGAGATTTTGCAGAACAAAAGAACTGTGCTTCCTACACAAAAGGGGCATATCTAGTTCAACTCAGCATTGGAAAATGACTAGAATAGGAGCTTCTCTTCAGTCCAATACACTCTACTTGCTGAGAACACACGCGATTGCTATTTGAACTGTTGAGGCCAGAAGAGCTCAATAGTGTCTGTTCTTACCCTGAATAAACACTTGCTACTAGTACGTGAAACTGAGCATGATTCAACTCCTTTGAAAATGGAAATTGAACCCTAGCTTGCCTTACAAGAAATCCCCTCTGCTTTTGAGAAACAGGCACTCTTTTACTACACAGTGAACTGGCTCAGAACAAAAGAACTGTGCTTCCTACACAAACGGGGCATATCTAGTTCAACTCATCATTGCAAACTGACTAAAATAGGAGCTTCTCTTCAGTCCAATACACTGTACTTCCTGGGAAGACACGCGAGTGTTATTTGCAATGTGTATGGCCATAAGAGCAAAAGAGTGGCTGTTCTTACCCTATTTACAATTGCTAGTAGAAGGTGGAACTGAATGTGATTCAATTCCGTTTAAGAATGTCAATTGAAATGTAGCTTGCCTTATAAGAAAAAGACTCTGCTTTTGAGAAATGGGCACTCTTGTACTCCACTGTGTTATCTATAGGGCCAGAAGAGTGAGCTGGCTCAGAAAAAAAAACAACTGTGCTTCCGACACAATCGGGGCATATCTAGTTAAACTCAGCATTGGAAACTTACTAGAAAAAAAAAACTTCTCTTCAATCCAATACACTGTACTTTGTGGGAACAGATGCGAATGCTATTTGCACTGAGTATGGCCAGAAGAATACAAGAGTGGATGTTCTTACCCTGAATTAACATGTGCTGCTAGAATGTGAAACTGAATTTATTCAACTCCTTTTAAGAACGGCAATTGAACAATAGCCTGCGTTACAAGGAAAACACTCTGCCTGAGAAACGTGACCTCTTAGAGTCTACTGTGTTTCCTATATGGCCAGAACACTGAGCTGGCTAGGAAAAAAAGAACTGTGCGTCCAACACAAACGGGGCATATCTTGTTCTACTCAGCTTTGGAAACGGACTAGAATAGGAGCTGCTCTTAAGTCAAATACACTGTACTTGCTGGGAAGAGACATGAGTGCTATTTGTAGTTAGTATGGCCCAAGAGCACAAGAGTGGCTGTTCTTACACTGAATTAACACTTGGTGCTAGATCGTGAAAGTGAATGTGAATCAACTACGTTTAAAATGGCAATTGAACCTTAGATTGCCTTACAGGAAAAACACTCTGCTTTTGAGAAATGGGCACTCTTGTACTCTAATGTGTTTCCTATAGTGCCAAATAGAGAGTTGGCACAGAACAAAAGAACTCTGCTTTCCACACCAACCGAGCATATGTAGTTCAACTCAGCATTGGAAACTGACTAGAATGGGAGCTTCTCTTCAGTCCAATACAGTGTACGTGCTGGGAACAGACGTGAGTGCTATTTGCACAGTGTATGGACATAATTGCACAAGAGTGCCTGTTCTTACCCTGAAATAAACTTGCTGCAAGAACGTGAAACTGAACTGGATACAACTCCTTTCAAGAATGGCAATTGAACCCTGGCTTGCCTTACAAGAAAAACACTCTGCTTTTGAGAAATGGGCACTCTTGTACTCTACTGTGTTTCCTGTAGGGCCAGAAGATTGAGTGGATCACTACAAAAGAACTGTACTTCTTACAGAAAAAGGGCATTTCTAGATCAACTCAGGATTGGAAACTGACTAGAATAAGAGCTCTCTTCAGTCCAATACACTGTACTTGCTGGGAACAGACGCGAGTGCTATATACACTGTGTATGGCCAGAAGAGCACAAGAGTGGCTGTTCTTATGCTCAATTAACACTTTCTGTTGGAACGTGAAACTGTATGTGATTCAACTCCACTTTAGAATGGCAATTGAACCCTAGCTTGCCTTATAAGAAAAACACTCTGCTTTTGAGAATCGGGCACTCTTGTACTGTACTGGGTTTCCTATAGGCCCAGAACAGTTAGGTGACTCAGAACAAAAGAACTGTGCTTCATACACAAACGGGGCATATCTAGTTCAACTCAACATTGAATACTGACTAGAATACGAGCTTCTCTTCAGTCCAATACACTGTACTTGCTGGGAACAGTGAGGTGGCTCAGTACAAAAGAACTGTGCATCCTACACAAAGGGGGCTTATCTAGTTCGTCTCAGCATTGGAAACTGACTAAAATAGGAGCTCTCTTCAGTCCAATACACTGTATTTGCTGGGAACAGATGTGAGTGTTTTAGCACTGTGTATGACAAGAAGAGCACAAGAGTGGCTGTTCTTACCCTTAATTAGCACTTGCTGCTTGAACCTGAAACTTAACGTGATTCAACTGCGTTTAAGAATGGCAATTGAACCATAGCTTGCCTACAAGTAAAACACTCTACTTTTGAGAAACGGGCACTCTTGTACTCTACTGTGTTATCTATAGGGCCAGAACAGTGAGTGGGCTCAGAACAAAAGAACTGTGCTTCCGACACAATCGGGGTATATCTGGTTCAACTCAGCATTGGAAATTGACTAGAATAGAAGCTCTCTTCAGTCCAATACACTGTACTTGCTGGGAACAGACGTGAATGCTATTTGCACTGTGTATGGCCAGAAGATCAGAGGATTGGCTGGTCTTACCCTGCATTAACACTTGCTGCTAGAAAGGGAATCTGAATGTGATTCAACTCCGTTTAAGAATGGCTATAGGACCCTATGTTGCCATACAGGAAAACACTCTGCTTTTGAGAAACGGTCACTCTTGTACTCTACAGTGTTTCGTGTATGGCCAGAACAGTGAGCTGTCTCAGAACAAAAGAATTGTGATTCCGACACAAACGGGGCATGTCTAGTTCAACTAAGCATTGGAAACTGACTAGAATATAAGCTCTATTCATTCCGAACTCAGTACTTGCTGGGAAGAGACCCAATTGCTATTTGCAGTGTTTGGCCAGAAGAGAATGAGAGTGGATGTTCTTACCGTGAATTAACACTTCCTGCTAGAATGGGAAACTGAATATTATTCAATTCCGTTTAAGGATGGCAATTAAACCCTAGCATGCCTACCAGAAAAACACTCTGCTTTTTAGAAATGGGCACTCTTGTACTCTACTGTGGTTCCTATCGGGCCAAAACAGTGAGCTGGATCAGAACAATAGAACTGTGCTTGCTACCCAAAGGAGGCATATCTAGTTCATCTCAGCATTGGAAACTGAAAAGAATAGGAGTTCTCTTCAGTCCAATACACTGTACTTGGTGGGAACAAAAGAAAGTGATATTTGCACAGTGTATGGCCTGAAGAGCACAGAATGGCTGTTTTTAACCTGAATGAACACTTGCTGCTAGAACGTGAAACTGAACGTGATTCAATTCCATTTAAGAATGGCAATTGAACCCTAGCTTGCCTTACAAGGAAAACACTCTGCTTTTGAGAAACTGTAACTCCTATACTCTACTTTGTTTGCTATAGGGCCAGAAGAGTGAGGTGGCTCAAAACAAAAGAAATGTGCTTCCAACTCAAACGGGGCATATTCAGTTTAACTCAGCATTGGAAACTAAGTAGAATACGTGCTTCTCTGCAGTCCAATATACTGTACATGCTGGGAACAAACGCGAATGCTATTTGCAATGGGTATGGCCTGAAGAGCACAATAGTGTATGTTCTTACCCTGAATTAATACTTGCTTCTAGAGCATGACAATGAACATGATTCAATTCCTTTTAGAATGGCAATTGAACCCTAGCTTGCCTTACAAGAAAAACACTCTGCTTTTGAAACACGTGCACTCTTGTACAATACTGTGTTTCCTATAGGGCCAGAACAGTGAGCTCTCTCAGACCAAAAGAACTGTGCTTCCTACACGAACGGGGCATATCTAGTTCAACTCAGCATCAAAACTGACTAGAATAGGAGCTTCTCTTCAGTCCAATACACTGTACTTGCTGAAAACAGACACGAGTGGTATCTTCACTGTGGATGGCCAGAAGAGCACAAGAGTGGCTATTATTACCCTGAATTAACACTTGCTGATAGAACGTAAACTGAACATGATTCAAATCCGTTAAAGAATGGCAATTAAAACCTAGCTTACCTATAATGAAAAACACTCTGATTTGAGAAACGGGCACTCTTGTTCTTAATGTGTTTCCTATAGGGACAGAACAGTGAGCTGGCTCAGAACAATAGAACTATGCTTCCAACAATATCGGGCATATCTAGTTCAACTCAGCATTGGAAACTGACTAGAATAGGAGCATCTCTTCAGTACAATACACTGTACATGCAGGGAACAAAAGCGAGTGCTATTTGCACTGTGCATGGCCAGAAGAGCACAAGCGTGGCTGTTCTTACCATGAATTAAGACCTGCTGCTAGAACATGAAACAGATCGTGATTCAAATCCGTTTAATAATGGCCATTCATCCGTAGCTTGCCTTATAAAAAAAACACTCTGCTTTTGAGAAACGGCCACTCTTGTACTCTATTGTGTTTCCTATATGGCCAGTACAGTGAGATGGTTCAGTACAAAAAAACTGTGCTTCCTACACGAACGGGGCATATCTAGTTCAACTCAGCATCAAAACTGACTAGAATAGGAGCTTCTCTTCAGTCCAATACACTGTACTTGCTGGGAACAGACGCGAGTGCTATCTTCACTGTGTATGGCCAGAAGAGCAAGAGAGTGGCTATTATTACCCTGAATTAACACTTGCTGCTAGAAAGTGAAACTGAACGTGATTCAACTCCGTTTTTAGAATGGAAATTGAACCTTAGCTTGCCTTACAAGAAAAGCACTCTGCTTTTGAGAAACGGGCCCTCTTGCACTCTACTGTGTTTCATATAGGGCCAGAACAGTGAGCTAGTTCAGAACAAAAGAACTTTCCTTCCTACACAAACGTAACATATCTAGTTCAACTCATCATTGGAAACTGACTAGATTAGGAGCTTCTCTTCAGCCCAATATACTGTACTTGTTGGGAAAAAAAGCAAGTGCTAATTACACTTTTTATGGCCTGAGGAGCAGAGAATGGCTGTTGTTACCCTGAATTAACACTTGCTGCTTGAACGTGAACCTAAACGTGATTCAATTCCATTTAAGAATGGCATTGCACCTATCTTTCCTTACAAGGAAAACACTCTGCTTTTGAGAAACGGGCACTCTTGTACTCTACTGTGTTTCCTATAGGGCCCTAACAGTGAGCTGGAGCAGAACAAAAGAACTCTGCATCCAACTCAAACGGGGCATATCTAGTTCAACTCAGCCTTGGAAACTGACTAGAATAGCATCTTCTCTTCAGTACAATACACTGTAATTGCTGGGAACAGACACAAGGGCTATTTGCACTGTGTATGGCCAGAAGAGCGAAGAGTGGATGTTCCTACCCTGAATTAAGACCTGCTGCTGGAACGGGAAACTGAACGTGATTCAACTCCGTTTAAGAAAGGCAATTGAAACCTACTTTGCCTTACAAGAAAAACACCCTGCTTTTGAGAAACGGGCACTCTTGTACTCTACTGTGTTTCCTCTAGGGCCAGAACAGTGAGCTGTTTCAGAAAAAAAGAACTGTGCTTCCTACACAAAAGGGACATATCTAGTTCAACTCAGCATTGGAAACTGAGTAGAATAGGAGCACTCTTCATTCCAATACACTGTACTTGCTGGGAACAGACGTGAGTGCTATTTTCAGTGTGTATGGCCAGAAGAGCACAAGAGTGGTTTCTCTTCCCCTGAATTAAGACTTTCGGCTAGAAAGTGAAACTGAATGTGATTCATCTCGGTTTAAGAATGGAATTGGACCGTAGCTTGCCTTACAAGAAAAGCACTCTGCTTTTGAGAAACAGGCACTCTTGTACTCTTCTGTGTTTCTTATAGGGCCGGAACACTGAGCTGGCTCAGATCAAAAGAACTGTGCTTCCTACACAAACGGGGCATATCTAGTTCAACTCAGCTTTGGAAACGGACTAGAATAGGAGCTGCTCTTAAGTCAAATACACTGTACTTGCTGGGAAGAGACACGAGTGCTATTTGTAGTTTGTATGGCTCAAGAGCACAAGAGTGGCTGTTCTTACACTGAATTAACACTTGGTGCTAGATCCTTAAAGTGAATGAGAATCAACTCCGTTTTAAATGGCAATTGAACCTTAGATTGCCTTACAGGAAAAACACTCTGCTTTTGAGAAATGGGCACTCTTGTACTCTACTGTGTTTCCTGTAGTGACAAATAGTGAGTTGGCACAGAACAAAAGAACACTGCTTCCTACACAAACCGAGCATATGTAGTTCAACTCAGCATTGTAAACTGACTAGAATAGGAGCTTCTCTTCAGTCTAATACATGTACTTGCTGGGAACACGCGAGTGCTATTTGCACTGTGTATGGACATAATTGCACAAGAGTTCCTGTTCTTACCCTGAATTAAACATGCTGCTAGAACGTGAAACTGAACGGGATACAATTCCTTTCAAGAATGCAATTCAACCCTGGCTTGCCTTACAAGAAAAACACTCTGCTTTTGAGAAACGGGCACTCTTGTACTCTACTGAGTTTCCTATAAGGCCAGAACATTGAGTGGATCACTACAAAAGAACTGTGCTTCCTACAGAAACAGGGCATTTCTAGATCAACTCAGCAGTGGAAACTGAGGAGAAAAGAGCTCTCTTCAGTCCAATACACTGTACTTGCTGGGAACAGACGCGAGTGCTATATACACTGTGTATGGCCAGAAGAGCACAAGAGTGGCTGTTCTTATGCTCAATTAACACTTTCTGTTGGAACGTGAAACTGTATGTGATTCAACTCCACTTTAGAATGGCAATTGAACCCTAGCTTGCCTTACAAAAAAACACTCTGCTTTTGAGAAACGGGCACTCTTGTACTCTACTGTGTTATCTATAGGGCCAGAACAGTGAGTGGGCTCAGAACAAAAGAACTGTGCTTCCGACACAATCAGGGTATATCTAGTTCAACTCAGCATTGTAAATTGACTAGAATAGAAGCTCTCTTCAGTCCAATACACTGTACATGCTGGAAACAGACGTGAATGCTATTTGCACTGTGTATGGCCAGAAGATCAGAGGATTGGCTGGTCTTACCCTGAATTAACACTTGCTGCTAGAAAGGGAATCTGAATGTGATTCAACTCCATTTAAGAATGGCTATAGAACCCTACCTTGCCTTACAGGAAAACGCTCTGCTTTTGAGAAACGGGCACTCTTGTACTCTACAGTGTTTCCTGTATGGCCAGATCAGTGAGCTGTCTCAGAACAAAAGAATTGTGATTCCGACACAAACGGGGCATATCTAGTTCAACTCAGCATTGGAAACTGACTAGAATATAAGCTCTCTTCATTCCAAACACAGTACTTGCTGGGAAGAGAGCCAATTGCTATTTGCACTGTGTTTGGCCAGAAGAGAATGAGAGTGGCTGTTCTTACCGTGAATTAACACTTGCTGCTAGAACGGGAAACTGAACATTATTCAATTCCGTTTAAGGATGGCAATTAAACCCTAGCATGCCTACAAGAAAAACACTCTGCTTTTTAGAAATGGGCACTCTTGTACTCTACTGTGGTTCCTATAGGGCCAGAACAGTGAGCTGGCTCAGAACAATAGAACTGTGCTTGCTACCCAAAGGAGGCATATCTAGTTCATCTCAGCATTGGAAACTGAAAATAATACGAGCTCTCTTCATTCCAATACACTGTACTTGGTGGGAACAAAAGAAAGTGATATTTGCACAGTTATGGCCTGAAGAGTACAGAATGGCTGTTTTTATCCTGAATTAACACTTGCTGCTAGAACGTGAAACTGAACGTGATTCAATTCCATTTAAGAATGGCAATTGAACCCTAGCTTGCCTTACAATGAAAACACTCTGCTTTTGAGAAACGGTGACTCTTGTACTCTACTGTGTTTCCCATAGGCCCAGAAGAGTGAGGTGACTCAAAACAAAAGAACTGTGCTTCCAACTCAAACGGGTCATATCTAGTTTAAGTCAGCATTGGAAACTGAGTAGAATACGTGCTTCTCTGCAGTTCAATATACTGTACTTGCTGGGAACAAACGCGAGTGCTATTTGCACTGTGTATGGCCAGAAGAGCACAATAGTGGATGTTCTTACCCTGAATTAACTCTTGCTGCTATAACGTGACACTGAACATGATTCAATTCCTTTTAAAATGGCAATTAAACCCTAGCTTGCCTTACAAGAAAAACACTCTGCTTTTAAAAAACGGGCACTCTTGTACAATACTGTGTTTCCTATTGCGCCAGAACAGTGAGCTGTCTCAGACCAAAAGAACTGTCCTTCCTACACAAACGGTGCATATCTAGTTCCACTCACCATTGGATACTGACTGGAATGGGAGCTTCTCTTCAGTCCAATACACTGTACTTGCTGCGAACAGACACAAGTGGAATTTGCTCTGTGTATGGCCAGAAGAGAACAAGAGTGGCTTTCTTTACCCTCAATTAACACTTCCTGATAGTACGTAAACTGAACATGATTCAAATCCGTTAAAGAATGGCAATTAAAACCTAGCTTGCCTATAATGAAAAACACTCTGATTTGAGAAACGGGCATTCTTGTTTGAATGTGTTTCCTATAGGGACAGAACAGTGAGCTGGCTCAGAACAATAGAACTGTGCTTCCTACAAAATCAGGCATATCTAGTTCAACTCAGCATTGGATACTGACTAGAACAGGAGCATCTCTTCAGTACAATACACTGTACATGCAGGGAACAAAAGCGAGTGCTATTTGCACTGTGCATGGCCAGAAGAGCACAAGCTTGGCTGTTCTTACCATGAATTAAGACCTGCTGCTAGAACGTGAAACTGATCGTGATTCAAATCCGTTTAATAATGGTCATTCATCCCTAGCTTGCCTTATAAAAAAACACTCTGCTTTTGAGAAATGGCCACTCTTGTACTCTATTGTGTTTCCTATATGGCCAGTACAGTAACTGGTTCAGTACAAAAAAACTGTGCTTCTTATTCGAACGGGGCACATCTAGTTCAACTCAGCATCAAAACTGACTAGACTTGGAGCTTCTCTTCAGTCCAATATACTCTACTTCCTGGGAACAAAAGCAAGTGCTATTTACACTGTGTATGGCCTGAAGAGCAGAGAATGACTGTTGTTACCCTGAATTAACACTTGCTGCTAGAACGTGAAACTGAACGTGATTCAATTCCATTTTAGAATGGCAATTGAACCTATCTTTCCTTACAAGGAAAACACTCTGCTTTTGAGAAACGGGCACTCTTGTACTCTACTGTGTCCTATAAGACCAGAACAGTGAACTCTTTCAGAACAAAAAAAAACTGTGCTAACTACACAAACGTGGCAGAACTAGTTCCACTCAGCTTTGGAAACTGATTAGAATAGGAGCTTCTCTTCAGTCCAATACACTGTACTTGCTGGGAACAAAAGCGAGTGCTTTTTGCACTGTGTATGGCCTTAAGAGCACAAGAATGGCTGTATTTTCCCTGAATTAACACTTGCTGCTAGAACGTGAATTCAACTCTGTTAAAAAATGACAATAGAACCCTAGCTTGCCTTACAAGAAAAACACTCTGATTTTTTTAAACGGGCACTCTTGTACTCTACTGTGTTTCCTATATTGCCAGAACAGTGAGCTGACGGAGAACAAAAGAACTGTGTTTCCTGCACAAATGGCGCATATCTAGTTCAACTCAGTATTGGAAACTGACTAGAATACGAGCTTCCCTTCAAAACAAACACTGTACTTGCTGGGAACAGACACCAATGCTATTTTCACTGTGTATGGCCAGAAGAGCATAAGAGTGGCTGTTCTTACACTGAATTAACACTTGGTGCTGGAATGTGAAACTGAATGTGACTCAACTCCATTCACGGATGGCAATTGAACCCTAGCTTACCTTACAAGAAAAGCATTCTGCTTTTGAGAAATGCGCCCTCTTGTACTCTACTGTGTTTCCTATATTGCCAGAACAGTGCGTTGACGGAGAACAAAAGATCTTTGCTTCCTACACAAAGGGAACATATCAAGTTCAACTCAGCATTGGAAGCTGACTAGAATAGGATCTTCTCTTCAGTCCAAATACATTGTACTTGCTGGGAAGAAAAGCAAGTGCTATTTGCACTGCGTATGGTCTGAAGAACACAAGAGTGGCTCTTTTTACCCTGAATTTACACTTGCTGCTAGAACGTGAAACTGAACAGGATTCAACTCCATTTAAGAATGGCAATTGAACACTAGCTTGCCTTACAAGAAATACACTCTGATTTTGAGAAACGCGCCCTCTTGCATTATACTGTGTTTCCTATAGGAGCAGAACTGTGCACAGGCTCAGAAAAAAAGAACTGTGCTTCCTTCACAAATGGAACATATGTAGTTCAACTCAGCATGGGATACTGACTAGAATAGGAGCTTCTCTTCAATCCAATATACTGTACTTGCTGTGAAAAAAATCGAGTGATATTTGCACTCTGTGTGGCCTGAAGAGCACAAGAATGGCTGTTTTTACCCTGAATTAACCCTTGCTGCTAGAACCTGAATTCAACTCTGTTAAAAATAGCAATAGAACCCTAGCTTGCCCTTCAAGTAAAATACTATGCTTTTGAGAAACGGGCACTCTTGTACTCTACTGTGTTTCCTATATTGCCATAACAGTGAGCTGGCTCACAACAAAAGAACTGTGCTTCCTACACAAAAGGGGCATATCTAGTTCAACTCAGCATTGCTAACTGACTAGAATAGGAGCCTCTCTTCAGTCCAATACACTGTACTTACTGGGAGCAGACACGAGTGTTATTTATACTGTGTATGGACAGAAGAGCACAAGAGTGAATGTTCTTACCCTGAATTAACACTTGCTGCTAGAACGTGAAACTGAATGTTATTCAATTCCGTTTAAGATGGCAAATGAACCCTAGCTTGCCTTAAAAGGAAAACACTCTGCTTTTTTGAAACGGGCACTCTTGTACTCTACTGTGTTTCCTATAGGACCAGAACAGTGAGCTGGATCAGAACAACAGAACTCTGCTTCCTACAAAAAACGGGCATATCGATTCAGGCCCAGCGGCGGCCCACAGAGGTAGACGGGCCCAGCGGCGGCCCACTGAGGTAAACGGGCCCGGCGGCAGCGGCCGACAGGGACATTCAGGCCCGGCGGCAGCCAGCAGAGACATTCAGGCCCAGCGGCGGTCCACAGAGGTAGACAGGCCAGGCGGCAGAGACAAGCAGACGCAGGTAGGCCTGCGGTGGTGGCCTGCGGAGGTAGACGGGCCCAGCAGCAGCCCGCTGAGGTAGATGGGCCCAGTGGCGGCAGCTGACAGGGACATTCAGGCCCGGCGGCAGCCAGCAGAGACATTCAGGCCCAGCAGCGGCCCACAGAGGTAGACAGGCCCGGCGGCAGAGACAAGCAGACGCAGGTAGGCCTGCGGCGGTGGCCCGCGAAGGTAGACGGGCCCAGCAGCAGCCCGCTGAGGTAGACGGGCCCAGCGGCAGCAGCCGACAGGGACATTCAGTCCCGGCGGCAGCTGGCAGAGACATTCAGGCCCAGCGGTGGAGACAAGCAGATGCAGGTAGGCCTGTGGCGGCGGCCTGTGGAGGTAGACGGGCCCAGCGGCAGCCCGCTGAGGTAGACGTGCCCGGCGGCAGCGACCGACAGGGACATTCAGGCCCGGTGGCGGCCCCCAGAGGCAGACAGACCCAGCGGCAGCTGACAGGGACATACAGGCCCGGCAGCGGACGGCAGAGGTAAACAGGCCCAGGGACGGAGACAAGCAGACGCAGCTTGGAACAGGGACGCCCCTAACCCCAACATCTGGGGAAGAAGCTATCTCCGTGGGTCAGAACCAGAACGAATCTGAACACTCCGTCTGAGGACAGCCCAGGGCCCAGCTGCTGATCCTGTGAAACCCAACAACTTGGAGGTGTTGGTGAGACTACCCTGCTCAGCTGAAACCCATCTGGGAGAGGATTCAGATGCCTACAGTTTAAAGTCTGAAGAAACAAGATCAGCTGAGGAGTTGACAAATGAACAAAAAGTGACCTGAGAACACAGAAGAAGGCGCTACCCAGACACCAAACCAGATCACCAGAATCCTAAGTATATAATTCACCGATCGAAATCAGCTGCCCCTGAAGAAATAGCCCAATAGCACCAATTTAACTAAGAACCACTACTAAACCAAGACTAAAAGTTAGAACAAGAGAGGCACTCTCAGACACAGACACCACCTGCACCTCACAGAGGAAGAGATGAGTAGACGCCAGTGCAAAAATACAGGCAACAACATAAAGACCTATATGGCAACATCAGAACCTAGTGATTCTACACCTGCAAGACCTAAACATACCATGACAGAAGAAACAGAAGAAATCAACCCTAAAAATGACATTAAGAAGATGATAGAGTCCCTTAAAGAAGAAATAAAACATTCCCTCAATGAGGAAATAAAAACTTTCCTTAAAGAGGAATTGAAAAACTACCTTAAAGAGGAAATAAAAACTTTCCTTAAAGAGGAAATAAAAAACTCCCTTAAAGAGGAAATAAAAACTTCCCTTAAAGAGGAAATAAAAAACTCCCTTAAAGAGGAAATAAAAACTTCCCTTAAAGAGGAAATGAAAAACTCCATTAAAGAGGAAATAAAAAACTCCCTTAAAGAAATGGAAGAAAAAACGAACAAAAAATGGGAAGAAATCAAAGAAAGCCAAGAAAAAGCAATTAAACAGATGAAAGAAACATTCCAAGATATGAAAAATGAATTTGAGACAATAAAGAAAACACATGCTGAGGGAATGCTGGAAATAGAAATCCTGACAAAACGAACAGGAACTACAGAAACAAGCATAACCAACTGATTGCAAGAGATGGAACAGAGAATCTCTGACGCTGAAGACACGATAGAGAAAATAGATTCGTCAGTCAAAGAAAACAATAAAGACAAAAAAGTCCTAACACAAAACGTCCAGGAAATTTGGGACACCATGAAAAGACCAAACCTAAGAATAATAGGGATAGAAGAAGGAGAAGAATACCAACTCAAAGGCACAGAAAATATATTCAACAAAATCATAGAAGAAAACTTTCCTAACCTAAAGAAAGAAATACCTATGAAGATACAAGAAGCTTACAGAACACCGAATAGGCTGGATCCAAAAAAAAGTCCCCTCGCCACATAATAATCAAAACACTAAACACACAGAATAAAGAAAAAATATTAAGAGCTGCAAAGGAAAAGGATCAAGTAACATATAAAGGCAAACCCATCAGAATAACACCAGACTACTCAATAGAGACTATGAAAGATAGAAGATCATGGACAAACCTCATGCAGACACTAAGAGACCATGGATGCCAACCCAGACTATTATACCCAGCAAAACTCTTAATCATCATAGGCGGAGTAAACAAAATATTCCAGGATAAAACCAGATTTAATCAATACCTGTCCACAAACCCAGCCCTACAGAAAGCACTAGAAGGGAAAATTCAACCCAAAGAAGCTAAACACATCCATGAAAAATCAAGCAATAGATAATCCTACACCAACATACACCACAGAAGGACAACACAACACAACCAAAAAAATAACAGGAATTAACAATCACTGGTCATTAATATCCATCAATATCAGCCGGGCGGTGGTGGCGCACGCCTTTAATCCCAGCACTCGGGAGGCAGAGGCAGGTGGATCTCTGTGAGTTCGAGGCCAGCCTGGGCTACCAAGTGAGTTCCAGGAAAGGCGCAAAGCTACACAGAGAAACCCTGTCTCGAAAAACCAAAAAAAAAAAAAATATCCATCAATATCAATGGTCTCAACTCACCTATAAAGAGACACAGGCTAACAGAATGGATTAGAAAACAGGACCCATCCATATGCTGCATACAAGAAACACACCTTAACTCCAAAGACAGACACTACCTCCCAGTAAAGGGCTGGGAAAAGGTTTTCCAAGCAAATGGACCTAAGAAACAAGCTGGTGTAGCTATCCTAATATCTAATAAAATAGACTTCAAACTAAAATCAATCAAAAGAGACCAGGATGGACATTATATATTCATCACAGGAAAAATCCACCAAGATGAAGTCTCGATTCTAAACATTTATGCTCCAAATACAAAAGCACCCACATTCATAAAAGAAACACTACTAAAGTTTAAAACGCAAATCAAACCCCACACATTAGTAGTGGGAGATTTTAACACACCACTCTCACCAAAAGATAGATCTACCAGACTGAAACTTAACAAAGAAATAAAGGACCTAACAGATGTTATGACTCAAATGGACCTAACAGATATCTACAGAATATTCCATCCTAACACAAAAGAATATACCTTCTTCTCAGCACCCCATGGAACCGTCTCAAAAATTGACCACATGCTTGGACACAAAACAAATCTCAACAGATACAAAAAAATTGGAATAACCTCCTGTATTTTATCAGACCACCATGCCTTAAAGTTAGAACTCAATAACAACAAAAATTATAGAAAACCCACAAACTCATGGAAACTGAATAATACCCACCTGAAACATCAATGGGTCAAGGAAGAAATAAAGACAGAAATTAAAGAGTTCCTAGAATTCAATGAAAATGAAAGTACAACATACCCAAAGTTATGAGACACTATGAAAGCAGTGCTAAGAAGAAAATTCATAGCTCTAAATGCACACATAAAGAAGATGGAACAATCCCATACCAATGAATTAACAGCACAACTGAAAGCTCTAGAACAAAAAGAAACAAACTCACCCAGGAGAAATAGACCCCAGGAAATAATCAAATTGAGGGCTGAAATCAACGAAATAGAAAACAAGAGAACAATACAAAAAATCAATGAAACAAAGAGTTGGTTCTTTGAAAAAATCAACAAGATAGACAAACCACTAGCCAAATTAACCAAAAGGCAAAGAGAGAACACCCAAATTCACAAAATCAGAAATGAAAAGGGAGACATAACAACAGACAATGAGGAAATCCAGAGAATCATCAGATCATACTTCAAAAACCTGTACTCCACAAAAATGGAAAACCAGGAAGAAATGGACAATTTTCTGGATAAATGCCACATACCAAAATTAAATCAAGACCAGATTTATTCAATATAGTACTAGAAGTTCTAGCTAGAGCAATAAGACAACAAAAGGAGATCAAAGGGATACAAATTGGCAAGGAAGAAGTCAAAGTTTCACTATTTGCAGATGATATGATAGTATACATAAGTGACCCCAAAAACTCTACCAGGGAACTTCTACAGCTGATAAACTCCTTCAGTAAAGTGGCAGGATACAAGACCAACTCAAAAAAATCAGTAGCCCTCCTATACACAAATGATAAAAGGGCTGAGAAAGAAGTCAGAGAAACATCACCCTTTACAATAGCCACAAATAATATAAAATACCTTGGGATAACACTAACTAAACAAGTGAAAGACCTTTTTGATAAGAACTTTAAATCTCTAAAGAAAGAAATTGAAGAAGATATCAGAAAATGGAAGGATCTCCCATGCTCATGGATAGGTAGGATTAACATAGCAAAAATGGCAATCTTACCAAAAGCAATCTACAGATTCAATGCAATCCCCATCAAAATCCCAACACAATTCTTCACAGACTTGGAAAGAAAAATACTCAACTTTATATGGAAAAACAAAAGACCCAGGATAGCTAAAAGAATCCTATACGATAAAGCAACCCTTGGAGGCATCACCATCCCGGACCTCAAACTCTACTATAGAGCTATAGTAATAAAAACAGCTTGGTACTGGTATAAAAACCGACATACAGACCAATGGAATCGAATTGAAGACCCTGACATTAATCCATGCACATATGAACACCTGGTTTTTGACAAAGGAGCCAAAACTATACAATGGAACAAAGAAAGTATCTTCAACAAATGGTGCTGGCATAACTGGATGTCAATATGTAAAAGATTACAAATAGATCCATATCTGTCACCATGCACAAAACTCAAGTCCAAGTGGATCAAAGACCTCACCATAAATCAAGTTACACTAAACTTAATAGAAAAGAAGATAGGAAGCACTCTTGAACGCATTGGCACTGGAGACCATTTCCTAAATAAAACACGGACAGCACAGACCCTGAGCACAACCATTAATAAATGGGACCTCTCAAAACTGAGAAGTTTTGCAGGGCAAAACACACAGTCAATAAGAAAAAAAGACAACCAACAGATTGGGAAAAGATCTTCACCAACCCCACATCTGACAGAGGATTGATCTCCACAATATATAAAGAACTCAAGAAAGTAGACATCAAAGCACTGAACAGTCCAATTAAAAAATGGGCTAAAGAGCTAAACAGAGAATTCACAAAACAAGAACTGCAAATGACTGAAAGACATTTAAAGAAATGCTCGACATCCTTAATCATCAGAGAAATGCAAATCAAAACGACTCTGAGATACCACCGTACACCTGTTAGAATGGCTAAGATCAAAAACACCAATGACAACCAATGCTGGAGAGGATGTGGAGCAAAGGGAACACTCCTCCACTGTTGGTGGGAATGTAAACTTGTACAACCACTGTGGAAATCAGTATGGCGGTTTCTCAGAAAATTAGGAATCGAACTACCTCAAGACCCAGCCATCCCATTCTTGGGCATATACCCAAAGAATGCTGATACATACCATAAAGATACATGCTCAGCTATGTTCATAGCAGCACTATTTGTAATAGCCAGAACCTGGAAACAACCTAGATGCCCATCAACGGAAGAATGGATGAAAAAAATGTGGTACATATACACAATGGAGTACTACTCAGCAGAGAAAAACAATGAAAGCATGAAATTTGCAGGCAAATGGATGGAACTAGAAAAAATCATCCTGAGTGAGATAACCCAAACCCAGAAAGACAGTTATGGTATGTACTCACTCATTGGTGGATTCTAGATATAAAATGAACAATCAGACCACAACCCATAGAACCATAGAGGCTATATATATAGCATGGAGGTCCCTAGGACGACTGTGGCATATAATAAATTTCAGTTTTACTCAATTATTGAAAAAAAATAGCCAAATGAGTGGAAACACATGAACTATGAACCAAAGGCTGAGGGGCTCCCAGCTGGATCAGGCCCTCTGAATAGGTGAGACAGTTGATTGGCTTGATCAGTTTGGGAGGCATCTAGGCAGTGGGACCAAGTCCTGTGCTCATTCCATGAGTTGGCTGTTTGAAACCAGGAACTTATGCAGGGACACTTGGCTTAGTCTGGGAGGAAGGGACTGGACCTCCCTGGACTGAGTCTACCAAGTTGATCACAGTCCTCGGGGGAGGACTTGTCCTGGAGGAGGTGGGAATGGAGGGTGGGCTGGGGGTAAGGGGAGGGCGTGGGAGGGGGGAGAATAGGGGAACCCATGGCTGATATGTAGAACTGAATGGTATTGTAAAATAAAAGATATATCACAAAAAAAACGGGCATATCTATATCAACTCAGCATTGGAAAATGACTAGAATAGGAGCTTCTCTTCAGTCCAATACACTGTACTTGCTGAGAACAGACGCAAATGCACAAGATTGTCTGTTCTTACCCTGAATAAACACTTGCTGCTAGAACGTGACACTGAACGTGATTCAATTCCGTTTAAGAATGGCAAGTGAACCCTAGCTTGCATTACAAGAAAAACACTCTGTTTTTTTCGAAATGGGCACTCTTGTCCTCTACTGTGTTTCCTATAAGGCCAGAACAGTGAGCTGTTTCAGAACAAAAAAAACTGTGCTAACTACTCAAACAGGGCATATCTAGTTCCACTCACCATTGAAAACTGACTAGAATAGGAGCTTCTCTTCAGTCCAATACACTGTACTTGCTGGGAACAAAAGGGAGGGCTATTTGCAATCTGTATGGCCTGAAGAGCAAAAGAATGGCTGTTTTTACCCTGAATTAACACTTGCTGCTAGAATGTGAAACTGAACGTGATTCAATTCCTTTTAGAATGGCATTGAACCCTAGCTTTCCTTACAAAAAAAAAACACTGCTTTTGAGAAACGGGCACACTTGTACTCTACTGTGTTTCCTATAGTGCCAGAACAGTGGGCTGGCTCAGAACAAAAGAACTGTGCTTCCAACACAATGTGGCTTATCTAGTTCAACTCAGCTTTGGAAACTGACTAGAATAGGAGGTTCTCTTCAGTCCAATACACTGTACTTGTTTGGAACAGATACGAGTGCTATTTGCACTGTATATGGCCAGAAGTGCACAAGAGTGGATGTTCTTACCCTGAATTAACACTTGCTGCTACAATGTGAAACTGAACATGATTCAATTCCTTAAAAGACTGACAATTAAACTCAGCTTTCCTATAATGAAAAACACTCTGCTTTTCAGAAACGGGCATTCTTGAATTCTACTGTGTTTCCTGTAAGGACAGAACAGTGAGCTGGTTCAGAACAATAGAACTGTGTTTCTGACACAAACGGGGCATATCTAGTTCAACTCAGCATTGGAAACTGACTAGAATAGCATCTTCTCTTCAGTACAATACACTGTAATTGCTGGGAAGAGACACAAGGGCTATTTGTACTGTGTATGTCCAGAAGAGCACAAGAGTGGATTTTCTTACCCTTAATTTAGACCTGCTGCTAGAACGTGAAACTGAACATGATTCAACTCCGTTTAAGAATGGCAATTGAATCCTAGCATGCCTTACAAGAAAAACGCCCCCTTTTGATAAAAGGGCACTCTTGTACTCTACTGTGTTTCCTCTAGGGCCAGAACAGTGATCTGTTTAAGAACAAAAGAACTGTGCTTACTACATAAACAAGCCATATCTAGTTGAACTCTGCAGGGAAAACTGACTAGAATAGGAGCTTCTCTTCAGTCCAATACACTGTAATGCTGGGAACAAAAGCGATGGCTATTTGCACTCTGCATGGCTGGAAGAGCACAAGAATGTCTGTTTTTACCCTGAATTACCACTTGCTGATAAAACGTAAAATTGAACGTGATTCAATTCCTTTTAGAATGGTAATTGAAACCTAGCTTGCCTTATAAGAAAAACACTCTGCTTTTGAGAAACGGGCACTCTTGTACTCTACTGTGTTTGCTATAGGGCCAGAACAATGAGCTGGCTCAGAACAAAAGAACTGTGGTTCTGACACAAAGGCGGCTTATCTAGTTCAACTCAGCATTGGCAACTGATTAGAATAAGAACTTCTCTTCAATCCAATACACTGTACATGCTGGGAACAGACAGGAGTGCTATTTGCACTGTGAATGGCCAGAAGAGCACAAGAGTGGCTGTCTTACCCTGAATTAAGACCTGCTGCTAGAACGTGAAACTGAACGTGATTCAACTCCGTTTAAGAATGGCAATTGAACCCTAGCTTGCCTTATAAGAAAAACACTCTGCTTTTGAGAAGGAGCAATCTTGTACTCTACTGTGTTTCCTATAGGGACAGAACAGTGAGCTGGCTCAGAACAATAGAACTGTGCTTCCTACACAAATGGGCTTATCTAGTTCAACTCATCATTGCTAACTGACTAGAATAGGAGCTTCTCTTCAGTCCAATACACTGTATGCTGGGAACAGACACGAGTTTTATTTGCACTGTATATGGCCAGAAGTGCACAAGAGTGACTGTTCTTACCCTGAATTAACACTTGCTGTTACAACATGAAACTTAACGTGATTCAAATCTTTTTAAGAATAGCAAAAAACCCTAGGTTGCCCTAAAAGATAAACACACTGCTTTTGAGAAATGAGCACTCCTGTACTTTACTGTTTTTCCTATAGGGCCAAAACAGTGAGCTGGTTCAGAACAAAATAACTGTGGTTCCTACACAAAAGGGAAATATCTAGTTCCACTCAGCATTGGATACTGACTGGAATAGGAGCTTCTTCTCAGTCCAATACACTGTACTTACTGCGAACAGACGCGAGTGGAATTTGCACTGAGTAGGGCCAGAAGAGAACAAGAGTGGATTTTCTTAACCTGAATTAACACTTGCTGATAGAACATAAACTCAATGTGATTCAACTCCATTTAAGAATAGCAATTGAACCCTAGCTTGCCTTACAAGAAAAACACACTGCTTTTGAAAAACGGGCACTCTTGTACTCAACTGTGTTTCGTCTAGGGTCAGAACAGTGAGCTGTTTCAGAACAAAAGAACTGTAATTCCTACACAAACAGGACATATCTAGTTCAACTCAGCATTTAATCCTGACTGGAATAGTAGTTTCTCTTCAGTCCAATACACTGTACTTGCTGGGAATAGACGTGAGTGCTATTTTCACTGTTTATTTCCAAAAGAGAACAAGAGTGGCTGTTCTTACCCTGAGTTAACACTTGCTGCTAGAACGTGAAACTGAGCAGGATTCAACTCCGTTTAAGAAAGGCAATTGAACACTAGCTTGCCTTACAAGAAAAAGACTCTGGTTTTGAGAAACGCGCCCTCTTGCACTCTACTGTGTTTCCAATAGGGCCAGATCAGTAAGCTGGCTCAGAAAAAAAGAACTGTGCTTCCTTCACAAACAGAACATAGGTAGTTCAACTCAGCATTTGAAATTGACTAGAATAGGAGCTTCTCTTCAGTCCAATATACTGTACTTGCTCGTTACAAAAGCAAGGTCTCTTTGCACTCTGCATGGCCTGTAGAGCACAAGTATAGCTGTTTTTACACTGAATTAACACTTGCTGCTAGAACGTGAAACTGAACGTGATTCAATGCCTTTTAGAATGGCAATTGACCCCTAGCTTTCCTTACAAGAAAAACACTCTGCTTTTTAAAAACGGGCAGTCTTGTACTCTACTGTGTTTCCTATAGGGCCAGAACAGTGAGCTGGCTCAGAACAAAAGAAATGTGCTTCCAACACAAACGTGGCTTATCTAGTTAAACTCAGCATTGGAAACTGGCTAGAATAGGAGCTTCTCTTCAGTCCAATACACTGTACTTGCTGGGAACAGTCACCAGTGCTATTTACACTGTATATGGCCAGAAGATCACAAGAGTGGCTGTTCTTGCCCTGAATTAACACTTGCTGCTCTAACGTGAAACTGAACGTGATTCAAATCCTTTTAAGAATGGCAATTGAACCCAGCTTGCCTTACAAGAAAAACACCCTGCTTTTGAGAAACATGCACTCTTCTACTCTACTGTGTTTCCAATAGGGACAGAATAGGGATCTAGCTCAGAACAAAAGAAGTGTGCTTCCTACACAAACTGGGCATATCTAGTTCAACTCAGCATTGGAAACTGACTAGAATAGGAGCTTCTCTTCAGTCCAATACACTGTAGATGCTGGGAAAAGACGCGAGTGCTATTTACTGTGTATGGCCTGAAGAGCACAAGAGTGTCTGTGCTTACCGTGAATTATCATTTGTTCCCAGAACTTGAAACTGAACATGATTCAATTCCGTTGGAGAATGGCAATTGAACTCTAGCTTGCATTACAAGAAAAACACTCTTCTTTTGAAAATGGGCACTCTTGTACTCTACTGCGTTTCCTATAGGCCAGAACAGTGAGCTGGATCAGAAAAATAGAACTGTGCTTCATAAACAAACGGGGCATATCTAGTTAAACTCAGGATTGTAAACTGACTAGAATAGGAGCTTCTCTTCATTCCAATACACTGTACTTGCTGGGAACAGACACATGTGTTCTTTGCACTGTGTATGGCCAGAAGAGAACAAGAGTGAATGTTGTTACCCTGAAATAACACTTGAGCAATAACGTAAACTGAACGTGACTCAACTCCGTTTAAGAATGGTAATTAAAATGTAGCTTGACTTATAAGAAAAACACTCTGCATTTGAAAAACGGGATTTCATGTTTTCTACTGTGTTTCCTATAGGGCCAGAACAGTGAAGTGGTTCAGAACCAAAGAACTGTGCTTGCTGCGAACAGACGTGAGTGGACTTTGCAGTGTGTATGGCCAGAAGAGAACATGAGTGGCTTTTCTTACCCTGAATTAACACTTGCTGATAGAATGCAAACTGAACGTGATTCAACTCCATTTAAGATTGTCAATTGAACCCCAGCTTGTCTTACAAGAAAAAGAATCTGGTTTTTAGAATCGGGCCCTCTTGTACTCTACTGTCTTTCCTATACGGCCAGAACAGCGAGCTGGCTCAGAACAAAAGAACTGTGCTTCCTAAACAAACGGGGCATATGTAGTTCAAATCAGCATTGGAAACTGACTAGAATAGGAGTTTCTCTTCAGTCCAATACACTGTACTTGCTGGGAACAGACGTGAGTGCTATTTGGACTGTATAAGCACAGAAGAGCACAAGAGTGGCTGTTCTTACCCTGAATTAACACTTGCTGCTAGAACGTGAAACTGAATGTGATTCAACTCCTTTTAAGAATGGCAATTGAAGCCTAGCTTGCCTTACAAGGAAAACACTCTGGTTTTGAAAAACGTGTCCTCTTGTTCTCTACTCTGTTTCCTACAGGGCCAGTACAGTGAGCTGGCTCAGAATAAAAGAAATGTGCTTCCTAAACAAACAGGGCATATCTAGTTCAACTCAGCATTGGAAACTGATTAGAATAGGAGCTTCTCTTCAGTCAAATACACTGTAATTACTTGGAACAGATGCAGGAACTATTTGCACTGTGTATGGCTTGAAAGCACAAGAGAGGCTATTCTTACCCTGAATTAACACTTGCTATTACAACATGAAACTGAACGTGATTTAATTCCATTTAAGAATGGCAATTGAATCCAAGCTTGTCTTACAAGAAAAACACTCTAGTTTTTAGAAACGGGCCCTCTTATACTCTACTGTGTTTCCTATAGGGCCAGAACAGTGAGCTGGCTCAGAACAAAAGAAGTGTGCTTCCTAAACAAACGGGGCATATGTAGCTCAAATCAGCACTGGAAACTGACTAGAATAGGAGCTTCTCTTCAGTCCAATACACTGTATGTGTTGGGAACAGACGCAAGTGTTATTTGCACTGTTCACAGCCAGAAGAGCACAAGAGTGGCTGTGCTTACCCTGAACTAACATTCTTGATAGTACGTGAATCTGACTGTGATTCAACTCCGTTTAATGATGGCAACTGAAATCTCGCTTGCCTTACAAGAAAAACACTCTGCTTTTGAGAAACGGGAACTCATACTCTACTGTATTTCCTATATGGCTAGAACAATGAGCTGGCTCAGAACAAAAGAAATGTGCTTCAAACACAAACAGGGCATATCTAGTTCAACTCAGCATTGGAAACTGACTCAAATAGGAGCTTTCTTCATTCCAATACATTGTACTTGCTGGGAACAGACGTGAGTGCTATTTGCACTTATTATGGCCAGAAGAGCTCAGAGTGGCTGTTCTTACCCTGAATTAACACTTGCTGCCAGAACGTGAAACTGAATGAGATTCAACTCCGTTCATGAATGTCAAATGAACCCTTGCTTGTGCTACAATAAAAAACACTCTGCTTTTGAGAAACGGGCACTCATGTACTTTAAAGTGGTTCCTATAGGTCCAGAGCAGTGAGCTGGCTCAGAACAGACGCGAGTGTATTTGCACTGTATATGGCAAGTGGAGCATAAGAGTTTTTGTACTTAACCTAAAATAACTCTTTTTGCTTGAAGTTCAAACTGAATGGGATTCAACTCCGTTTAGGACCAGGAATGAGAACCTAGCTTGGCTTACCAGAAAAACACTCTGCTTCTGAGAAAGGGGGACTCTGGTACTCTACTGTGTTTCCTATAGGGCCAGAACTGTGAGCTGGCTCAGAACAAAAGAACTGTTATTCCTACACACACAGGGCACATCCACTTCAACTCAGCATAGGAATCTGTCTATAACAGGATTCCTCTTCAGTCCAATACAGTGTACTTGCTTTGAACAGACGTGAGTGTTTTATGCATTGTATAGCTCAAGTGGATCATAAGAGTTGTTGAAATTACCCTAACTAACTCTTGCTGCTAGAAGTTCAAACTGAATGGCATTCAAGTTAGTTTAGAAAGGGGAATTGAACCCTAGCTTGGCTTACAAGAAAAACACTCTGCTTTTGAGAAAGGGGCACATGGTATTCTACTGTGTTTCCTATAGGGCCCGACAGTGTGCTGGCTCAGAACAAAAGAACTATTATTCCTACACACCCGGGACACATCCAGTTCAGCTCAGTATAGGAAACTTACTAAAACAGGAGCTCCTCTTCATTCCAATACAGTGTACTTGCTGGGAACATACACGAGTGCTATTTGTACTGTATACAGCAAGTGGATCATAAGAGTTGTTGAACTTACACGAAACTAACTCTTTTTGATAGAAGTTCAAACTGAATGGTATTCTACTCCATTTAGAATCCGGAATTGGACCCTATCTCGGTTTACAAGTAAAATATCCTGCTTTTAAGAATGGGGCACTCTGGTACTCTATGTTTTTCCTGAAAGGGCTAGGACAGTGAGATGCCTCAGAAAAAAGAACTGTTATTCCTACACACAGGCCACATACAGTTCAACTCAGCATAGGAAACTGGCTAAAACCACAGCTCCTCTTCAGTCCAATACACTATACTTGCTGGGAACAAACACGAGTGCTATTTGCACTGTATACGGCAAGTGGAGCATAATGGTTGAACTTACCCTATCTAACTCTTTTTGCTAGAAGTTCATCCTTAAAGGGATTCAACTTAGTTTAGGAAGGGCAATTGAACCCTAGCTTGGCTTACAAAAAAAAAATACTCTGCTTTTGAGAAAGGGGCACTAACTCTACTGTGTTTCCTATAGTGCCAGAACAGTGAGCTATCTCAGAATAAAAGAACTGATATTCATACACACAGGGGACACATCCAGTTCAATTCAGCATAGGAATCTGTCTAAAACAGGAGCTCCTATCAGTCCAATAAAGTGTCCTTGCTGGGAACAGACGAGAGTGCTATTTGCAATGTATAGGGCTATGGGAGCATAAGAGTGGTTCAACTTACCCTAAAATAACTCTTTTTGCTAGAAGTTCAAACTGAATGGGATTCAACTCCGTTTAGGACCAGGAATTAACCCTAGCTTAGCTTACAAAAATAACACTCTGCTTTTGAGAAAGGGGCACTCTGGTACTCTATTGTATTTCCTAGAGGGCCAGAAAAGTGAGATGACTCAGAACAAAAGAACTGTTATTCCTACACACACGGGGTACATCCAGTTCAACTCAGCATAGGAAACTGTCTAAAACAGGAGCTCCTCTTCAGTCAAATACAGTGTACTTGCTTTGAACAACCAAGAGTGCTATTTGCACTCTATAGGGCAAGTGAGGAATAAGAGTTGTTTAAATTTCCCTAACTAACTTTTGCTGCCAGAAGTTCAAACTGAATGGGATTCAACTTAATTTAGGAAGGGGAACTAGACCCTAGCTTGGGTTCCAAGAAAAACACTCTGCTTTTGAGAAAGGGACACTCTGATACTCTACTCTGTTTCCTATAGGGCCAGAACAGTGTGTTGGCTCAGAGCAAAAGAACTGTAATTCCTACACACCCGGGGCACATCCAGTTCAACTCAGCATAGGAAACTGACTATAACAAGAGCTCCTCTTCAGTCCAATACACTGTACTTGCTAAGAACAGACGAGTGTGCTATTTGCACAGTATACGGCAAGTGAAGCATAAGAGTGGTTGAACTTACCCTAAACTAACTCTTTTTGGTAGAATTTCATACTGAATGGGATTCAACATAGTTTAGGATGTTGCATGGGCCCCTAACTTGGCCTAAAAGAAAAACAGTCTACTTTTGAGAGAGGGGCACTCTGGTACTCTACTGTGTTTCCTATAGGGCCAAAAGAGTGACCTGCCTCAAAACAAACAAGTGTAATTCCTTCCCAGACGGGCCACATCCAGTTCAACTCAGCATAGGAAACTCACTAAAATAGGAGCTCCTGTTCAGTCCAATACACTGTAATGGCTGGGAACAGACGTGAGTGCTATTTGCACTGTATATGGAAAGTGGAACATAAGAGTGGTTGAACTTTCCCTAAACTAACTCTTTTTGCTAGAAGTTCCAACTGAATGGGATTCAACTCCGTTTCGAAAGGGGAATTAAACCCTAGATTGGCTTACGAGAAAAACACACTGCTTTTGAGAAAGGGGCACTCTGGTACTCTATTCTGTTTCCTATAGGGCCAGAACAGTGAGCTGACTCAGAAAAATAGAACTGTTATTCCTACTCACACGGGACACATCCATTTCAACTCAGCACAGGAAACTGTCTGAAACAGGATCTCCCATCACTCCAATACACTGTATTTGCTGGGAACAGACACGAGTGCTTTTTGCACTGTATACGGCAAGTGGAGCATAAGAGTCTTTAAACTTACCCTAAACTAACTCTTTTTGTTAGACGATCAAACTGAATGGGATTCAAATTAGTTTAGGAAGGGGAATTGACACAAAGCTTGTCTTACTAGAAAAACATTCTGCTTTTGATATAGGGACACTCTGGTACTCTACTGTTTCCTAAGGTCCAGAACAGTGAGCTGGCTCAGAACCAAAGAACTGTTTTTACTACCCACACGGGCTACATCCAGTTTAACTCAGCAGAGGAAACTGTCTAAAACTGGAGCTCCTCTTCAGTCCAATACAGTGGACTTGCTAGGATCAGACGAGAGTGCTATTTGCACTGTATAAGTCAAGTGGAGCATGAGAGTAGTTGAACTTTGCCTAAACAAACTCTTTTTGCTAGAAGTTCATACTGAATGGGATTAAACTTAGTTTAGGCAGGAGAATTTAACCCTAGCTTGGCTTACATGGAAAACACTCTGCATTTGAGAAAGGGGCACTCACTCTACTGTGTTTCCTATAGTGCAAGAACAGTGATCTGTCTCCGTACAAAAGAACTGTTATGGCTACACACACCGGCCACATCCAGTTCAACTCAGCATACGAAACTGTCTAAAACAGGAGCTCCTCTTCAGTCCAATACACTGTACTTGCTGGGAACAGACACGAGTGCTATTTGCACTCTATACGACAATTGGAGCATAAGTGTGGTTGAACTTACACTAACTAATTCATGCTGCTAGAAGTTCAAACTGAATGGGATTCAACTTAGCTTAAAGGGGAATTGGACCCTAGCTTGGTTTACAGGAAAAACATTCTGCTTTTAAGAAAGAGGCACTCTGGTACTCTACTGTGTTTCCTATAGGGCCAGAAGAATGAGCTGGCTCAGTACAAAAGAGCTGTTATTCCTACAACCCGGGCCAGATCCAGGTCAACACAGCATAGGAAACTCTCGGAAACAGGAGCTCCTCTTCAGTCCAATACACTGTATTTCCTGGGAACAGATGCAAGCGCTATTTACACTGTATATGGAAAGTGGAGCATAAGAGTGGTTTAACTTACCCTAAACTAACTCTTTTTGCTAGAAGTTCAAACTGAATGGAATTCAACTCCGTTTAGGACCAGGAATTAAACCCTAGCTTGACTTACAAAAAACACACTCTACTTTGGAGAAAGGTACACTCTGGTACTCTACTGTGTTTCCTACAGGTCCAGAACAGTGAGCTGCCTGAGAATAAAAGAACTGTTATTCCTACACACACGGGCCACCTCCAGTTCAACTCAGCATACGAAACTGTCTAAAACAGGCGCTCCTCTTCAGTCCAATACACTGTACTTGCTAGGAACAGAAACGAGTGCTATTTGCACTGTATAGGGCAAGTGAGAAATAAGAGTTGTTTAAATTTCCCTAACTAACTCTTGCTGCTAGAAGTTCAAACTGAATGGGATTCAACTTAGTTTAGGTAGGGGATTTGGAATCTAGCTTGGCTTACAAGCAAAACACTCTGCTTTTGAGAAAGGGGCATCTGGTATTCTACTGGGTTTCCGATAGGGCCAGAAAAGTGAGCTGACTCAGAACAAAAGAACTGTTATTCCTACACACATGGCACAAATCCAGTTCAACTCAACATAGGAAATTGTCGGAAACAGGAGCTCCCATCAGTATAATACACTGTACTTGCTGGGATCAGACTCGAGTGCTATTTGCACTGTATAGGAGAAGTGGAGCATAAGAATGGTTGAAGTTACCATAAACTAACTCTTTTTGCTAGAAGTAGAAACTAAATAGGTTTCAACTTAGTTTAGGAAGGGGAATTGAACCATAGCTTGGCTTACAAGGAAAACACTCTAATTTTGAGAAAGGGGCACTCTCTCTACTGTGTTTCCTACAGGTCCAGAACATTGAGCTGGCTCAGAACAAAGAAACTATTATTACAACACACACGGGACACATCCAGTTCAACTCATCATAGATAACTTTCTAAAACAGGAGCTCCCCTCAATCCAATACACTGTACTTGCAGGGAACAGACGCGAGTGCTATTTGCACTGTATACGGCAAGTGTAGCATAAGAGTGTTTCAACTTACCCTAAACTAACTCTTTTTGCTAGAAGTTCAAACTGAATGGGATAAAAATTAGTTTAGGAAGGAGAATTGACCCATAGCTTGGCTTACTAGAAAAACATTCTGCTTTTGAAAAAGGGGCACTGTGGTACTCTACTGTTTTTGAGAAGGCCAGAACAGTGAGCTGGCTCAGAACAAAAGAACTGTTATTCCTACCCACACAGGCCACATCCAGTTCAACTCAGCATATAAAACTGTCTAAAACTGGAGCTCCCCTTCAGTCCAATATAGTGTACTAGTTGGGAACAGATGCGAGTGCTATTTGTACTGTATAAAGCAAGTGGAACCTAAGAGTTGTTGAAATTACACTAACTAACTCTTGTTGCTAGAAAATCAAACTGAATGGGATTCAACTTAGTTTAGGAAGGGGAATTGGCCCCTAGCTTGGCTTACAAGAAAAACACTCTGCTTTTGAGAAAGCGGCACTCTGGTACTCTATTGTGTTTCCTATTGGTCAGAACAGTGAGCTGGCTCAAAACAAAGAACTTTTATTCCTACAAACACAGGCCATGTCCAGTTCAACTCAGCATAGGAAACTGTCTGAAAGAGGAGCTTCCCTCAGTCCAGTACACTGTACTTGCTGGGAACAGACGAGAGTGCTATTTGCACCATATAAGAGAAGTGGAGCAAAAGAGTGTTTCAACTTACCCTAAACTAACTCTTTTGGCTTGAATTTCAAATTGAATGGGATTCAACTTAGTTAGGAAGGAGAATTGAACCATGGCCTGGCTTACAAGAAAAACACATTGCTTTT
Source organism: Peromyscus maniculatus bairdii (assembly GCF_049852395.1). Taxonomy (NCBI): domain Eukaryota; kingdom Metazoa; phylum Chordata; class Mammalia; order Rodentia; family Cricetidae; genus Peromyscus; species Peromyscus maniculatus. Next base: position 34,544,533 of record NC_134856.1, on the reverse strand, counting down.
GAGAAAGTGGCACTCTAGTACTCTACTGTGTTTCCTATATTGCCAGACCAGTGAACTGTCTCAAAACAAAAGAACTGTTATTCCTATACACGGGACACATCCAGTTCAACTCAGCATAGGATTCTGTCTAGAAGAGGAGCTCCCATCATTCCAATACACTGTACTTCCTGGGAACAGACATGAGTGCTAGTTACACAGTATACGGAGAGTGGAGCATAAGAGTGGATGATCTTACCATAATCTAACTCTTTTTGCTAGAAGTTCATACTGAAGAGGATTCAACTTAGTTTAGGAAGGGGAATGTGTGTTGAACCCTAGCTTGGCTTACAAGGAAAACACTCTGCTTTTGAGAAAGGGGCACTCAATCTACTGTGTGTCCTATAGGGCCAGAACAGTGAGCTGGCTCAGAACAAAAGAACTGTTATTCCTACACACGGGACACATCCAGTTCAACTCAGCATAGGAAACTGTCTAAAACAATAACTCCTCTTCGGTCCAATACAATGTACTTGCTGGAAACAGACGGGTGAGCTATTTCTACTATATACTGCAAGTGGAGCATAAGAGTTGTTTATATTACCCTAACTAACACTTGCTGCTAGAAGTTAAAACTGAAAGGGTTCAACTTAGTTTATGAAGGGGAATTGGACCCTAGCTTGTCTTACAAGAAAAACACTCTGATTTTGAGAAAGGGGCATTCTGGTACTATACTGTGTTTCCGATAGGGCCAGAACAGTGAGCTGGCTCAGAACAAAAGAACAGTATTCCTACACACACGACAACATCCAGTTCAACTGAGCATGGGAAACTGTCTAAAAGAGGAGCTCCTCTTCAGTCCAATACACTGTACTTGCTAGGAACTAAACGAGTGCTATTTGCACTGTATAGGGCAAGTGGAGCATAAGAGTGGTTGAACTACCCTAAACTAACTCTTTTGGCTAGAAGTTCAAACTGAATGGGATTCAACTCTCTATAAGAAGGGGAATTAAACCCTAACATGGCTTACAAGGAAAACACTCTGCTTTTGAGAAAGGGGCACTTACTCTACTTTGTTTCCTATGGGGCTAGAACAGTGAGCTGGCTCAGAACAAAAGAACTGTTATTCCTGCACACACGGGCCATATCCAGTTCAACATATCATTGGAAACTGTCTAAAAGAGTAACTCCCCTTCAGTCCAATAAACTGCACTTGCTGGGAAGAGACTGGAGTTCTATTTGCACTGTATATGGCAAGTGGAGGATAAGAGAGCTTGAACTTACCCTAAACTAACTCTTTTTGCTAGAAATTCAAACTGAATAGGATTCCACTTAGTGTAGGAAGGGGAATTTAAGTCTAGTTTGGCTTACAAGAAATACAATCTGCTTTTGAGAAAGGAGCACTTGCCTACTCTACAGTGTTTCCTATAGGGCTAGAACAAAGAGCCGGTCAGAACAAAAGAACTGTGATTCCTACATACACCGTACACATCCAGTTCAACTCAGCATAGGAAATTGTCTAAAACACTAGCTCCGCTTCAGTACAATACACTGTACCTGAAGCCCACAGATGCGAGTGCTATTTGTACTTTATAGGGCAAGTGGTCCATTAGAGTGGTTGTATTACCCTAAACACACTCTTTTTGCTAGAAGTTCAAACTGAATGGCATTCAACTCCTATTAGGAAGGGGTATTTAACCCTAACTTGGCTTACATTAAAACATTCTGACTTTGAGAAAGGCGCACTCTGGTACTCTACTGTGTTTCCTATAGTGCCAGAACAGTGAGCTGGCTCAGAAAAAAAAAGACCATTTATTCCTATACACACGGGCCACATCAAGTTAATATCAGTATAGGAAACTGACTAAAACAGGAGCTCGTCTTCAGTAAAATACACATTACATGCTGAGAAAAGACGCGAGAGCTCTTTGCACTGTATAAGGCAAGTAGAGCATAAAAGTGGTTGAATTTACACTAAACTAACTCTTTTTCCTAGAAGTTCAAACAAATGGGATTGACCTCCCTTTAGGAAGTGGAATTAAACCCTAGCTAGGCTTTAGAAAAAAACACTCTGCTTTTGAGAACAGGGCACTCACTCTACTGTATTAACTATAGGGCCAGAACAGTGATTTGGCTCTGAAGGAAAGAACTGTTATTCCTACACACACGGGCCACATCCAGTTCAACTCAGCATACGAAACTGACTAAAACAGGAGTTCCTCCTCAGTCCAATACACTGTACTTGGTGGGAACAGACGCAAAGGCTATTTGCATGGTATATGGGAAGTGGAGCAAAAGAGTGGTTGAACTTACTCTAAACGAACTCTTTTTGCTAGAGGTTCATACTGAATGGGATTCAACTCCGTTTAGGAATGCAAATTAAACCCTAGCTTGGCTTACAAGTAAAATGCCCTGATTTTGAGAAAGAGGCACTCTGGTAATCTATTGTGTTTCCTTTAGGGCCAGAACTGTGAGCTGGCTCAGAACAAAAGAACTTTTATTCCTACAAGAGGGCCACATACAGTTCAACTCAGCATAGGTAACTGACTAAAACAGGAGCTCCTCTTCAGTCTAATACACTGTACTTGCTAGGATCAGACACTAGTGCTATTTGCCCTGTATATGGCAAGTGGAGCATAAGGGTGATAGAATTTACGTTAACTAACTCTTGCTTTGAGAAGTTCATACTGAATGGGATTCAACTCCGTTTATGAAGGGGAATTAAACCCTACCTTGGCTTACATGAAAAACACTCTGCTTTTGAAAAGGGGCACTCAGTCTACTGTGTTTCCTATAGGGTCAGAACAGTGAGCTGGCTCAGAACAAAAGAACTGTTATTATTACACACCCGGGGCATATCCAGTTCAAATCAGCATAGGACACTGACTGAAACAGCAGCTGCTCTTCAGTCCAATAAACTGTAGAATATGGGAACAGATGCGAGTGCTTTTTGCACGGTATACAGTAAGTGGGGCATAAGAGGAGTTGAAATTACACTAACTTCCTCTTGTGCTAGAAGTTCAAACTGAGTGGGATTCAACTTAGTTTAAGAAGGGGAATTGAACCCTAGCTTGGCTTACAAGAAAAACACTCTGCCTTTGAAAAGGGGCACTCTCGTACTCTACTGTGTTTCCTAAAGTGCTGGAACAGTAAAACGGCTCAGAACAAAAGAATTGTTATTCCTACACACACGGGGCACATCCACTTCAACTCAGCATAGGAAACTGACTAAAACAGGAACTCCTCTTCAGTCCTATACACTGTACTTGGTAGGAATATACGGGAGAGCTATTTGTACTGTATATGGCAAGTGGGGCATAAGAGTGGTTGAACTTACCCTAAACTTAATCTTTTTTTTCTAGAGGATCTTACTGAACGGGATTCAACTCTGTTTAGGAAGAGGAATAAAACCCTAGCTTCTCTTGCAAGAAAAACTGCCTCTTTTTGAGAAAGGGGCACTCTGGTACACTACTTTGTTTCCTATAGGGCCAGAACAGTGAGCTGGCTCAGAACAAAAGAACTGTTATTCCTCAACACACAGGCCACTTCCAGTTCAACTCATCATAGGAAACTGACTAAAAGAGGATTTCCTCTTCAGTCCAATATACTGTACTTGCTGCGAACAGACGGGAGCACTATTTGCACTGTATATGGCAAGTAGAGCAAAAGGGTTGTTGAACTTACCCTAACCTAACTATTGCTGGTAGAAGTTCAAACTGAATGGGATTCAACTCCGTTTAGGAAAGAAAATTAAATCCTAGCAGGGCTTACAAGAAAAACACTCTGCTTTTGAGAAAGGGGCACTCACTCTACTGTAGTTCCTATAGGGCCAGAACAGTGAGCTGGCTCACAACAAAAGAACTTTTATTCTTACACACACGGTACACATACAGTTCAGCTCAGCATAGGAAACTGACTAAAACAGGAGCTCCTCTTCAGTCCAATTAACAGTACTTGCTGGGAACAGACATGGGGGCAACTTGCACTGTATATGTCAAATGGAACATTAAAGTGGTTGGACTTACCCTAACTAACTCTTGCTGCTAGAAATTCAAACTGAATGGTATTCAACTTAGTGTAGGAAGGGGAATTGAACCCTATTTGGCTTACAAGAAAAATCCTCTGCTTTTGAGAAAGGGGCACTCTGGTATTCTACTGTGTTTCCTATGGGGCCAGAGCATTGAGCCGGCACAGAACAAAAGAACTGTTATTCCTACACACATGGGCCACATCCAGTTCAACTAAGCATAGGAAGCTGTCTAAAACAGTAGCTCATCTTCAGTCCAATACACTGTACTTGTTGGAAACAGACACGAGTGCAATTCGCACTGTATAGGGCAAGTGTAGCATAAGAGTTGTTGAACTACCCTAAACTAACTCTTTTTGCTAGAAGTTCAAAATGAATGGGAGTCAACTTAATATAAGAAGTGGAATAGAACCCTAGTGTTGCTTACAAGAAAAGCACTCTGCTTTTGAGAAAGGGGCACTCTGGTACAATAATGGGTTTCCTATAGGGCCATACAGTGAGCAGGGTCAGAAAAAAGAACTGTTATTCCTACACACACGGGCCACATCCAGTTCAACTCAGCATAGAAAGCTGTCTAAAACAGTAGCTCCTCTTCAGTCCAATACACTGTAAATGCTTGCCACAATGCGAGTACTATTTGTACGGTATAAGGCAAGTGGAGCATAACAGTGGTTGAACTTACCCTAAACTAACTCTTTTTGCTAGAAGATCAAACTGATTGGGATTCATCTTAGTTTAGGAAAGGGAATTGAACCCTAGCTTGGCTTACAAGAAAAACATTCTGATTTTGAGAAAGGGGCACTCTGTTACTCTACTGTGTTTCCTATAAGGCCAAAACTGTGAGCTGGCTCAGAAAAAAACAACTGTTATTCCTACACACACAGGTGACATCCAGTTCAACTCAGCATAGGAAACTGACTAAAACGGGAACTCCCCTTCAGTCCTATACACTGTATTTGGTGGGGATAGACAGGAGAGCTATTTTGCACTGTATATGGCAAGTGGAGCATCAGAGTGGTTGAACTTATACTAAACTAATACTTTTTTTTTCTAGAGGATCTTACTGAATGGGATTCAACTCTGTTTAGAAAGAGGAATTAAACCCTTGTTTGGCTTGAAAGAAAACCTACCTGCTTTTGAGAATGGGGCACTCTGGTACACTACTGTGTTTCCTATAGGGCCAGAACAGTGAGCTTGCTCAGAACAAAAGAACTGTTATCCCTACACACACGGGGCACATCCAGTTCAACTCAGCATAGGAAACTGACGAAACAGGAGCTTCTCCTCAGTCCAATAAACTGTAATTGCAGGGTACAGACGCGAATGCTATTTGCACTGTAAACGGAAATTGAAGGATAAGAGTGGTTGAACTTACCCAAAACTAAAGCTTTCTTCTAGAAGTTCAACCTGAATGGGATTCACCTAAGTGTAGGAAGGGGAATTTAACCCTAGTTTGGCTTACAAGAAAAACACTCTGCTTTTGAGAAAGGGGCACTCGGTACTCTACTGTGTTATCTATAGGGCCACAGCAGTGAGACGGCTCAGAACAAAAGAACTATCATTTCTACACACACGGGCCACATCCAGTTCAGCTCAGGATAGGAAGCTGTCTAAAACAGGAGGTCCTCTTCTGTCCAATACAATGTACATGCTGGGAAAAGACGCGAGTGCTCTTTGCGCTGTATACGGCAAGTGGAGCATATGAGTGGTTGAATTTACCCTAAACTAACTCTTTTTGCTACAAGTTCAAACTGAATGGGATTCAACTCCGTTTAGAAAGGGGAATTGTATCCTAGCATGGCTTACAAGAAAAACACTCTGCTTTTTAAAAAGGTGCACTCTGGTTTTTACTGTGTTTTTCATAGGGCCAGTACAGTGAGCTGGCTCAGAACAAAAGAACTGTTATTCCTACAGCACGGGGCACATCCACTTCAGCTCAGCATAGGAAACTGTCTAAAACAGGAGCTCCCCTTCAGTCCAATATACTGTACATGCTAGGAACAGACACGAGTGCTATTTGCATTGCATATGGCAAGTGGAACATGAGAGTGGTTGAACTTACCCTAACTAACTCTTGCTGCTAAAAGTTAAAACTGAATGGGTTTAAAGTCCATTTTGGAAGGGGAGTTAAACTCTAGCCTGGCTTACAAGAAAAACCCTCTGCTTTTGAGAAAGGGACACTCTGGTACACTACTGTGTTACCTATAAGTCCGGAACAGTGAGCTGGCTCAGAACAAAAGAGCTGTTATTTCTACACACACGGGCCATATCCAGTTTAAATTATCATTCGAAACTGTCTAAAACAGTAACTCCCCTTCAGTCCAATAAACTGCACATGCTGGGAGCAGTCGCGAGTGCTATTTGCACTGTATAAGGGAAGTGGAGCATACAGGTGAACTAACACTAACTAACTCTTGGTGCTGGACGTTCAAACTGAATGGGATTCAACTCCATTTAGGAAGAGAAATTAAACCCTAGATGGGCTTACTAGAAAAACACTCTGCTTTTGAGAAAGGGACACTCACTCTACTGTGTTTCCTATAGGGTCAGAGCACTGAGCTGGCTCAGAACAAAAGAACTACTATTCCTACACACAGGCTACATCCAGTTCAATTCAGCATAGGAAACTGTCGAAAACAGCACCTCCCCTTAAGTGCAATACACTGTACTTGCTGGGAACAGATGCGAATGCTATTTGCATTATATAGGGCTAGTAGAACATAAGAGTGGTTGAACTCACCCTAACTAAATCTTGCTGCTAAGAATTTCAAACTGAATGGGATTCAACTTAGTTTAGTAAGGGGAATTAAACCCTAGCTTGGCTTACAAGAAAAACACTCTGCTTTTGAAAAGGGGTACTCTGGTACTCTACTGTGTTTCCTAAAGGGCCAGAACACTGAGCCGGCTCAGAATAAAAGAACTGTAATTCCTACACACACGAGCCACGTCCAGTTCAACTCAGCATAGGAAACTGACTAAAACAGGAGCTCCTCTTCAGTCCAATACACTGTAGTTGCTAGAAATAGACACGAGAGCTATTTGCATTGTATATGGCAAGTGGAACATTAGAGTGGTTGAATTACCCTAACTAACTCTTGTTGCTAGAAGTTCAATCTGAATGGGGTTAAAGTCCATTTAGGAAGGGGAATTAAACTCTAGCCTGGCTTAAAAGAAAAACACTCTGCTTTTGAGAAAGTTGCACTTTGGTACTCCACTGTGTTACCTATAGGGCCAGAACAGTGAGCTGGCTCAGTCAAATGAACTGTTATTCCTACACACACGGGCCACATCCAGTTGAACTCAGAATAGGAAACTGTCTAAAACAGGAGCTCCTCTTCAGGCCAATACCGTGTATTTGCTGGGACCAGAGGCGAATTCTATTTGCATTGTATATATCAAGTGGAACATAAGAGTGAATGAACTTACCCTAAATTACTCTTGCTCCTAGAAGTCCAAAATGAATGGGATTGCACTCCCTTTAGGAAGGGGAATAAAACCCTAGCTACGATTTCAAAAAAAAACATTCTGCTTTTGAGAACGGGGCACACACTCTACTGTGTTAACTATAGGGCCAGAAGAGTGATTTGGCTCAGAACAAAAGAACTGTTATTCCAACACACAGGGGCCACATTCAATTCAACTCAGCATTGGAAACTGACTAATACAGGAGCTCCTCTTCCGTGCAATACCGTGTACTTGCTGAGAACAGTCGCGAGTGCTATTTGCACTGTATTGGGTATGTGGAGCATAAGAGTTGTTGAAATTACCCTAAATACCTCTTGTTGCTAGAAGTTCAAACTGCATGGGATTCAACTTAGTTTAGGAAGGAGTTTTGGACCCTAGCTTGTGTTACAAGAAAAATTCTTTGTTTTTGAGAAAGGGGCACTCTGGTACTCTACTGTGTTTCCTATAGGGCCAGACAAGTGAACTGACTCAGAACAAAAGAACTGTTATTACTACAAACACGGGAAACTTCCAGTTCAACTCAGCATAGGAAACTCTATAAAACAATAGATCCCCACAGTCCAATACACTGTACTTGCTGGGAACAGATGCGAGTGCTTTTTGCACAATATTCGACAAGTACAGCAAAAGACTGTTTCAACTTACCCAAAACTAACTCTTTTGGGTCAAAGTTCAAATTGAATCGGATTCAACTTAGTTTAGGAAGGAGAATTGAACCCTAGCTTGGCTTACAAGAAAAACACTCCGCTTTTGAGAAAGGGGCACTCTGGTACTCTACTGTGTTTTCTATAGGGCCAGAACAGTGAGCTGGATCAGAACAAATAAACTGGTATTCCTACACACACAGGCATCATCCAGTTCAATTCAGCATAGGAAACTGACTAATACAGGATCTCCTCTTCAGTCCAATATACTGTACTTGCTGGGAACAGACGCGAGTGCTATTTGCACTGTATATGGCATGTAAGGCATGAGAGTTGTTGAACTTACCCTAAACTAACTATTGCTGCTAGAAGTTCAAACTGAATGGGATTCAACTCTGTTTAGGAAGGGAAATTAAACCCTAGATGGGCTTACAAGAAAAACACTCTGCTTTTGAGAAAGGGCCACTCACTCTACTGTGTTTCCTATAGGGCCAGAACAGTGAGCTGGCTCACAAAAAAAGAACTGTTATTCCTACACACACATACACATCCAGGTCAACTCAGCATAGGAAACTGACTAAAACAGGAGCTCCTCTTCAGTCCTATACACTGTACTACTTGGGAATAGACAGGAGAGCTATTTGCACTGTATATGGCAAGTGGAGCATAAGAGTGGTTGCACTTACCCAAAACTAACTCATTTTTTTCTAGAGGTTCTTACTTAATGGGATTCAACTCTGTTTAGGAAGAGGAATTAAACCCTAGCTAGGCTTGCAAGAAAAAACTACCTGCTTTTTGGAAAGGGGCAGTCTGGTATAGTACTGTGTTTCCTATAGGGCCAAAACAGTGAGCTGGCTCATAACAAAAGAACTGTTATTCCTACACACACAGGCCACATGCAGTTAAACTCAGCATAGGAAACTGTTGAAGACAGGAGCTCCCCTTCCTTCCAATACACTGTACATGATGGGAACAGACACGAGTGCTATTTGCATTGTATAGGACAAGTGGAGCATAAGAGTGGTTGAACTTACACTAAACTAACTCTTTTTGCTAGAAGATCAAACTGATTGGGATTCAAATTAGTTTAAAAAAGGGAATTGAACCTAGCTTGGCTTACAATAAAAACATTCTGATTTTGACAAAGGGGCACTCTGGTACTCTACTGTGTTTCCTATAGGGCCAAAAAAGTGAGCTGGCTCATAACAAAAGAACTGTTATTCCTACACACACAGGCCACATGCAGTTAAACTCAGCATAGGAAACTGTTGAAGACAGGAGCTCCCCTTCCTTCCAATACACTGTACATGATGGGAACAGACACGAGTGCTATTTGCATTGTATAGGACAAGTGGAGCATAAGAGTGGTTGAACTTACACTAAACTAACTCTTTTTGCTAGAAGATCAAACTGATTGGGATTCAAATTAGTTTAAAAAAGGGAATTGAACCTAGCTTGGCTTACAATAAAAACATTCTGATTTTGACAAAGGGGCACTCTGGTACTCTACTGTGTTTCCTATAGGGCCAAAAAAGTGAGCTGGCTCAGAAAAAAACAACTGTTATTCCTACACACACAGGCAACATCCAGTTCAACTCAGCATAGCAAACTGACTAAAACAGGAACTCCTCTTCAGTCCTATACACTGTACTTGGTGGGAATAGATGGGAGAGCTATTTGAACTGTATAGGGCAGGTAGAGCATCAGAGTGGTAGAACTTACCCTACACTAACACTTTTTTTTTCTACAGGGTCTTACTGAATGGGATTCAACTCTGTTTAGAAAGAGGAATTAAACCATTGTTTGGCTTGCAAGAACACCTACCTGCTTTTGAGAAAGGGGCACTCTGGTACACTACTGTGTTTCCTATAGGGCCAGAACAGTGAGCTTGCTCAGAACAAAAGAACTGTTATTCCTACACACACAGGGCAAATCCAGTTCAACTCAGCATAGGAAACTGACGAAACAGGAGCTTCTCTTCAGTCCAATAAACTGTACTTACTGGGAACAGACACGAGTGCTATTTGCACTCTACACGGAAATTGAGGGATAAGAGTGGTTGAACTTACCCTAAACTAAAGCTTTCTGCTAGAAGTTCAACCTGAATGGGATTCGCCTTAGTATAGGAAGGGGAATTTAACCCTAGTTTGGCTTACAAGGAAAACACTCTGCATTTGAGAAAGTGGCACTCTGGTTCTCTACTGTGTTATCTATAGCGCCACAGCAGTGAGCCGGCTCAGAACAAAAGAACTGTTATTTCTGCACACACGGGCCTTATCCAGTTCAACTTATCATTGGAAACTGTCTTAAACTGTAACTCCCCTTTAGTACAATAAAATGTATGTTCTGGGATCAGTCTCGAGTGCTATTTACATGGTATAAGGGAAGTGGAGCATAAGAGTGGTTGAACTTACCCTAAACTAACTCTTTTTATTCTAGAGGTTCTTACTGAATGGGATTCAACTCCATTTAGGAAGAGGAATTAAACCTTAGCTTGGCTTGCAAGAAAAACTGCCTGCTTTTGAGAAAGGGGCACGCTGGTATACTACTTTGTTTCCGATATGGCCAGAACAGTGAGCTGGCTCAGAACAAAAGAACTGTTATTCCTACACACACGGGGCACATCCAGTTCAACTCAGCATAGGAAACTCTCTAAAACAGGAGCTCTTTTTCATTCCAATACAGTGTACTTGCTAGGAACAGACACGAGTACCATTTGCATTGTATATGGCAAGTGGAGCATGAGAGTGGTTGAACTTAGCCTAACTAACTCTTGCAGCTAGAATTTCAAACTGAATCGGGTTAAAGTCCGTTTAGGAAGAGGAATTAAACTTTAGCCTGGCTTACAAGAAAAACACTCTGCTTTTGAGAAAAGGGCACTCTGGTACGCTACTGTGTTACCCATAGGGCCAGAACACTGAGCTGGCTCAGAACAAAAGAACTGTTATTCCTACACACACGGGCCTCATCCAGTTCAACTCAGCATACGAAACTGACTAAAACAAAAGTTCCTCCTCAGTCCAATACACTGTACTTGGTGGGAACAGACACAAAGTCTATTTGCACGGTATATGGCAAGTGGAGCAAAAGAGTAGTTGAACTTACTCTAAACGAACTCTTTTTGCTAGAGGTCCATACTGAATGGGATTCAACTCCTTTTAGGAATGCGAACTAAACCCTAGCTTGGCTTACAAGTAAAACACCCTGCTTTTGAGAAAGAGGCACTCTGGTAATCTATTGTGTTTCCTATAGGGCCAGAACTGTGAGCTGGCTCAGAACAAAAGAACTGTTATTCCTACACAAGGGCCCATTAAGTTCAACTCAGCATAGGTAACTGACTAAAACAGGAGCTCCTCTTCAGTCTAATACACTGTACTTGCTGGGAACAGACGAGAGTGCTATTTGCACGGTATACACCAGGTAGAGCCTAAGAGTGGTTGAACTTACCCTAAACTAACTCTTTTTGTTTCTAGAGGTTCATACTCAATGGGATTCAACTCCGTTTAGGTAGAGGAAATAAACCCTAGATTTGCTTGCAAGAAAAACTGCCCCCTTTTGAGAAAGGGGCACTCTGGTAGACTACTGTTTTCCTATAGGGCCAGAACAGTGAGCCGTCTCAGAACAAAAGAACTGTTATTTCTATACACTCGGGCCACATCCCGTTAAACTCAGCATAGGAAACTGTCTAATACAGGAGCTCCTCTTCAGTCCAGTACACTGAAGTTGCTGGGAACAGACTCTAGTGCTATTTGCATGGTATACAGCAAGGTGAGCATAAGAGTTGTTGAACTTACCCTAAATAACTCTTGATGTTAGAAGTTTAAACTGAATGGGATTCAACTCCGTTTAGCAAGGGAAGTTAAATCCTAGCTGGACTTACAAGAAAAACACTCTGCTTTTGAGAAAGGGGCACTCACTCTACTGTGTTTCTTATAGGGCCAGAACAGTGAGCTGGCTCAGAACAAAAGAACTGTTATTCCTACACACACGGGCAACATCCAGTTCAACTCAGTATAGGAAACTGTCTAAAACGGGTGGTCCTCTTCAGTCTAATACACTGTACTTGCTGGGAACAGACGCGAGTGTTGTTTGCAATGTATTCGGCAAGTGGAACATAATAGTGGTTGAACTTACCCTAAAATAACTCTTTGTGCTAAAAATTCAGACGGAATGGAATTTAATTCGATAGGAAGGGGAATTAAATCCTAGCTTGACTTACAAGAAAAACACTCTTATTTTGAGAAAGGTGCCCTCTGGTACTCTACTGTTTTTCCTATAGGACCAGAACAGTAAGCTGGCTCAGAAAAAAAGAACTGTTATTCCTACACACGGACCACATCCAGTTCAACTCAGCATAGGAAACTGTCTAAAACAAGAGCTCCTCTTCAGTCCAATACAGTTTACTTGCTAGGAACAGATTTGAGTGCTATTTGCACTGTATAAGGCAAGTGGAGCACAAGAGTTGTTTAAATTACCCAAACTAACTCTTGCTGTTAGAAGTTCAAACTGAATGGGATTCAACTTAGTTTAGGAAGGGGAATTGGACCCTAGCTTGGCTTACAAGAAGAGCAGTCTGCTGTTGTGAAAGGGGCACTTTGGTACTCTACATTTTTTTCTATAGGGCCAGAACAGTGAGCTGGCTCAGAAAAAAAGAACTGTAATCCTACACACACGGGAAGCATCCAGTTCAACTCAGCATAGGAAACTGTCTAAAATAGGAGCTCCCATCAGTACAGTACACAGTACCTGCTGGAAACAGACACGAGTGCTATTTGTACTGTATACGGCAAGTGGAGCATAAGAGTGTTTCAACTTACCCTAAACTAACTCTTTTGGCTAGAAGTTCAAATTGAATCAGATTCAACTTAGATTAGAAAGGGTAATTGAACCATAGCTTGGCATACAAGAAAAACATTCCGCTTTTGAAAAAGGGGCACTCTGCTACTCTAATGTGTTTCCTAAAGGTCAGAACAGTGAGCTGGCTCAGAACAAAAGAACTGTTATCCTACACACACAGGCCACATCGAGTTCAACTCAGCATAGGAACCTGTCTAAAACAGGAGCTCCTCTTCAGTCCAATACACTGTACTTGCTGGGAACAGACCCGAGTGCTATTTGCACTGCAGAGGGCAAGTGGAGCATAAGAGTTGTTGAAATCACCCTAACTAACTCTTGATGCTAGAAGTTCAAACTGAATGGGATTCAACTTAGTTTAGGAAGGGGAATTTGACCCTAGCATGGCTTACAAGAAAAACACTGTGCTCTTGAGAAAGGGGCACTCTGGTACTCTACTGTGTTTGCTAAAGTGCGAGAACAGTGAGCTGGCTTACTTACTTACTGGGAACAGACGCGAGTGCTATTTGCACTGTATATGAAAGGGGAACATAAGAGTGGTTGAAATTACTCTAAACTAACTCTTTTTGCTGGAAGTTCAAACTGAATGGGATTCAATTCAGTTTAGGACTGGTAATTAAACCTTCTTTTGGCTTACAAGAAAAACACTCTGCTTTTGAGAAAGGGGCACTCTGTTACTCTACTGTGTTTGGTAAAGTGCAAGTATAGTGAGCTGTAGACCAGGCTGTCCTTGAACTCATTGATATTAGCCTGCCTTTACCTCCACACTGGTGGGATTAAAGGCATGCACCACCACTGCCTGGCTGCACCATGTCTTTTCAAAATAGTTTTCAACCATTTATTTCAAATTACCTGCCAGAAAAATAGCATACAGAGGCACTGTATCCTGATGCTGAGTTGCAAGAAGCAGGGGATTTTCCCTCTGGCTGTGCAGGTGAGACTCTCTGCTTTCCGGCTGTCATGTGTGTTTGACAACTGGCTCAACATCAGGACTTGCATTTTCTGTGTGTCTCTGTTTCCTTGAAGAGTACCAGTTAGAATCAGGTACCCAGCTCCTTCACCGACTATCCATACACTGACCTGACCCATAATTCCATTAGCTTTAAGTGGCCAATAACCAGAATTATTTGGGGAGAATGTTAAAGCGTTCTTATTTTGCAGTTTTCATATGATTGGTTTTGAGAGCTGCTATCAAAATGACTATGTACAGAGAAAAAAACAAGACATGTGGATATGTATTAAATATTCTATAAGTTATACAATAAATAACACTAAAAATAATATCAAATTAAAAAAAAGAATAGTGAGCTGGCTCAGAACAAACGAACTGTTATTCCTACACACTCAGGACACATACAGTTCAACTCAGTATAGGAAACTGATTAAAACAGGAGCTCTTCTTCAGTCCAAACACAGTACTTGCTAGGAACAGATGCGAGTGCTATTTGCACTGTATTCGGTAAGTAGAGCTTAAGAGTGGTTGAAATTACCCTAATTAACTCTTGCTGCTAGAAGTTCAAACTGTAGGGATTCAACTTAGTTTAGGAAGGGGAATTGGACTCTAGCTTGGTTTAGGAGAAAAACACTCTGCTTTTGAGGAATGGGTACTTTGGTACTCTACTGTGTTTCCTATAGGGCCAGAACAGTGAGCTGGCTCAGAACAAAAGAACTGTTATTCCTACAACCATGGGCCACATCCAGTTCAACTTAGAATAAAAAACTGTCTAAAACAGGTGCTCCTCTTCATTCCAATAACCTGTACTTGATGGGAACAGAATCGAGTGCTATTTGCACAGTATACTGCAAGTGGAGCATAACAGTGGTTGAACTTATTTTAAAATAACTCTTTTTGCTAGAAGTTCTTACTGAATGGGATTCAACTTAGTTCAGGAAGGGGAATTGAACCCCAGCTTGACTTACAAGAAAAATACTCTGCATCTGTGAAAGGGGCACTTTGGTACTGTACCTACTTTATTATAGAACCAGAACAGTGAGCTGGCTCAGAACAAAAGAATAGTTATTCCTACACACGATCCACATTCAGTTCAACTCAGCATAGGGAACTGAAAAAAACAGGAGCTCCTCTCCAGTCCAATACACTATACTTGCTGGGAAAAGAGGCGAGTGCTATTTGCACTGTATACGGCAAGTGGAGCATAAGAGTGATTGAACTTACTTACCCTAAATTAACTCTTTTTGCTAGAAGTTCAAACTGAATTGGATTCAACTCCATTTAGGAAGGGGAATTAAACACTAACGTAGCTTACAAGGAAAACACTCTGCTTTTGAGACAGGGGCACTCACTCTACTGTTTTTCGATAGGGCCAGAACAGTTAGCTGCCTCAGAACAAAAGAACTGTTATTCCTACACACACGAGACATATCCAGTTCAACTCAGCATAGGAAAATGTCTAAAACAGGAGCTCCTCTTCAGTCCAATACACTGTATGTGCTGGGAACAGACACGAGTGCTATTTGTACTGTATACAGCAAGTGGAGCATAAGAGTGGTTGAACTTACTGTAAACTAAGTCTTTTCCCTAGAAGTTCAAACTGAATGGGATTCAACTCCGTTTAGGACCAGGAAATAAACCCTAGCTTCGCATACAAGAAAAACACTCTGCTTGTGAGAAAGGGGCACTCTGGTACTCTACTGTGTTCCCTATAGTGACAGAACAGTGAGCAGGCTCAGATCAAAAGAACTGTTAATCCTACCCATACGGGCCACATCCAATTCCACTCAGCATAGTAAACTGTCTAAAACAGGAGCTCCTCTTCAGTCCAATACAGTGTACTTGCTGGGAACAGACGCCGGTGCTATTTGCGCTGTATACAACAAGTGGAGCATAAGGGTGGTTGAAATTACCCTAATAATTCATTTTACTAGAAGGTCAAAATGAATGGGATTCAACTTAGTTTAGGAAGGGGAATTGAACCATAGCTTCGGTTACAAGAAAAACATTCTCTTTTGAGAAAGGGGCATTCATTTACTCTACTGTTTTTCTTATAGGGCCAGAAGAATGAGCAGGCTCAGAACCAAAGAACTGTTATTCCTAAACACACGGGACACATCGAGTTCAACTCAGCATAGGAAACTGTCTAAAACAGGAGCTCCTCTTCAGTCCAATACAGTGTACTTGCTGGGAACAGACGGGAGTGCTCTTTGCATTGCATACGGCAAGTGGAGCTTAAGAGTGTTTGAACTTACCCTAACCTAACTCTTTTTGCTACAAGTACAAACTGAATGGGATTCAAATTAATTTAGGAATGGGAATTGAACCATAGCTTGGTTTACAAGAAAAACATTCTGCTTTTGAGAAAGGGGCACTCTGGTACTCTACTGTGTTTCCTGTAGGTCCAGAAGATTGAGCAGGCTCAGAAGTAAAGAACTGTTATTCCTAAACACACGGGACACATCCAGTTCAACTCAGCATAGGAAACTGTCTAAAACAGGAGCTCCTCTTCAGTCCAATACAGTGTACTTGCTGGGAACCGACGGGAGTGCTCTTTGCATTGCATACGGCAAGTGGAGCTTAAGAGTGTTTGAATTTACCCTAACCTAACTCTTTTTGCTACAAGTACAAACTGAATGGGATTCAAATTAATTTAGGAATGGGAATTGAACCATAGCCGGCTTACAAGAAAAACATTCTGCTTTTGAGAAACGGGCACTCTGGTACTCTACTGTGTTTCCGATATGGCCAGAAGAATGAGCAGGCTCAGACCCAAAGAACTGTTAATCCTAAACACAGGGGCACATCCAGTTCAACTCAGCATAGGAAACTGTCTAAAACAGGGGCTCCCATCAGACACTACACTGTCCTTGCTGGGAACAGACAAGAGTGCTATTTACCATGTATAGGGCAATTGGAGCATAAGAGTTGTGGAACTTACCCTAAACTAACTCTTTTTGCTAGAAGTACAAACTGAATGGGATTCAACTTAGTTTAGGAAGGGAAATGGAACCATAGCTTGCCTTACAAGACAAACACTCTGCTTTGGAGAATGGGGCACTCTGGTACACTACTCTTTTTCCAATAGGGCCAAAAGAGTGAGCCGGCTCAGAACAAAAGAACTGTTATTCCTACACACATGGGCCACATCCAGTTCAACTTAGCAGAGAAAACTGTCTAAAACAGGAGATCCTCTTCTGTCCTATACACTGTACTTGCTGGGAACAGAAGCGAGAGCTGTTTGCACTGTCTAGGGCAAATGGAGCATAAGAGTGGTTGAACTTACTGTAAACGAACTCTTTTTTCTAGAAGTTCGTAGTGAATGGGATTCAACTTAATTTAGGAAGGGGAATTGAACCCTAGCTTGGCTTACAAAAAAACACTCTGCTTTTGAGAAAGGGGCACTCTGGTACTCTACTGTGTTTGCTAAAATGGGAGAGCAGTGAGCTGGCTTAGAACAAAAGAACTGTTATTCCCACACACATGGGACACATCCAGTTCAACTCAGCATAGAAAACTGTCTAAAATAGGGGCTCTGCTCAGTCCAATACACTGTACTTGCTAGGAACAGACGTGAATGCTATTTGTAATGTTTACGAGAAGTGGAGCAAAAGAGTGGTTGAACTTACCCTAAACTAACTCTTTTTGTTAGAAGTTCAAACTGAATGGGATTCAACTCAGTTTAGGACCAGGAAATAAACACTAGCTTGGATTAAAAAAAAAACACTCTGGTTTTCCGAAAGAAGCACTCTGGTACTCTACTGTGCTTCCTATTTGGCGAGAACACTGCACTTGCTCAGAACAAAAGACTATCATTCTTACACACACGGGCCAAATCCCGTTCAACTCATTGTAGCAAACTGTCAAAAACAGCCGCTCCTCTTCAGTCCAAAACACTGTACTTGATAGGAACAGACGTTAGTGCTATTTGCACTGTATGCGGCAAGTGGAGCATAAGAGTGGTGGAACTTACCCTAAACCAACTCTTTTTGCTAGAAGAACAAACTGAATAGGATTCAAATTAATTTAGGAAGGGGAATTGAACCCTAGCTTGGCTTACAAGGAAATCACTCTGCTTTTGAGAAAGGGGCACCCTCTCTACTGTGTTTCCTATAGGGCCAGAACAGTGAGCTGGCTCAGAACAAAAGAACTGTTATTCCTACACACAGGTAACACATCCAGTTCAACTCAGCATAGGAAACTGTCTAAAACAGGAGCTCCCATCAGTCCAATACACTGTACTTGCTGTGAACAGATGCGAGCGCTATTTGCACTGTATACGGCAAGTGGAGCATAAGAGTGGTTGAATTCACCGTAAACTGAGTCTTTTACCTAGAAGTTCAAACTGAATGGGATTCAACTCCGTTTAGGACCAGGAAATAAACCCTAGCTTCGCATACAAGAAAAACACTCTGCTTGTGAGAAAGGGGCACTCTGGTACTCTACTGTGTTTCCTATAGTGACAGAACAGTGAGCTGGCTCAGATCAAAAGAACTGTTAATCCTACCAATAGGGGCCACATCCAATTCCACTCAGCAAAGGAAACTGTCTAAAAAAGGAGCTCCTCTTCAGTCCAATACAGTGTACTTGCTGGGACAGACACAGGTGCTATTTGCACTGTATACAGCAAGTGGAGCATAAGGGTGGTTGAAATTACCCTAACTAATTCATTTTGCTCGAAGGTCAAAATGAATGGGATTCAACTTAGTTTAGGAAAGGGAATTGAACCATAGCTTGGCTTACAAGAAAAACATTCTGCTTTTGGGAAAGAGGCATTCTGGTCCTCTACTGTGTTTCCTATAGGGCCAGAAGAATGAGCAGGCTCAGAACCAAAGAACTTTTATTACTAAACACACAGGACACATCCAGTTCAACTCAGCATAGGAAACTGTCTAAAACAGGAGCTCCTCTTCAGTCCAATACAGTGTACTTGCTGAGAACAGACAGGAGTGCTCTTTGCATTGCATATGGCAGGTGGAACTTAAGAGTGTTTGAACTTACCCTAACCTAACTCTTTTTTTCTAGAAGTATAAACTGAATGGGATTCAAATTAATTTAGGGTTGGGAATTGAACCACAGCTTTGGCTGACAAGAAAAACATTCTGCTTTTGAGAAAGGGGCACTCTGGTACTCTACTGTGTTTCCTGTAGGTCCAGAAGATTGAGCAGGCTCAGAAGTAAAGAACTGTTATTCCTAAACACACGGGACACATCCAGTTCAACTCAGCATAGGAAACTGTCTAAAACAGGAGCTCCCATGAGACTAATACACTGTCCTTGCTGGGAACAGACAAGAGTGCTATTTGCCATGTATAGGGCATGTGGAGCATAAGAGTGGTTGAACATACCCTAAACTAACTCTTTTTGTTAGAAGTTCATACTGAACAGGATTCAACTTAGTTTAGGGAGGGGAATTGAACCCTAGCTTAGCTTACAAGAAAAACACTGGGCTCTTGTGAAAGCTGCACTCATTCTACTGTGTTTCCTGTAGGGCCAGAACAGTGAGCTGGCTCAGAACTAATGAAATGTTATTCCTACACACACGGGACACATCCAGTTCAACTAAGCATAGAGGACTGTCTAAAACAGTAAATCCTCTTCACTCCAATACAGTGTACTTGCTGGGAACAGACATGAGTGCTCTTTGCAGTGTATGTAGTCCCTATGGCAAGTGGAGCCTAAGAATGGTTGAACTTACCCTAAAATAACTGTTTTTGCTATAAGTTCAACCTGAATGTGATTCATCTAGTTTAGAAAGGGGAACTGAACCCTAGCTTGACTTACAAGAAAAATACTCTGCTTTTGGGAAAGGGGCACTCTGGTACTCTACTGTGTTTCCTATAATGCAAGAACAGTGAGCTGGCTCAGAACAAAAGAACTGTTATTCCTACACACACGGACCACATCCAGTTCAACTTAGCATGGGAAAGTGTCTAAAACAGGAGCTCCTCTTCATTCCAATAAACTGTACCTGCTAGGAACAGACGCGAGAGCTATTTGCACTGTATAAGGCAAGTGGAGCATAAGAGTGGTTGAACTTACCCTAAACTAACTCTTGCTGCTAGAAGATCAAACTGAATGGGATTCAACTTAGTTTAGGAAGGGAAATTGGAACCTAGCTTGACCTACAAGAAAAACACTCTGCTTTGAGGAAAGGCAATCTGGTACTCTACTATGTTTCTTATAGGGCCAGAACAGAGAGCTGGCTCAGTACAGAAGAACTGTGAATACTACATACACAGGCCACATCCAGTTCACCTCTGTATACAGCATAGGAAACTGTCTAAAACAGGAGCTCCTGTACCTGCTGTGAAGAGATGGGAGTGCTATTTCCACTGTATAAAGAAAGTGGAGCATAAGAGTGGTTGAACTTACCCTAAACTAATTCTTTTTGCTAGAAGTTCAAATTGAATGGGATTCAACTTAATTTAGGAAGGGGAATTGAATACTTGGTTGGCTTACAAGAAAAACACTCTGCTTTGATTTAAGGGGCACTCTGGTACTCTACTGTGTTTCCTATAGGGCCTGAACAGTGAGCTGGCACAGAACATACGAACTGTTATTCCAACACACAAGGCCCACAACCAGTTTAACTCAGCATAGGAAAGTTGCTAAAACAGGAGCTACTCTTCACTCCAATACACTGTATTTGCTGGGAACAGACACGAGTGCTATTTGTACTTTATACGGCAAGTGGAGCCTAAGAGTGGTTGAACTTGCCTAAAATAACTCTTTTTGCTAGAAGTTCAAACTGAATGGGATTCAACTAGTTTAGGAAGGGGAAATGAACCCTAGCATGACTTACAAGAACAACACTCTGCTCTTGAGAAAGGGGCACTCTGGTACTCTACAGTGTTTCCTATAGGGCCACAACAGTACTTGGCTCAGAAAAAAAGAATTGTTATTCCGACACACACGGGCCCCATCCAGTTCAACTCACCATAGGAAGCTGTCTACAACAGGAGCTCCTTTTCAGTCCAGTACAGTGTATTTGCTCAGAACAGAGGCGAGTGCTATTTGCACTGTATATGGCAATTAGAGCATATGAGTGGTTAACCTTCCCCTAACTAACTCTTGCTGCTAGAAGTTCAAACTAAATGGGATTCAACTTAATTTAGGAAGGGGAATTGGACCCTAGCTTGGCTTACAAAAAAAACACTCTGCTTTTGAGGAAAGGGCACATTGGTACTCTACTGTGTTTCCTATAAAGTAAGAACAGTGAGCTGGCTCAGATCAAAAGAACTGTTATTCCTACACACACGGGCCACATCCAGTTAAACTTAGCATAGGAAACTGTCTAAAACAGGTGGTCCTCTTCATTCCAATACACTGTACTTGCTGGGAACAGACTCGAGTGCTATTCTCACCGTATACGGCCAGTGAAGCATAAGAGTGGTTGAACTTACCTTAAACTAACTCTTTTTGCTAGAAGTTCATAATGAACGGGATACACATTAGTTTAGGAAGGGGAATTGAACCCTACATGGCTTACCAGGAAAACACTTTGCATTTGAGAAAGGGGCACTCACTCTAGTGTGTTTCTCATAGTGCAGGAACAGTGAGCTGTCTCAGAATAAAGGAACTCTTATTCCTACACATATGGTACACATCCAGTTCAACTCAGCATAGGAAACTGTCTAAAACAGGAGTTCCCATCAGTCCAATACAGAGTTCTTGCTTGGAACAGAAGCGAGTGCTATCGCACTGTATATGGCAAGTAGAGCGGAAGAGTGTTTCAACTAACCCTAAACTAACTCTTTTGGCTAGAAGTTCAAACTGAATGGTATTCAACCTAGTTTAGTAAGGATAATGGGAGCCTAGCTTGGCTTACAAGAGAAACACTCTGCTTTTGAAAAAGGGGCACTATGGTACTCTACTGTGTTTCCTATAGGGCCAGAACAGTGAACTGGCTCAGAACAAACAAACTGTTATTCCTACACACACCGGCCCCAACCATTTCATCTCTGCATAGGAAAGTGACTAAAACAGGAGCTCCTCTTCAGTCCAATACAGTGTACTTGCTGAAAAAAGATGCGAGTGCAATTTGCATTGTATACGGCAAGTGGAGCACAAGAGTGGTTGAAATTTTCCTAACTAACTCTTGCTGCTAGAAGTTCAAACTGAATGGGATTCAACTTGGTTCAGGAAGGGGAATTGGAACCTTGCTTGGTTTACAAGAAAAACACTCTGCTTTTGAGAAAGGGGCACTCTGGTCCTCTACTGTGTTTCCTATAGGGCCTGAACAGTGAGCTGGCTCAGAACAAACGAACTGTTATTCCAACACACACGGCGCACAACCAGTCCACTCAGCATAGGAAAGTTACTAAAACAGGAGCTCCTCTTCATTCCAATACACTGTTCTTGCTGGGAATAGACTCGAGTGCTATTTGCACTGTATACGGCATGTGTTGCATAAGAGTGGTTTAACTTACCCTCAACTAAGTCTTTTAGCTAGAAGTTCAAACTGAATGCGATTCTACTCCGTTTAGGAAGGAGAATTAAACCTTAGTTTGGCTTACAGGAAAAACACTCTGCTTTTGAGAAAGGGGCACTCTGGTACTCTTCTATGTTTCCTATATGGCCAGAACAGTGAGCTGGCTCAGAACAAAAGAACTGTGAATACTACACACACGGGCCACATCCTTTTCAACTGAGCATAGGAAACTGACTAAAACAGGAGCTCCTCTTCAGTCCAATACACAGTACTTGCTTGGAACAGACTCGAGTGCTATTTGCACTGTATATGGCAAATGGAGCATAAGTGGTTGAAATTCCCCTAACTAACTCTTGCTGCTAGAATTTCAAACTGATTCGTATTCAACTCAGTTTAGGAAGGGAAATTGAACCCTAGTTTGGCTTAAGGAAATACACTCTGCTTTTGAGAAAGGGGCACCCTGGTACTCTACTGTGTTTCCTATAGGGCCAGAACAGTGAGCTGGCTCAGGACAAATGAACTGTGATTCCTACAAACACGGGCCACATCCATTTCATCTCAGCATAGGACTGACTAAAATAGGAGCTCCTCCTCAGTCCAATACACTGTACTAGCTGGGAACAAAAGCGAGTGCTATTTGCACTGTATACGGCAATTGGAGCATAAGAGTGGTTTAATTTACCCTAAAATAACTCTTTTTGCTAGAAATTTAAATTGAATGTGATTCAACTCCGTATAAGAATAGTATTTAAACCCTAGCTTGACTTACTAGAAAAACACTCTGCTTTTGAGAAAGGAGCACTCTGATACTCTATTCTGTTTGCTATAGGGCCAGGACAATGAGCTGCTTCAAAACAAAAGAACTGTGATTCCTGCACACATGGGCCATATTCAGTTCAACTCCCCATAGGAAACTGACTAAAACAGGAGCTCCTCTTCAGTCCAATACACTGTACTTGCTGGAAAGAGATGCGAGTACTCTTTGCACTGTGTATGACAAGAGGAGCACCAGAGTGGTTGTCATTAACCTGAACTAACTCTTGCAGCTAGAAGTTCAACCTGAATGGGATTCAACTCCCTTTAGAAAGGGAAAGGACCCTAGCTTGGATTACAAGAAAAACACTCTGCTTTTGAGAAAGTGGCGCTCTGGTACTTTTCTGTGTTTCCTATAGGGCCAGAACAGTGAGCTGGCTCAGAACAAAACAACTGTAAATACTACACACACTGGCCACATCCAGTTCAACTCACCTTAGGAAACTGACTAAAACTGGAGCTCCTCTTTAGTCCAATATACTGTACTTGCTGGAAACACAAACGAATTCTATTTGTACTATATACAGCAAGTAGAGCATAAGAGTGGTTGAACTTACCCTAAACTCACTTTTTTTGCTAGAAGTTCAAACTGAATGGTATTCAACTTCGTTTAGGAATTGGAATTAAACCCCATCTTGGCTTATAAGAAAAATACTCTGCTTTTGAGAAAGGAGCACTGTGGTAGTCAATTCTGTTTGCTATAGGGCCAGAACAGTGAGCTTATTCAGAACAAATGAACTGTGATTCATATACACACGGGCAACATAAACTTCAACTCAGCATAGGAAACTGACTAAAACAGGAGTTTTCTTTCAGTCCAATACACTGTACTTGCTGGGAAAAAACACATGTGATATTTGTACTGTTTAAGGCAAGGGGAGCATTAGAGTGGTTGAAGTTTCCCTAAACTAACTCTTTCTGGTAGAATTTCAAACTGAATGGCATTCAACTCTCTTTAGGAAGGGGAATTAAACCCCAGCTTGGCTTACAAGTAAAACACTCTGCGTTAGAAAAAGGGGCACTCTGGTACACTACTGTGCTTCCTATATTACCAGAACAGTGAGCTGGCTCAGAACAAAAGAACTGTGATTACTACACACATGGGTCACATCCAGTTCAACTGAGCATAGGAAACTGACTCAAACAGGAATTCCTTTTCAGTCCAGTATACTGTAGTTGCTGGGAACAAACATTAGTGCTATTTGAAATGTATATGGCCAGTGGAGCATAAGAGTGGTTGAACTTACCCTAATCTAACTTTTTTTGATAGAAGTTCAAACTGAATGGGATTCAACTCTGTTTAGGAAAAAGAATTAAACGCTAGATTGGCTTACAAGAAAAACACTCTGCTTTTGAGAAAGGAGCACTCCGGTACTCTACTGTGTTTGCTATAGGACTAGAACCTTAAGCTGTTTCAGAACGAAAGAAGTGTGACTCCTACACACGGGGTATATTCAGTTCAACTGAGCATAAAAAACTGACTAAAACAGGAGCTCCTCTTAAGTCAAATACACTGTACTGGCTAGGAGCATACTTGAGTGCTATTTGCACTGTGTACAGCAAGTAGATCATAAGAGTGTTTGTGTTTACCCTAAACTACCTCTAGCAGCTAGAAGTTCAAACTGAATGGGATTCAACTCCAATTATGAAAGGGAATTAAACCCTACCTTGTTTTTACAAGAAAAACATTCTGTTTTTGATGATGGGGCACTATGATACTCTACTGTGTTTCTTATAGGGCCAGAACAGTGAGCTGGCTCAGAACAAAAGAACAGTTATTCCTACCCACACAGGGCATATTCATTTCAATGGAGCATAGGAACCTGACTAAAACAGGAGCTCCTCTTCAGTCCAATACACTGTTCTTGCTGGGAACAGACGCGAGTGCTATTTTCACTGTGTATGGCAAGAGGAGCAGAAGATGTTTCTAACTTCCCCAAACTAACTCTTGCAGCTAGAAGTTCAACATCAATGGGTCTCAACTCCGTTTAAGAAGGATAATGGAACCCTGGATTGGATTACAAGAAAAACACTCTGCTTTTGAAAAAGCGGTACTCTGGTACTCTACTGTTTTTCCTATAGGGCCAGAACAGTGAGCTGGCTCACAATAAAAGAACTGTCATTCCTACACACCAGAGCCACATCCTGTTCATCTAAGCATATGAAACTGACTAAAACAGGAGTTCCTCTTTAGTCCAATACACAGTACTTGCTGAGAACAAACTCAAGTCTAATTTGCACTGTGTTCGACAAGGGTAGCATAAGAGTGGTTGAACTTACCCTAAACTAACTCTTTTTGCTAGAAGTTCAAATGAATGGTTTTCAGCTCCGTTTAGGAAGGGGAATTGAACCCTACTTCTCTTACAAGAAAAACACTCGGCGTTGAGAAAGGAGCACTGTGGTACTCTACTGTGTTTGCTATAAGGCCAGAACAGTGAGCTGGCTCAAAACTAAAGAACTGTTATTCCTACACACAAGAGCCAATCGAGTTCAACTAGCATAGGAAACTGACTAAAATAGGAACTCCTCTTCAGTCCAATACACTGTACTTGCTGGGAAGAGACATGAGTGCTATTTGCACTGTGTAGAGCAAGGGGATCATAAGAGTGTTTAACTTATACTAAACCAACTTCTGCTGCTAGAAATTCAAACTGAAAGGGATTCAACTCCGTTGATGAAATGGATTTGAATCCTAGATTGGCTTAGAAGAAAAACATTCTGCTTTTGAGGAAGGGGCACTATGGTACTATACTGTGTTTCCTATAGGGACAGAACAGTGAGCTTGCTCAAAACAAAAGAACTGTTATTCCTACACACACGAGGCATATTCATTTCAAAGGAGCATAGGAAACTGACAAAACAGGAGCTCCTTTTCTGTCCAATGCACTGTACTTGCTGAGAACAGATGCGAGTGCTATTTGCACTGTGTACAGAGAGGGGAGTATAAGACTGGTTGTGTTTACCCTAAACTATCTCTTGCAGTTAGAAGTTCAAACTGAATGGGATTCAACTCCAATTATGAAGAGGAATTGAACCCTACCTCGTATTACAAGAAAAAACTCTGCTTTTGAAAAAGGAGCACTCTGGTATCTACTGTGTTTCCTATATTGCCAGAACAGTGAGCTGTCTCAGAACAAAGGAACTGTGATTACTACACACACAGACCACATCCCTTTCAACTCATCATCGGAAACTGACTAAAACAGGAGAACCTGTTCAGTCCAATACACTGTACTTGCTGGGTACAAAAGCGAGTGCTATTTGCTGTGTACACCGCAAGTGGAGCATAAGAGTGGCTGAACTTACACTAAACTAACTCTTTTTGCTACAAGTACAACTGAACTGGATTCAACTCTGTTTAGGTAGGGGAATTAAACCCTAGTTTGCCTTACAAGAAAAACACTCTGCTTTTGAGAAATGAGCACTCTGGTACTGTTCTGTTTTTCATAAAGGGAAAGAACAGTGAGCTGCTTTAGAAAAAAAGAACTGTGATCCTTACACACACGGGCAACATCTATTTCAACTCAGCATAGGAAACTGACTAAAACAGGAGCTCTTCTTCAGTACATTATGCTGTACTTGATGGGAATAAACGCATGTGCTATTTGCACTGTTTAAGTCAAGGGGAGCATGAGAGTGGTTGAAATTTCCCTAAACTAACTCTTGCTGGTAAAATTTCAAACTAAATGGCATTCAACTCCTCTCAATGAAGGGTTTTGAAAACTAGCTAGGCTTACAAGAAAAAATAATCTGCTTTTGAGAAAGGGGCACCAAGGTACTGTACTGTGCGTCCTATATGGTCAGAATATTGAGCTGGCTCAGATCAAATTTAGGTGACTCCTAAACACATGGGCCACATCCAGTACAACTCCACATAGGAAACTGACTAGAACAGCAGATCATCTTCAGTAAAATTCACTGTACTTGCTGGGAACAGTCGCGAGTGCTATTTGCACTGTGTATGGCAAGGGGACCATAAGATTTGTTGTGTTTACCCTAACCTACCTCTTGTAGCTAGAAGTTCAAACTGAATGGTATTCAACTCCAATTAACAAGGGGATTGAACCCTACATTGTCTTATAAGAAAAACACTCTGATTTTGAGAAAGAAGCACTCTGGTACTCTACTGTATTTCCAATATTGCCAGAACAGTGAGCTGGCTCAGAACAAAAGAACTGTAATAAAAACACACACGGGCCACATTGAGTTCTACTCAGAATAGGAAACTGACTAAAACAGAAGCTCCTCTTCATTCCAATACACTATACTTGCTGGGAACAGACACGAGTGCTATTTGCACTGTGTAATGCAAGAGGAGCATTAGAGTTGTTGACGGTTCCCTAAACTAACTCGTGTTGATAGAAGTTCAACCTGAATGGCATT
Source organism: Peromyscus maniculatus bairdii (assembly GCF_049852395.1). NCBI lineage: Eukaryota > Metazoa > Chordata > Mammalia > Rodentia > Cricetidae > Peromyscus > Peromyscus maniculatus. The sequence goes on along the minus strand of NC_134856.1, from coordinate 34,516,986 downwards.
CAACTCTATTTAGGAAGGGGAATTGAACGCTAGCTTAGCTAACAAGAAAAACACTCTGCTTTTGAGAAAGGGGCCCACTGGTACTCCTCTGTGTTTCCTAAAGGGCCAGAACAGTGAGCTGGCTCAGAACAAAAGAACTGTGATTACTACACAAGGGGCACATCCAGTTCAACTGAGCATAGGAAACTGACTAAAACAGGAATTCCTTTTCAGTCCAATACAGAGTACTTGCTGGAAACAAAAGCATGTGCTATTTGCACTGTATATGGCAAGTGGAGCATAAGAGTGGTTCAAAGTACTCTAAAATAACTCTTTTTGCTAGAAGTTCAAACTGAATGGGATTCAAATCTATTTAGGAATGGAAATTAAACCCTAGCTTGGCTTACAAGAAAAACACTCTGCTTTTGAGAAAGCAGTACTCTGGTACTCTATCCTGTTTGCTATAGGGCCAGAAAGTGAGCTGGCTCAGAACAAAAGAACTGTGATTACAACACACACAAACCACATCCAGTTGAATTCAGCATAGGAAACTGACTAAAACAGCATCTCCTCTTCATTCCAATACACTGGAAACAAACATGTGTGCTATTAATACTGTATAAGGTAAGGGGAGCATAAGAGTGGATGAAGTTACCCTAAAATTACTCTTGCTGTTAGAATTTCAAATTGAATCGCATACAACTCTCTTTAGGAATGGGAATTGAACCCTAGCTTGGCTTACAAAAAAACGCTCTGCTTTTGAGAAAGGGGCACTCTACTACTCTACTGCGTTTCCTATATTGCCAGAAGAGTGAGCTGGCTCAGAACAAAAAACTGTGATTACTACACACATGGGCCACATACAATACAACTGAGCATAGGAAACTGACTAAAACAGGAGCTCTTCTTCAGTCAAATACACTGTACTTGCTGAGAACAGACGTGAGTGCTATTTGCAAAGTGTACGGCAAGGAGAGCATAAGAGTGGTTGTGTTTACCCTAAACTACCTCTTGCATCTAGAAGTGCAATCTGAATGGGATTCAACTCCAATTTTGAAGGGGAATTGAACCCTACCTTGTCTTAAAAGAAAAACACTCTCCTTTTGAGAAAGGAGCACTCTGGTACTCTACTGTGTTTCCTATATTGCCAGAAGAGTGAGTTAGCTCAGACAAAAGAACTGTGATTACTACACACAAGGGCCACATCCAGTTTAATTCAGCATAGGAAACTGACTAAAAGAGGAGCTTCTCTTCAGTCCAATAAACTGTACTTGCTGGGATCAGACAGTAGAGCTATTTGCAATGTATATTGGAAGAGGACCAGAGGAGTGGTTGTCATTACCGCAAAATAACTCTTGCAGCTAGAACTTCCACCTGAAAGGGATTCAACTCCTGTTAGGAAATGGAATGGAATCCTAGATTGGATTACAAGAAAAACACTCTGCTTTTGAGAAAGAGGCACTCTGTTACTCTACTGTGTTTCCTATAGGGCCACGACAGTGAGCAGCTTCAGAACAAAAGAACTGTGATTCCCACACACAAGGGGCATATTCAGTAAAACTGAGCATAGGAAGTTGACTAAAACAGGAGCTCCTCTTCAGTCCAATACACTGTACTTGCTGGGATCAGACAGGAGTGCTATTTGTACTGTGTATTGCAAGAGGACCACAAGAGTGGTTGTCATTACCCCAATCTAACTCTTGCAGCTAGAAGTTCAACCTCAATGGGACTCAACTCCGTTTGGGAAGGGGAATTGAACCCTGCATGGGATTACAAGAAAAACACTCTGCTTTTGAGAAAGGGGCACTCTTGTACTCTCATTGTTTCCAATAGGGCCAGAACAGTGAGCTGGATCAGAACAAAAGAACTGTGTTTCCTACACACAAAAGCCCCATCCAGTTCATCTCAGCATAGGAAACTGACTACAACAGGAGCTCCTCTTCAGTTCAATACACTGTACTTGATGGGAATAGACACGAGTGCTTTTTGCAGTGTGTATGGCAAGGGGAGCATAACAGTGGTTGAAGTTTACCTAAACTAACTCTTGCTGCTAGAAGTTCAAAATAAAAGGGATTCAACTCCATTTATGAAGAGGATTTGAACCCTAGCTTGGCTTTCAAGAAAAACACTCTGATTTTGAGAAGGGGCACTCTGGTAATCTACTGTGTCTCCTAATGGGCCATGACTGTGAGAAGCTTCAGAACGAAAGAACTGTGTTTCCTACACACACGGGGCATATTCATTTCAACTGAGCACAGGAAACTGACTGAAACAGGAGATCCTCTTCAGTCCAAAACACTGTACTTATTGGGAACAGACGTGAGTGCTATTTGCACTGGATACGGTAAAGGGAGCATTAGAGTGGTTGAATTTACCCTAAACTAACTTTTTTTGCCAGAAGTTCCAACTGTATGGGATTTAACTCTGTTTAGGAAGGGGAATTAAACCCTAGCTCAGTTTACAAGAAAAACACTCTGCTTTTGAGAAAGGAGCACTCTGGTGCTCTACTGTTTTTCCTATATTGCCAGAATAGTGAGCTGGCTCAGAACAAAAGAACTGTGATTACGACACACAAGGACCACATCCAGTTTAATTCAGCATAGGAAACTGACTAAAACAGGAACTCTTCTTCAGTCCAATACACTGTATTTGCTCGGAACAAACGCGAGTGTTATTTGCACTGTATGCATCAAGGGGAGCATTAGAGTGTTTGAAGTTTCCCTAAACTAACTCTTGCTACTAGAATTTCAAACTGAACAGAATTCAACTCTCTTCAGGAAGGGGAATTGAACCCTAGCTTTGATTACAAGCAAAACACTTCTTTTGAGAAAGGGACAACCTTGTACTCTACTGTGTTTCCTATATATTGTCAGAACAGTGAGATGGCTCAGAATACAGAACTGTAATTACTATACACACAAGCCACAGCTCGTTTAATTCAGCATAGAAAAAAGACTAAAACAGCAGCTCCTCTTCAGTCCATTACACTGTACTTGCTGGAAACAAACGTTTGTGCTATTAGTACTATATAAGGCAAGGGGAGCATAAAGTGGTTGAAGTTAACCTAAACTAACTCTGGCTGGTAGAATTTCTAACTGAATCGCATTCAACTCTCTTTAGGAAGGGGAACTGAACCCTAGCTTGGCTTAGAAGAAAAACACTCTGCTTTTGAGAAAGGGGCACTCTGGTACAATACTGTTTTTCCTATATTGCCAGAACAGTAGGCTGGCTCAGAACAAAAGAACTGTGATTACTAAACACACGGGCCACATCCAGTACAACTCCACATAGGAAACTAAAACAGGAGCTCCTCTTCAGTCCAATATACTGTACTTGCTGAGAACAGTCATGAGTGCTATTTGGAAAGTGTATGGCAAGGGGAGCATAAGAGTGGTTGTGTTTACCCTAAACTACCTCTTGCAGCTAGAAGTGCAAACTGAATGGGATTCAACTCCAATTTTGAAGGGGAATTGAACCCTACCTTGTCTTACAAGAAAAACACTCTGCTTTTGAGAAAGGAGCACTCTGGTACTCTACTGTGTTTCCTATATTGCCGGAACAGTGAGCTGGCTCAGAACAAAAGAACTGTGATTACTACACACAAGAGCCCAATCCAGTTTATCTCATCATAGGAAACTGACTACAACAGGAGATCCTCTTCAGTTCAATACACTGTACTTGCTGCAAATAGACACGAGTGCATTTTGCAGTGTGTATGGGAAGGGGAGCATAACAGTGGTTGAAGTTTCCCTAAACAAACTCTTGCTGCTAGAAGTTCAAAGTGAATGGGATTCAACTCCGTTTATGTAGGGGATTTTATCCCTAGCTTGGCTTTCAAGAAAAACACTCTGCTTTTGAGAAACGGGTACTCTGCTAATCTACTGTGTCTCCTATAGGGCCACAACTGTTAGAAGCTTCAGAACAAAAGAACTGTGATTCCTACACACACGGGGCATATTCAGTTCAACGGAGCATAGGAAACTGACTGAAACAGGAGATCTTCTTCAGTCCAAAACACTGTAATTACTGTGAACAGACATGAGTGCTATTTGCACTGTATACAGCAAGGAGAGCATTAGAGTGGTTGAAGTTTCCCTAAACTAACTCTTGCTGCTAGAAGTTCAAACTGAATGGGAACACCTCCAATTATGAAGGGGAATTGAACCCTAGCATGGCTTACAAAAAAACACTCTGCTTTTAAGTAATGGGCACACTGGTACTCTACTATGTTTCCTATACTGCCAGAACAGTGAGCTGAATCAGAACAAAAGAACTGTGATTCCTACACACACGGGCCACATTCAGTTCAACTCATCATAGGAAATTGACTGAAACAGGAGCTCCTCTTCAGTCCAATACACTGTACATACTGGGAACAGACATGAGTGCTATTTGCACTGTATAAGGCAAGTAGAGCATAAGAGGGGTTGAACTTACACTAAACTAACTCTTTTTGCTAGAAGTTCAAACTGAATGTGATTCAACTCTGTGTAGGAAGGGGAATTAAACCCTACCTTGGCTTACAAGAAAAACACTCTGCTTTTGAGAAAGGGGCACTCTGGTACTCTACTGAGTTTCCTATAGGGCCAAAACAGTGAGCTGGCTCAAAACAAAAGAACTATTATTCCTTCACAAAAGAGCCAAATCCAGTTCAACTCAGCATACGTAACTGACTAAAAGAGGAGCTCCAATTCAGTCCAATACACTGTACATTCTGGGAACAGACGTGAGTGCTATTTGCACTGTGTATGGCAAGAGGAGCACAAGAGTGGTTGTCATGACCCCAATCTAACTCTTGCAGCTAGAAGTTCAACCTCAATAGGATTCAACTCCATTTAGGAAGGGGAATGGAACCCTGGCTTGGATTACGAGAAAAACACTCTGCCTTTGAGAAAGGGGCACTCTGGTACTCTAATGTATTTCCTATAGGGCCAGAACAGTGAGTTGTCTCAGAACAAAAGAACTGTTATTCCTACACACAAGAGCCATGTCCAGTTCATCTCAACATAGGAAACTGACTACAACGGGAGCTCCTCTTCAGTCCAATACACTGTACTTGCTGAAATCAAATGAGTGTGATCTTTGCACTGTATATTCCTAGTGGAGCACAAGAGTGGTTGAACTTACACGAAAATAACTCTTTTTGCTAGAAGTTCAAACTGAATGGGATTCAACTCTGTTTAGAAAGGGGAATTGAACCCTAGCTTGGCTTACAACAAAATCACTCTGCATTGAGAAAGGAGCACTCTGGTACTCTATTGTGTTTCCTATAATGGGAGAACAGTGAGCTGATTCAGAACAAAGAACTGTGATTCCTACACACACAGGGCATATTCAGTTCCACTGAGCATAGGAAACTGACTAAAACAGGACCTCCCCTTCAGTCCAATACATAGTACTTGCTAGGAATAGACAAGGGTGCTATTTGCACTGTATCAGGCAAAGGGAGCATTAGAGTGTTTGAAGTTTCCCTAAGCTAACTCTTGCTGTTAGAATATCAAACTGAATGGCTTTCAACTCCTCTTATAGAAGGGGAATTGGACCCTAGCTTGGTTTACAAGAAAAACACTCTGCTTTTGAGAAAGGGGCACACAGGTATCTACTGTTTTTCCTATATTGCCATTACAATGAGGTGGCTCAGAACACAAGAACTGTGATTACTACACACATGGGCCACATCCAGTTCAACTCAGCATATGAAACAGATTAAAACAATCGCTCCTCATCAGTCCAATACACTGTACTTGCTGGGAACAAACACGAGTGCTATTTTCATTGTATATGGCAAGGGGAGCATTAGAGTGTTTGATCTTAGCCTAAACTAACTCTTTTTGCAATTAGTTCAAACTGAAAGTGATTCAACTCCATTTAGGAAGGGGAATTAAATGCTAGCTTGGATTACAACAAAAACACTCTGATTTGAGATAGTGGCACTCTGGTACTCTACTGTGTTTCCTTTATGGCCAGAACATTGAGCTAGATCAGAACAAATGAACTGTGATACCTGCACACACGGGCCACATCCAGTTCAACTCAGCATAGGAAACTGACTAAAACAGGAGCTCCTCTTCAGTCCAATACACTGTACTTGCTGGGAACAGACGCGAGTGCTTTTTGCACTGTGTATGGCAAGGGGAGCATTAGAGTGGTAGTGTTTACTAAAATATCTTTTGCAGCTAGAAATTCAAACTCAATTGGATTCAACTACAATTATGAAGGTGAATTGAACCCTACCTTGTCTTACAAGAAAAACACTTTGCTTTTGAAATAGGAGCACTCTGGTACTCTACTGTTTTTCCTATATTGTCAGAACAGTGAGCTGGCTCAGAAGAAAAGAACTGTGATTTCTACTCACACCGGCCACATCCAGTTCAACTCAGCATAGGAAACTGACTAAATCAGGAGCACCTCTTCAGTCCAATACACTGCACTTGCTGGGAACAAACGTAAGTGCTATTTGCATTGTCTATGGCAAATGGAACATAAGAGTGGATGAACTTACCCTAAATTAACTGTTTTTGCTAGAAGTTCAAACTGAATGGGATTCATTTCCGTTTAGGAAGGGGAATTAAACCTTACCTTGGCTTACAAGAAAAAGACTCTGCTTTTGGGAAAGGGGCACTCTGGTACTCTACTGTGTTTCCTATTTGGCCTAAACATTGAGCTGGCTCAGAACAAATGAACTGTGATTCCTACACACACGGGCCACATCCAGTTCAACTCAGCATATGAAACTGACTAAAACAGGAGCTCCTCTTCATTCCAATACACTGTACTTGCTGGGAACAGACACGAGTGCTATTTGCACTGTGTATGGCAAGGGGAGCATATGAGTGGTTGTGTTCACCCTAAACTACCTCCTGCAGCTAGAAGTTCAAAATCAATGGGATTCAACTCCATTTATGAAGGTGAATTGAACCCTACCTTGTCTTACGAGAAAAACACTCTGCTTTTGAAAAAGAACTCTACTGTGTTTCCTATATTGCCAGAACACTGAGCTGGCTCAGAACAAAGGAACTGTGATTACTACACACACGGGCCACTTCCAATTTAACTCAGCATAGGAAACTGACTAAAACAGGAGCTCCTATTAAATCCAATACACTGTACTTGCTGGGAACAGACAAGAGTGATATTTGCACTATATAAGTCAAGGGGAGCATTAGAGTGTTTGAAGTTTTCCTAAACTAACTCTTGCTGCTACAATTTCAAACTGAATGGCATTCATCTCTCTCTAGGAAGGGGAATTGAACCCTACCTTGTCTTATAAGAAAAACACTCTGCTTTTGAGAAAGGAGCACTCTCCTTTTTATTGCCAGAACAGTGAGCTGTCACAGAACAAAAGAACTGTGATTACTACACACACGGGCCACATCCAGTTCAACTCAGCATAGGAAACTGTCCAAAACAGGAGCTCCTCTTCAGTCCAATACACTGTACATGCTATGAAGAAACGTGAGTGCTATTTGTACTGTCTACGGCAAGTGTCGCATAAGAGTGTTTGAACTTACCCAAAACTAACTCTTTTTGCTAGAAGTTCATCCTGAATGGCATTCAACTCCGTTTAGGAAGGGGAATTAAACCCTAGCATAATTTACAAGAAAAACACTCTGTTTTTGAGAAAGGGGCCCTCTGGTGCCCTCCTGTGTTTCCTATATGGCCAGAACATTGAGCTGTCTCAGAAAAAATTAACTATGATTCCTACACACACGGGCAACATCCAGTTCAACTCAGCATAGGAATCTGACTAAAACAGGAACTCCTCTACAGTCTAATACACTGTACTAGCAGGGGAAAATATGCGAGTGCTAATTGCACTGTGTATGTCAAGGGGAGCACAAGAGTGGTTGTGTTTACTACAAACTAACTCTTGCTGCTAGAACTTCAAACTGAATGAGATTCAACTACGTATTGGAAGGGGAAAGGAACCCTAGGATGACTTACAAGAAAAACACTCTGCTTTTTAGAAATGGCCCTCAGGTACTCTAGTGTGTTTCCTATAGTGCCAGAACAATGAGCTCTCTCAGAACAAAAAATTGGGCTTCCTACACTCACGGGCCATATCCATTTTAACTCAGCAGAGTAAACTGACTAAAATAGGAGCTCCTCTACAGTCCAATAAACTGTACTTGCTGAGAACATACTCAAGTGCTATTTGCACTGTGTATGCAAATGTATCTCAACAGTGGTTGTCATAACCCCAAACAAACCCTTCCTTCTAAAACTTCAACTTGAATGGGATTCAACTCTGTTTAGGAAGGGAAATGGAAAACTAGGTTGCCTTACAAAAAAAACCACTCTACTTTTGAGAAAGGGGCACTCTGGTACTCTACTGTGTTTCCTATAGGGCCAGAACAATGAGCTGACTCAGAACAAAAAACTGTGCTTCCTACAATACGGGCCTTATCCAGTTCAACTCAGCACAGGAAACTGACTAAAACAGTAGCTCCTCTTCAGTCCAATACACTGTACTTGCTGGGAACTGACGCGAGTGCTATTTGCACTGTGTATGGCAAATGGAGCTCAACAGTGTTTGTCATATCACCAAACTAACGCTTCCTGCTAAAACTGCAAACTGAATTGGATTCAACTCCGTTTAGGAAGGGTGATGGAACTCTAGGTTGCCTTACAAGAAAAACACTCTGCTTTTGAGAATGGGGCACGCTGGTACTCTACTGTGTTTCCTATAGGGCCAGAACAGTGAGCTGGCTTAGAATAAAAAAAAAAACTGTGCTTCTTACACACAGGTGCCATATCCGGTTCAATTCAGCCGCGTAAACTGTCTAAAACAGGAGCTCCTCTACAGTCCAATACACTGTACTTGCTGAGAACAGACTCAAGTGCTATTTGCACTGTGTATGACAAATTGATCTCAACAGTGGTTGTCATAACCCCAAACTAATGCTTGATTCTAAAACTTCAACTTGAATGGCATTCAACTCTGTTTAGGACGGGAAATTGAACTCTAGGTTGCCTTACAAAAAAAAAACACTCTGCTTTTGAGAAAGGGGCACTCTGGTACTCGACTGTGTTTCCTATAGGGCCAGAGCAGTGAGCTGACTCAAAACAAAAAACAGTGCTTCCTACAATATGAACCTTATCCAGTTCAACTCAGCAGAAGAAAGTGAATAAAACAAGAACTCCTCTTCAGTCCAATACACTGCACATGCTCGGAACTGACGCAAGTGCTACTTGCACTGTTTATGGCAAGGGGAGCAAAAGAGGGGTTGTCTGTACTCCTAATTAACTATTGCTGCTAAAACTACAAACTGAATGGGATTCAAATCCGTTTAGGAAGGGTAATGGAACCGTAGGTTGCCTTATAAGAAAAACACTCTGCTTTTGAGAAAGGTACACTCTGGTACTCTACTGTGTTTCCTATAGGGCCAGAACAGGGAGCTGGCTCAGAACAAAAAAACTGTGCTTCCTACACACATTGGCCATGTCCAGTTCAACTCAGCATAACAAATTGACTAAAACAGGAGCTCCACTACATTCCAATACACTGTACTTGCTGGGAAATGACGCAAGTGCTATTTGCACTTTGTATGGCAAATGGAGCTCACCATTGGTTGTCATAAGCCCAAACAAACGCTTCCAGCTAAAACTGCAAACTGAATGGGATACAACTCCGTTTAAGAAGGGTAATGGAACCATAGGTTGCCTTACAAGAAAACTACTCTGTTTTTGATAAATGGGCACTCTGGTACTCTACTGTGTTTCCTATAGGGCCAGAACAGTGAGCTGGCTCAGAACAGAAAAAAAACCTGCTTCCTAAACACACAGGCCATATCCAGTTCAATTCAGCAGAGGAAACTGACTAAAATTGAGCTCCTCTTCGGTCCAATATACTGTACTTGCTGGGAACAGACCCAAGTGCTTTTTGCACTGTGTATGGCAAGGGGAGCTCAACAGTTGTTGTCCTTACCCCAAAATAACTCTTCCTGCTAAAACTGCATACTGAATGGAATTCAACTCCATTTAAGAAGGGTAATGGAATCCTAGGTTGCCTTCCATTAAAAAAACACTCTGCTTTTGAGAAAGGGGCACTCTGGTACTCTACTGTGATACCTATAAGGCCAGAACAGTGAGCTGGCTCAGAAAAAAAAAAACTGTGCTCCCTACACACACGTGCCATATCCAGTTCAACTCAGCATAGGAAATTGAATAAAACAGGAGCTCCTCTAGAGTCCAATACACTGTACCTGCTTAGAAGAGACGCGAGTGCTATTTGAATTGTATATGGCAAGGGGATCACAAGATTGGTTGTCTGAACTCCTAAAAACTCTTGCTTCTAGAACTTTAAACTAAATGGGATTCAACTCCATTTAGGAAGGGGAATGGAACCCTGGGTTGCCTTACAAGAAAAACACTGCTTTTGAGAAAGGGCCCCTTTGGTACTCTACTGTATTTCCTATAAGGCCAGAACAGTAAGCTGGCTCAAAACAAAAAACTGTGCTCCCTAAACACACAGGCCATATCCAGTTCAACTGAGCATAGGCAACTGACTAAAACAGGAGATCCTCTACAGTCCAATACACTGTACTTACTGGGAACAGATGCAAGGGCTATTTGTACTGTGTATGATGAATGGAGCTCAACATTGGTTGTTGTCATGACCTCAAACTTATGTGTCCTGCTATAAATTCAAACTGAATGGGATTCAGCTACGTTTAGGAAGGGTAATGGAACACTAGGTTGCCTTATAATAAAAACTTTCTGCTTTTGAGAAAGGGCCACTCTGTTACTCTACAGTGTTTCATATAGGCCCAGAATAGTGAGCTGGATCAGAATAAAAAACTGTCCTTCCTAAACACACGGGCCATATGCAGTTCAATTCAACATAGGAAACTAACTAAAAGAGGAGTTCCTCCTCAGTCCAATACACTGTACTTGCTTAGAACAGACGCGAGTGTTATTTGTACTGTTCACAGCAAGGGGAGTAAAAGGGTGGTTGTCTGTACTCCTATCTAACTCTTGCTGCTAGAACTACAAACTGAATGGAATTCAAATTCGTTTAGGAAGAGGAATGGAACCCTAGGTTGAATTACAAGAAAAATACTCTGCTTTTGAGAAGCGGGCACTCTGGTACTCTACTGTGTTTCCTAGAAGGCCAGAACAGTTAGCTGGCTCAGAACAAAAAACTGTGCTTCCTACACACATTGGCAATATCCAGTTCAACTCAGCATAGGAAACTGACTAAAACCAGAGCTCCTCTACAGTCCAATACACTGTACTTGCAGGGGAAAATATGCGAGTGCTAATTGCGCTGTGTATGTCAAGGAGAGCAGAAAAGTGGTTGTCTTTACTCCAAACAAAATTTTGCTGCTAGAACTTCAACCTGAATGGCATTCAACTACGTTTAGGAAGGGTAAAGGAACCCTAGTTGCCTTACAAGAAAAACACTCTGCTTTTGAGAAAGGGGCACTCTGATACTCTATTGTGTTTCTTATAGGGCCAGGACAGGGAGCTGGCTCACAACAAAAAACTGTGCTTCCTACACACACGGGCCATATCCAGTTCAACTCAGTATAGAAAACAGACTAAAACAGGAGCTCCTCTACAGTCCAATACACTGTGCTTGCTGGGAACAGACAAAAGTGCTTTTTGCATTGTTTATGACAAAAGGAGCTCAACATTGGTTGTCATAAATCCAAACAAATGCTTCCTGCTAAAACTTCAAACTGAATGCGATTCAACTCCATTTAGGAAGCATAATGGAACTCTAGGTTGCCTTACAAGAAAAACACTCTGCTTTTGAGAAAGGGACACTCTGGTACTCTACTGAGTTTCCTATAGGCCCAGAACAGTGAGCTAGCTCAGAACAAATAACTGTGCTTCCTACACACACGGGAAAGATCCAGTTCAACTGAGCATAGGAAACTGACTAAAACAGGAGCTCCTCTACAGCCAAATACACTGCACTTGCTGGGTACAGACGCAAGTGCTATTTGCACTGTGTCTGGCCAGGGGAGCATAAGAGTGTTTTTGATTACCCTAAACTACCTCTTGCAGCTAAAAGTTCAAACTGAATGGCATTCAACTCTCTTTAGGAGGGGGAATTGAACCCTAGCTTGGCTTACAAGAAAAAGTATCTGCTTTTGAGAAAGGGGCACCCTGGTACTCTACTGTGTTTCCTATAGGGCCAGAAAAGTGAGCTGGCTCAGAACAAAAGAACTGTGATTACTACACACAGGGGCCACATCCAGTCAAACTGAGCATAGGAAACTGACAAAAAAAAAAGGAACTCCTTTTCAGTCCAATACACTGCACTTGCTGGGAACAAACGCGAGTGCTTTTTGCACTGGGTACAGCAAGTGGAGCATAAGAGTGGTTGAACTTACCCTAAACTAACTCTTTTTAGAGTAGTTCAAACTGAATGGGATTCAATTCCTTTTAGGAAGAGGAATTAAACCCTACCTTGGCTTACAAGAAAAACACTCTGCATTTGAGAAAGGGGAACTCTGGTACTCGACTGTGTTTCCTATATGGCCAGAACATTGAGCAGGCTCAGAACAAATGAACTGTGATTCCTACACACACAGGCCTCATGCAGTTCAACTCAGCATAGGAAACTGACTAAAACAGGAGCTCCTCTTCATTCCAATACAGTGTACTTGCTGGGAACAGACAGGAGTGCTATTTGCACTGTGTATTGCAAGGGGAGCATAAGAATGGTTCTGTTCACCCTAAACTACCTCTTGCAGCTAGAAGTTCAAACTGAATGGCTTTCAACTCCAATTATGAAGGGGAATTGAACCCTCCCTTGTCTTACAAGAAAAACACTCTGCTTTTGAGAAAGGAGCACTCAGGTACTTTACTGTGTTACTTATATTGCCAGAACAGTGAGCTGGCTCAGAATAAAAGAAATGTGATTTCTACACACACGGGCCACATCCAGTTCAACTCAGCATAAGAAACTGACTAAAACAGGAGATCCTCTTCAGTCCAATACACTGCACTTGCTGGGAACAAACGTGAATGCTATTTGCATTGTCTACGGAAAATGGAGCATAAGAGTGTTTGAAATTACCCAAAATTAACTCTTTTTGCTAGAAGTTCATCCTGAATGGCATTCAACTCCGTTTAGGAAGGGGAATTAAACCATAGCATGGCTTACAAGAAAAACACTGTTTTTGAGAAAGGGGACCTCTGGTACTCTACTGTGTTTCCTATATGGCCATAACATTGAGCTGGCTCAGAACAAAAAAACTATGATTCCTACACACACGGGCCACATCCAGTTCAACTCAGCATAGGAAACTGACTAAAACAGGAACTCCTCTATAGTCTAATACACTGTACTTGCAGGGGAAAATATGTGAGTGCTAATTGCACTGTGTATGTCAAGGGGAGCAGAAGAGTGGTTGTCTTTACTCCCAACAAAATCTTGCTGCTAGAACTTCAACCTGAATGGCATTCAACTACGTTTAGGAAGGGTAATGGAACCCTAGTTGCCTTACAAGAAAAACACTCTGCTTTTGAGAAAGGGGCACTCTGATACTCTATTGTGTTTCCTATAGGGCCAGAACAGGGAGCTGGCTCACCACGAAAAACTGTGCTTCCTATACACAAGGGCCATATCCAGCTCAACTCAGCATAGGAAACTGACTAAAACAGGAGCTCCTCTACAGTCCAATACACTGTGCTTGCTGGGAACAGACGAAAGTGCTTTTTGCATTGTTTATGACAAAAGGAGCTCAACGTTGATTGTCATAAATCCAAACAAATGCTTCCTGCTAAAACTTCAAACTGAATGCGATTCAACTCCATTTAGGAAGCATAATGGAACTCTAGGTTGCCTTACAAGAAAAACACTCTGCTTTTGAGAAAGGGACACTCTGGTACTCTACTGAGTTTCCTATAGGCCCAGAACAGTGAGCTAGCTCAGAACAAATAACTCTGCTTCCGACACACAAGGGCAATATCCAGTTCAACTGAGCATTGGAAACTGACTAAAACAGGAGCTCCTCTACAGCCAAATACACTGTACTTGCTGGGTACAGATGGAGTGCTATTTGCACTGTATCCGGCCAGGGGAGCATAAGAGTGTTTTTGTTTACCCTAAACTACCTCTTGAGGCTAAAAGTTCAAACTGAATGGCATTCAACTCTCGTTAGGAAGGGGAATTGAACCCTAGCATGGCTTACAAGAAAAACACTCTGCTTTGAGAAATGGGCACCATGGTTCTCTACTGTGTTTCCTATAGGGCCAGAACATTGAGCTGGCTCAGAACAAATGAACTGTGATTCCTACACACACAGGCCACATGCAGTTCAACTCAGCATAGGAAACTGACTAAAACATGAACTCTTCTTCATTCCAATACACTGTACTAGCTGAGAACAGACGCGAGTGCTATTTGAACTGTGTACTGCAAGGGGAGCATAAGAATGGTTCTGTTTACCCTAAACTACCTCTTGCAGCTAGAAGTTCAAACTTAATGGGATTCAACTCCAATTATGAAGGGGAATTGAACCCTCCCTGTCTTAAAAGAAAAACACTCTGTTTTTGAGAAAGGAGCACTCTGGTACTTTACTGTGTTTCCTATATTGCCAGAACAGTGAACTGGCTCAGAACAAAGGAACTGTGATTTCTACACACACGGGCCACATCCAGTTCAACTCAGCATAGGAAACTGACAAAAACAGGCGATCCTCTTCAGTCCAATACACTGCACTTGCTGGGAACAAACGTGAGTGCTATTTGCATTGTCTATGGCAAATGGAGCATAAGAGTGGTTGAACTTACCTTAACTAACGGTTTTTGCTAGAAGTTCAAACTGAATGGGATTCAATTCTGTTTATGAAGGGGAATTAAACCTTACCTTGCCTTACAAGAAAAACACTCTGCTTTTAGGAAAGGAGCACTCTGGTATTCTACTGTGTTTCCTATTTGGCCTGAACATTGAACTGGCTCAGAACAAATGAACTGTGATTCCTACACACACAGGCCACATGCAGTTCAACTCAGCATAGGAAACTGACTAAAACAGGAGCTCCTCTTCATTCCAATACAGTGTACTTGCTGGGAACAGACACGAGTGCTATTTGCACTGTGTATGGCAAGGGGAGCATATGAGTGGTTGTGTTTACCCCAAACTACCTCTTGCAGCTAGAAGTTCAAAATCAATGGGATTCAACTTTAATTATGAAGGTGAATTGAACCCCACCTTGCCTTACAAGAAAAACACTCTGCTTTTGAAAAAGGATCACTCTAGTACTCTACTGTGTTTCCTATATTGCCAGAACAGTGAGCTGGCTCAGAACAAAGGAACTGTGATTACTACACACACGGGCCACTTCCTGTTTACCTCAGCATAGGAAACTGACTAAAACAGGAGCTCCTATTGAGTCCAATACACTGTACTGGCTGGGAACAGACAAGAGTGATATTTGCACTGTATAAATCAAGGGGAGCATTAGAGTGGTTGAAGTTTTCCTAAACTAACTCTTGCTGTTAGATTTTCAAACTGAATGGCATTCATCTCTCTCTAGGAAGGGGAATGGAAACCTACCTTTTCTTACAAGAGAAACACTCTATTTTTTAGAAAGAAGCACTCTGGTACTCTACTATGTTTCCTATAGTGCCAGAACAGTGAGCTGACTCAGAACAAAAAACTGTGCTTCCTACAATATGGACCTTACCCAGTGCAACTCAGCAGAGGACGCTGAATAAAACACGAACTTCTCTTCAGTCCAATACACTGTACTTGCTTGGAACTGACACAAGTGCTATTTGCACTGTGTATGGCAAATGGAGCTCAACAGTGCTTGTCGTAACCCCAAACTAACGCATCCTACTAAAACTTCAACTTCAATGGGATTCAAATCCATTTAGGAAGGGTAATGGAACCCTAGTTTGCCTTAAAAGAAATACACTCTACTTTTGAGAAAGGGGCATTCTGATACTCTACTGTGTTTTCTATAGGACCAGAACTGTGAGCTGCCTCAGAGCAAAAAACTGTGCTCCCTACACACACGTACCATATCCAGTTCTACTCAACATAGGAAACTGACTAAAACAGGAGCTCCTTTACAATCCAATACACTGTACTTGCTTAGAAGAGACTCGAGTGCTATTTGCAGTGTATATGGCAAGAGAACACAAGAGAGGTTTTCTGTACTCCTAACTATCTCTTGCTGCTAGAACATGAAACTGAATGGGATTCAACTCCGCTTAGAAACGGGAATGGAACCCTAGTTTGCCTTAGAAAAAAACACTCTGCTTTTGTGAAAGGGGCACTCTGGTACTCTACTGGGATTTCTATAGGGCCAGAACAGTGAGCGGCTCACAAAAAAAAACTGTGCTTCCTACACACGAGGGCCATATCCAGTTTAACTCAGCAGAGGAAACTGACTAATACAGGAGCTCCTCTACAGTCCAATACACTGTACTTGCTGGGAACAGACGCAAGTGCTATTTGTACTGTGTATGGCAAATGGAGCTCAACATCTGTTCTCATAACCCCAAACCAACACTTCCTGCTAAAACTGCAAACTGAATGAGATTCAACTCCATTTAAGAAGGGTAATGGAACCCTAGCTTGCCTTACAAGAAAAACATTCTGCTTTTGAGAAATGGGCACTCTGGTACTCACTGTGTTTCCTATAGGACCATAACAGTGAGCTGGCTCAGAACAAAAAACTGTGCTTCCTACACACACAGGCCATATCCAGTTCAATTCAGCAGAGGAAACTAAAGTGGAGCTCTTCTTCAGTCCAATACGTTGTACTTGCTGGGAACACACCCAAGTGCGTTTTGCACTGTGTATGGCAAGAAGAGCTTAACAGTGGTTGTCTGTATTCCTAACTAACTCTTGCTGCTAGAACTTCAAACTTATTGGGATTCAACTCCGTTTAGGAAGGGGAATGGAACCCTAGGTTCCCTTACAATAAAAAAAATTCTGTTTTTGAGAAAGGGCCACTCTGGTACTCTACTGTGTTTCCTAAAGGGCCAGAGCAGTAAGCTGGCTCAGAACAAAAAGCTGTGCCACCTACACACAAGGGCCATATCCAGTTCAACTCAACAGAGGAAACTGACTAATACAGGAGCTCCTCTACAGTCCAATACACTGTACTTGCTGGGAACAGACCCAAGTGCTATTTGCACTGTGTGTGGCAAATGGAGCTCAAAAGTGCTTGTCATAACACCAAACTAACGCTTCCTGCTAAAACTTTAGCTTGAATGGGATTCACCTCCATTTAGGAAGAGTAATGGAACCCTAGGTTGCCTTACAAGAAATACACTACTTTTGAGGAAGGGGCACTTGGGTACTCTACTGTGTTTCCTATAGGGCCAGAACAGTGAGCTGGCTCAGAACAAAAAACTGTGCTTCCTATACACACGGCCATATCCAATTCAACTCAGCATAGGTAATTGACTTAAACAGTAGTTCGTCCTCTTCAGTCCAATACACTGTACTTGCTGGGAACAGATGTGAGTGCTATTTGCACTTTGTATGGCAAATGGAGCTCAATAATGGTTGTCATAACCCCAAACTAACGCTTCCTGCTAAAATTGCAAACTGAATGGGAATCAACTCCGTTTAGGAAGCGTAATGGAACCCTAGGTTGCCTTACAAGAAAAACACTCTGCTTTTGAGAAATGGGCACTGTGGTACTCACTGTGTTTCCTATAGGGCCAGAACAGTAAGCTGGCTCAGAACAAAAAAAAACTGTGCTTCCTAAACACACGGGCCATATCCAGTTCAACTCAGCATAGGAAACTGATGAAAACAGGAGCTCCTCCGCAGTCCAATACACTGTACTTGCTGGGAACAGACGCCAGTGTTATTTGTACTGTGTATGGCAAGGGGAGCAAAAGAGTGGCTGTCCTTACCCCAAACTAACTCTTGCAGCTAGAACTTGAAACATAATGGGATTCAACTCTCCTTTCGAAGGGGAATTGAATCCTTGCTTGCCTTTCAAGATAAACACTCTGCTTTTGAGAAAGGCGCCCTCTGGCACACTACTGTGTTTCCTATAGGGCCAGAACAGTGAGCTGGCTCATAGTAAAAGAACTGTGCTTCCTACACACATGGAACATATCCAGTTCAACTCAGCAGAGGAAACTAACTAAAACAAGAACTTCTCTTCAGTCCAATACACTGTACTTGCTGGGAATAGATGCGAGTGCTATTTGCACTGTATCGCAAGAGGAGCACAAGGGTGGTTGTCCTTACCCTAAACTAACTCTTGCTGCTAGAATTTGAAACTGAATGGGAATCAACTCAGTTTAGGAAGGAGAATTGAACCCTAGCTTGCCTTACAAAAAAACACTCTGCTTTTTATAAAAGGGCACTCTTGTATTCTTCTGAGTTTCCTATAGGGCCAGAAGAGCTAGCTGGCTCTTTATCTCCTTGTTCTAGAGATTTCACATGTGCTGTTATTTTACTAGTGTGAGATTTCTCCAATATCTTTATGTGAGCATTTTTTGTTATGATTTTTCCTCTTAGCACTGCTTTTATAGTCTCCCATAAGTTTGGGTATTTGGTATTTTCATTTCGTTGTTCTCCAGGAATTCGTATTTCTTTTTTTTTTATATTTTTCTTGATTCATTCATGATTTAGTTGAGCATTATTCCATTTTCATGAGATTGTAGGCTTTCTGCAATTTTTGTTGTTGTTATAATCCAGCTTTACATCATGGTGGTCTTTTAGAACACAAGAGTTTTTTCCAATTTTTTTTTTTATATGTTGAGATTTGCTTTTTGCCCAAGTATATGGTCGGTTTTACAGAAGGTTCCCTTGGGTTCTGAGAAGAAGCTATATTCTTTTTTGTTAGGGTGGAGTGTTCTGTAGACATTAATTAATTCCATTTGAGTCATGACATCAATTAAGGCCCTTATTTCTCTACTAAGTTTCGATTTTGTAGATCTGTCTAGTGTTGAGCATGGGTTGTTGAAGTCTCCCACTATTAATGTGTGGGTTTGATGTGTGATTTAAACATTAGTGATGTTTCTTTTACATATATGGGTGCCTTGTGTTTGGGGTATAAATGTTCAGATTTCAAACTTCATCTTGGTGGATCTTTCCTATTATGAATATGCAAGTTCCTTTTTGATCTCTTTTAATTGGTTTTAATTTTAAGTCTCTTTTCTGGATATTAGGATAGCTACATCAGCTTGCTTCTTAAGACCATTTGATTAGAAAGTCTTTTCCCAGCCTTTGATTCTGAGGTAGTGACTATCTTTGAAATTGAGGTGTGTTTCTTCTATGAAGCAGAAAGATGGGTCCTGCTTTCATATCCATTCTGTTAGCCTGTGTCTTTTTGTAGGTGAATAAGCCCATTGATATTAAGGGATATTAATGACCAGTGATTGCTAGTGGCTGTTATCTTTTGGTGGTAGTGTGTATGTGCTTCTATTCTTTGGGGTTTACTGCTGTGTGTTTATCTATTTCCTGTGTTTTTGTGAGTGTATCTGACTTACTTAGGTTGGAATTTTCCTTCTAGTGCTTTGTGTAGGGCTGGATTTGTGGATTGATATTGTTTTAATCTGGTTTTGTCTTGGAATGTCTTGTTCACTCCATAAATGGTGGTTGAAAGTTTTGCTGGGTATATTAGTCTAGCCTGGCATCCATAGTCTCTTAGTGTCTGCATTACATCTGTCCAGGTCCTTCTGGCTTTCAAAGTATCCATTGAGAAACCAGTTGTTATTCTGCTCTCACTCAATGTGAATTTGAACTGTTGACCTTTTGTACACCCTACTTCACAAATGAGTCTGTGAGATACCCCAAGCATATAAGCTGAAGATGATGCCCCAACACTGCAGAGAAACCTCAGATGACTGTTCAAGCAGCTGGCTGTTTCTGTCAACTCACAATTTTTTGGAAGTTGCTTGCATGTACTTCCTGTTTTTATTTTTGTTTGCTAATATTATTTCCTTCCTGGGTCTCTGAGGTAGTTGAAGATTAGTTAGTTATAGTTGAAGATTAATTAGGATAGAAAGTGAATTAGATACAAAAGGATAGATAATGGAATTATTTTCTCTGAATTTGTCAAATACAAATGAACTAGACATTGTTTAGGTATTTATTACTTGTATATATTGTATATAGTTATTGTAATTTTGTATATAGTTTTTCTTATGTTAGCTTTTCCTTTATAAGTCACTTGACCATTTTCCTTTGCTGCTCTTAAATATTCTTTCTTTATTCTGTAGGTTTAGTTTTTTAATTATTATCTGTTGAGAAGATTTTTGGGGGTGTCTAGTCTGTTTGATGTTCTATAGGCTTCTTATATCTTCATAGGTATTTCCTTCTTCAAGTTGGGAAAGTTTTCTTCTATGGTCTTGTTGAATATATTTTCTGTGCCTTTGAGTTGGTATTCTTTTTTTTTTAAGTTAAGAGGCCTTAAAATTTTATTTCTTTGTCACATGCTTCAAGCGTAACTTGGTGACATTTCAAAAATTCAGAAACCACATATGGCAGGTAGCTCCCATATGAAACAGCACCACTTGGATAAAAACTATTCTGTCATTGAAGACAGTTCTAGTGGGCTTTGCTGGATTAGAGTGTGGTGGAAAACCAGCAGGTTACTAGACGTGGCATGAGAAAATGTACACATTTGGCATCTTTGTG
The DNA here is from genome assembly GCF_049852395.1 of Peromyscus maniculatus bairdii. Classification (NCBI taxonomy): domain Eukaryota; kingdom Metazoa; phylum Chordata; class Mammalia; order Rodentia; family Cricetidae; genus Peromyscus; species Peromyscus maniculatus. Next base: position 34,496,426 of record NC_134856.1, on the reverse strand, counting down.
TGTTCTAACAGTACTGGGCAGGGGTAGAGGATGCTCTTACTGAAGACTCCCAATACATCTTATGGTTGTATTAGGTTTGGTCTTTTCATGGTATCGTAGATTTCTTGGACATTTTGTGTTATGGCTTTTTTGGCTTTGGCATTTTCTTTGACTGACAAATCTATTTCCTCTATTGTATCCTCTACACCAGAGTTTTTATCTCCTGTCTCTTGTATTCTGTTGGTTATGTTTGCATCTGTGTTTCCTGTTCATTTCTTCAGATTTTCTATTTCCAGTATTTCCTCTGTTTGTGTCTTCTTCATTGTTTCTATTTCACTTTTCAGGTCTTGAACTGTTTCCCTCAATTGTTTAATTGCTTTTTCATGATTTTCTTGAAGGGATTTATTGATTTTTTCCAACTTTTTATTTGTCTTTTCCTCTCTTTCCTTACAGATTTCTTCCAATTTTTTGATTGCCTTTTCTTCACTTTCATTTTTCATTTTTTTCTTAAAAAGCCTTTAGCACCTTTATGATGCTATTCTTAAGGTCATTTTCTTCTGCTTCTTCTACCTTGTGATATTCAGGTCTTGCTGTTGGAGCAGGCTGGGTTCTAGTGATGCTGTATTGCTCTTTATGTTATTGTATGTACTTCTGCCTTGACATCAGCCCATCCCCTCCTTTACTGAATATAAGAGGTGCTTGTGTCTGAGTGAGTTGCTGTTGGTCCACTCTGTGATTGTTGTATCTTTGTGTCAGGGGTTCTGTCTGGGTCCTATCTTAGCTCTTAGAGCAGGCAGATTCTATGTCTCAGAGAGTTTCTCTTGGGTCAACCCAAGCTAGTTGATTCTGTGACTCACTGATGTGCTCTTGGTCTTATTAGGGCTCTTGGTCCAGTCAGAGCTGACAGATTCTGTGTTTCAGAAAGCCTTTCTTGGTCCAATGAGAGGTGGCAGATTTACTGCTCAGAAAGTCACTCTTGGTCTAATGAGGGCTGGCAGATTCCCTGTCTCCTATTACTCTTGGTCTAATGAGGGATGGCAGATTCCCTGTCTCCTATTACTTTTGGTCTAATGACAGCTCTTTGTCCAATGAGAGCTCTCTCTTTCGAGGCATTTTAGGCCCAATGAGAGCTGGGGATTGGTTTCCAAGCCAAGTGGCTGGGGTCTTGGGTGGATGGGTATGGGGGCAGGGTGTGCAGATTGCAGGGTCTGCTGGGGGGGGTTGGAGAGGGAGAAGCCTTCCTGCAGGAGCCCTTCCTGCTGATGGGCAACTGGGACTGAGTTGGGTGGGTGTTCCCAGGAAATCATATTTCTTCCTCCCCCCCCCAGAGAGGAAGCTAAACTTTTGTGTGTATAAGTAACTGTCTATTTAAATAAGAAACACAGAAGCAATGCAAAGATGAATCCCAAGAGGTCAGAGCTAAGAATCTTACCCTTCACTCTGCAGCTATTCTCTTCAGCTAATAGAACTACTTCCTGTGTGTTTGTCTTTATAAAGACATTCTGTTCTGCCTTCTCATTGGTTGTAAACCCAACAACATGACCATTTCATCACTGCCTGTCTGTACAGACCTCCAGGTCTTCTATGGTTGGTATTGAGATTAAAGGTGTGTGTCTCTATGCTGGCTGTATCCTTGAACACACAGAGATCTGCCTAGCTCTGCGTCCCAAGAGCTGGGATTAAAGGCATGCACCTCCACCACCTAGCTTCTGCGATTGCTTGCTATTAGCTTTGACACCCAGGCAACTTTATTTGTTAACATACAAATAAAATCGCATCTCAGTACAAATAAAATATCACCATATTTCCCCATTTCTATTTTAATAAAAAGAAAAAAGGAAAAAGGTTATAACTAACATAAGAAAAATTATATACAAAAGTACAATAACTATATACCATATATACAGGTAATAAATACCTAAACAATGTCTAGTCCATTTGTATTTGACAAATTCAGAGAAAATAATTCCATTATCTATCCTATTTTGGTAAGTCCAAAATGTACCTAATTCACTTTCTATCATAACTAATCTTCAAATATAACTAACTAATCTTCAACTCCCTCAGAGACCCAAGAAGGAAATATTACCTAATTAAAAGTAAAAACAGGAAGTGCATGCAAGCAACTTCCAAAAAAATTGTGAGTTGACAGAAACAGCCAGCTGCCTGTACAGTCACCTGAGGTTTCTCTGCAGTGTTGGGGCATCATCTTCAGCCTATAGGCTTAGCGTATCAGACAGGCTTATTTGTGAAGTGGGAAATAGGATGTACACAAGGTCAATAGTTTGACCTCATATTGGATGAGAGCAGTCCATGTACCAGAAATACCTGAATTCCACTAGTGTCCTGTCATGATTCAGGATTTTAAATTCTGGAAATTGTTGATTTTTTTTAAAATTCAGCTGTCCATTCTTCTTGGCAATGTGTGGCTTCATCTCAGCATCCTGTTCTTCTCCATATCCATCTATTAAATGCCAGTCTACTATTGAGAGGTGTGAGCGTAGTTACTCTTCAAGAATAACTGTTTCAGCTGTCGTTCCACTGCACATCAGAAGCCTTCAGCCTATTGCCTGTTCACCTTCCTTCGAAGAAAAGTGCACTGTACCGTTTTTGAATTGTGAAGGCCACTTTAGGGATGGTATCATATTGTCCTGGCCTTAGAAGATGCCTTTTGATAAAGCCATAACCACACTTGTTTTGGCAGGAATCAGTAGTCCTTTGTTTCATGTCCTGTCTGTCCATTTTGTCCTGTTGTCAGCAGTTGATTTGAGGATACTTTGTTGACCAGTGGCTAGCTTTTGCCACAATGAAAGTTAATTACATATGCAGTTTCTTCAATGCCTATATTCTCTCTGAAGTAGATTGGTACTGCCAGGAGCTGACATGTTTCATAGTCATAACAAAAAAGAAAAATTTTCTAAGTAATTAAAACATTTGAAATGCCATATTCTGTAGATCTCTGAAGGGTTTGAAGATGACCTGTCTATCTAAAATATATCTGCTCAATTTTAAAAACATACATAATATGACTACAAGTTCTATTATAATGTCTAACTACTAACTTTCATTTCTTTATATCATAATAGTTGGTAGTAATAACATTCAAGGATCAAAAAAATGCATTACATTGTTAAATGAATGGTATAAATATAATTAGAAATATACATATAGCATTTTCTAACAATATCAATTTCAATATATATATAACTTGTATATAATATAAAACAATCCTATCCAATGTCAAGTATTTAAAACTAGTAATTGTCTTTTTATTTTTCTTTACTTTTCTTTAAAAAAAAAAAAACAAGAACCTTAAATCTAACCTCCTTTGCTTAGCCATTTTCCTAACCCAAGACAGCAACATGTAACCAACCCCCCTAAGCAATGAAAATTATCCCAGACCCAAAACGCATTAAAAGACTAAAAGACCACCCAGCCCACACCACCTCTTTGGAAATGTGGGCATCGTATTCTTAAAATTGCTTCCTGCTAGGTATGGGCAAAGGTATCTTTATCCCGAAAAGAAAAATTTTAGGTCAATTGTCAAATTCTAGGAAAGATAACTATATCCTTCATTACCCAGTCTGTGTATAATGCCAAAGTTCAGGGTTTATCTCAAGTCCTCATTCAAGTAGTCTTTGAAACTGGATCATCTCAGCTCTTGATCTCAAAATTGCTCTGTGGACCTTGTAGTTCAAAGCTGATCTGTAGATGATGTTTGTCAGCTTAGTGATATTATTATTGTCCACATGGAATTGTTGTTGTTGTGGGACCCCATCTTCTTCCTGGAGACTTCAGTTGATGTTAGGCCTGGCTGTGATTTCCTGCAGAAAACTGATAAGAGACTTGAACACAAAAACATAAATATGGAGATAATTGAAGCCTTTTTTCTTTCTAGAATTAGTTAGTACTCTATATGACCATTCACATCTTAACAAAGTTTAATATATATATATATATATATATATATATATATATATATATATATATATATATATATATATATATTACTCTTGTAAATTTTTATATAAAATTTATACTTTAAGTTTAAAGAATCAGAATAGAATCAAAGAGTTGAGATTAGTAATAAAATAGTCCCTTAATTAATTTGGCTTTTCTCCTGTCACATAGCAGAAGATGGCTTTTTTCTTCTGGCATGATACAGGAAGTTTGCATTTTCCTTTTAACAACATGCTTGTGTTTAAAAGAGAGGGCCATTCTCCAACTTCAAATCCAGCTTTAAATTTTAATTGAATTAGGACTACAAGAATACCAATTGTGTTGAATGTCTTTAGAGAAGAGCAGAAACAAAAGACTTATGAAATTTTATAAGCCATTTTACTCTTTTTCTTGGGACATTTTTTCTAGATAATTTGTCCTTTTTCTTCAGATGTCTCATTTGTACAGTGTTCTTCAAATTGCTTAGCCTTCATTCTCCTAAAAGACAAAAAAAAAAAAAAAAAACCTTTCCCCAAGACTAATTTTGGGGATGTTTCTTTTTGGCAAGTTATTATCTGATTAAATAAGAAGGCATGTGTTACTGGTATAAGTTAGTTTAAATTGCATGGTCATATTGGTTGATGAACTATCACCTCCTCTAATTAAGAGGTCTCTCTTGTTCAAATCAAACATTGATCAATTTTGATGTTATCCATAGCTTATCTTCTCCTGTAGAAACAAAAGCAAAACCTCGTCCCCAATGTAATACATATCCTGGTTTCTATTCTGAGGTCAGCACATCCTGAAAGTATATAGGCTGATTTAATTTTGTAGTTTTTTCTATTATCCAATGTCTCTCTGCAGCTGTTGTTCCTATCTCATTGGCATTGAGAAAATTCAAAGTTAATAGAGCATTATGCAGTCTATTTCTGGGGGTTTTTGTTACTCCTTTCTGTTTATTTAGTATATCCTTTAGAGTTCTGTTTGATCTTTCTATAACTGCTTGACCTGAAGGATTATGTGCTATGCCTGAAATATGCTTTATATTGTAATAAGCAAAAAACTGTTTCATTTTTAACAGAGACATATGCTGGAGCATTGTCAGTTTGGATTTGTGTAGGTATGCCAATGATGGCTATAACTTCTAGCAAATGAGTGATTACAGAATCAGCTTTTTCAGAAATCAAAGCAGTTGCCCATTGAAATCCTGAATAAGTATCGATGGTATGGTGTACATATTTCAATTTTCCAAATTCTGCAAAGTGAAACACTTTCATCTGCCAGATTTCATTGCTCTGAGTAAACTTTGGGTTACTCCTGCTGGTAATGGTGTTTGATTGTATAAGGAACAAATAGGACATTTCTTTACTATTTCTTTGACTTGTTGCCAGGTTATGGAAAAATCCTTTTTAAACCTTTACTATTGACATGATATTTTTAATGAAATTCTGAGGCCTCCAGCATATTTCCTATCAATAATTTATCAATCTCATCATTGTCTTGTGTAGTGGGTAGACATTCCAGCTTTGGTCTGGACGTTTCAACCCCCTTTGAGGTTTTGGTAACTATCATGCCCACAAGGTGGGGCCAAGGGAGGGCCTGATGACCCGAGATCAGGGCGTGCCACACTCTCTTGTTGCTGGGAACTGGGACGCTAGAGGTGGACAGAGGAGAGTTCTCCAGAGAATATTGCCAGACTACTGCTGCATCTTTCCCACAACCCTCAACCTACTTATTCCTTCATTTGTAAGTTACACCACTAAATAAATCTGTTTTTAACTACGTGGAGTGGCCTTAATAATTTCACCAATAGTCTTGTGCTAGAGGGTCTGGCAGACCAGTATGGGATCAGATGTGAGTTATATATAAAGGATGATTCCTTTTCCTGATTGTACTTGTAATTGAATAAGTTAAGTGAAGTTAATAATGAAGCATCAGGGATAAATTCTGCAGTCTCAATATGTAATACCACTCTTTCAGCATACTGAGAGTCAGTTACTATGTTGAGAGGTTCTAAAAGATCCATTAATACCAACAGAATAGCATACAGTTCCGATTTTTTGAACTGAATTATAAGGACTTTGAACCACTTTACTTAAATTTTCTGATTTGAAACCTCCCTTTCCTTGTTTGTTTGCATCTGTATAAAATGTACAAACTCCAAATATGGGTTTTCCCCCATACAATTCGAGGCAAGATCCAATCAGCTCAATTAATCAATTAATCAGTAAGATCAATTCTATTGCTTTTGGGATATTTACTGTTAATTTCTCCCAAAAAAATTACTGCAAACTCTTTGCCACGGTTCACTTTCTGTCCATAATTTTTCAATGTCCTCTTTAGTTAAAGGTACGACCATTTCTGCTGGGTCTATTCCTGCTAATTGACGAAGTCTCAATTTTCCTTTCCAAATCAAGTCAGAGAATTTTCCACATAGTTTTTAATTTTTTATTTGGTTTATTTGGTAAAAATATCCATTCCGATATAATATCTTCCCTCTGCATTAATATTCCAGTAGGAGAATGCCTAGAAGGTAAAATAACCAAATGCAATCCAGCTTTGGATCAATATGATCCATGTGCCCTTCATGTACTTTCTTTTCTACCAAGGCCAATTCTTTCTCAGCTTCAGGTGATAATTGTTTGGACTATTTAAGTCCTTGTCACCTTTTAAGGTTTTGAACAAATTATTCAGTTCATTATTTTTTTACCACAACAACAGTTCCTAGATGAGAAATGTCTCCAAATAATCTTTGAAAGTCATTAAGTGTCTGTAGTCTATCTCTCCTAATTTGCACCTTTTGGGGTCTAATTTTTTGTAGCTCTATTTTATATCCTAAATAATTAATAAAATCTCCTCTTTGTATCTTTCCTGGAGCAATTTGTAATCTCCAGCAAGGCAAAATTTTCTTTACTTCTTCAAACATTCTTTCTAAAGTATCTGCATTTGAGTCAGCTAGTAAAATATCATACATATAATGATAAATTATACATTTAGGAACTTTTTTACGTATTGTTTCCAATAGATGTTGTACAAAATATTGGCACAGAGTTGGGCTATTCAACATGCCCTGTGGAAGGACCCTCCATTGAAATCTTTCAACCTGTTGAGAATTATTATAAGTCGGCACCATGAAAGCAAATCTTTCTCTTGTCTTTTTCTTGTAAAGGTATTGAAAAGAAACAGTCTTTTAAATCAATAGCTATGAGAGACCATCCTTTTGGTAACAGAGTAGGCAAAGGAATTTCAGGTTGTAGAGATCCCATTGGCTGAATTACTTTGTTAATTGCTCTAAGGTCTGTTATCATTCTCCATTTACCAGATTTCTTTTTAATAACAAATACAGGAGAATTCCAAGGACTGGTTGATTCTTCAATATGCTGAGCATTTAACTGTTCTTCTCCCACCTCTTCTAAAGCCTGGAGTTTCTCTGTTGTTAAAGGCCATTGCTGAACCCACACAGGCTTGTCTCTTAACCATTTTAAAGGTAGAGCTTTTGTTGTCTTTGGAAGATCATCAGTTGTTGTGCCCTGTTCTTGTATAACATGGATGGCTGGTGACTATTCATTAGAATATCTTCTAATATTTCTCTCAGAAACATGTGTTAGTTTATGATTTGTTTCTGAGGTTGGAGGGATGTTAATCTGAGTATTCCATTGTTACAACAGGCCTCGACCCCACAGGTTCATAGCTATGTTATCCACATATGGTTTTAATTTTCCTCTCTATCCTTCTGGACCTATGCATTCAAGCCATCTTGCACTCTGTTTCACTTGAGATAATGTCCCAATTCCTCACAGTTGAACGTTCACCTCTTGAAGAGGCCAAGTTGGATGCCAAAATTCTGGTGCAATTATAGTAACATCCACACCTGTGTCTACCAGACCAGACAACAAAACACCATTTATTTTTATTGATAATTTTGGTCTTTGTTCATTAATAATTTGCCAAAAATTTTCCTTATGTTTTTTCCTGATTTTTCTATTCTGTTTCATTATCCCGAGCAACATGATTTATAGGCATTTGGTTATTTTATTGCTCTGAATAGGGGTTTCCTCTGTGACTGGAGGAAAGGTTTGAACTGGATTTGCTGTGGAGGCCTGTCTGAGGCCCCTCTGGGAGTTTTCTGAAGATCTTGCCTCTCCCTTGTTGATCTACATTCATTGGTGCAGTGTTTTCTCTTAACACAACTTCTACATAATCCAGAAGGAAGGGGCATTCTATTGCCATTGTTCCTTGAAGAAACATTGTTTCTAGAAATGACCTGTTTAAAGTCCCTTTTCAAATGTCCTTGCTTTCCACATGCACGCAAATCATCTAACATTTCTCAAACCTTTTAAAATTGCTTCTCCTACCCACATACCATTATGGTCATGAGCCTCAACATTAACCATGTCTCTAATGCAATCTTCCAAGGGTGTAAATCTTGCCTTTAACAGCCTGATTATTCTTTTGCATGCTGCATTCATGTTCTCAAAACCAACGATTCAATTATTATCTGACTAGCTTCTGAATTCTGGACCATTCTCTTTACTGCTGAAGCCAGTCTTTGTAAAAAAAATCTGTGAAAGATTCTTTTGGGCTTTGTATAACCTTTGTAAATGACTCAGTTTTCTTTCCTGGTTCCTCAACTCTGTCCCATGCATTCAGGCTGCCATTCAACATAGAATTAGCTATCATATAAACCTTGTCTTAGTATTGCAACATGTTGACCTTCTCCAACAAGCGGATCCTGGAAGTCTTGTATTCCTTTATCCCTCCATTGTTTTTCTATGTTTTTAGCCTATTCTTTAAACCACATTTGTCACTGGAGCTTTTGTCTGGGTTCCAGAACAGCATGTGCCAGCTCCTGCCAGTCCTGTGGTATAATCCTATAATAAGTTGACCAGGTGTTTAACATTTGCTTTACATATGGGGAATGCATGCTATAAGATACTATTGCCTCCTTAAACCTTTGTAAATGTAACATTTCAATTGGAGCCCAAATATTCTGTGTATTCACTTCATCAGGTAACTGCTGTACAGTTACCGGATAAATTAAGGGTCACTGTGTGAAAAAAGGCTTTCTTTCTGTAACCTTATGATCCAATCTTGAAACAATTTCACTGTTAAATTCTTCTGTCTGAATTTGAATTTCTCTATAATTCATTTTAACAAGTTTGACAGGTTTTTCTAAAACTTTTATCCTGGCACTTAACTTGACTATCTTTTTAAATAGTAAAATGAGGATAAGAAAAGTAATAAAGTGCATAATTCGATCAACATTAATCTTTTCATATAATTGTTCCATTGTCAGACTGCCTAAAATTTCAAACAAAGCCCAATTTTCTTCCAGTGTACACATAAAACCCATTTTTTTAATGTGGAAAAAAATCTCTTTTAAATAGTTTCCTTTTTTATTATTCCAAATAAGATAAAAAGATATCTTAATTGACTTATGAAGTCTGCATAGAACAGTAGAAATCCGAGAGAATTTCAAAACAGCCACCTAGTGTCCGAGGTGTGAATCCAGAGAGAGAGAGAGAGAGAGAGAGAGAGAGAGAGAGAGAGAGAGAGAGAACAAGAAAGCATAGCCACAAGTTCTGGATAAAACCTTAAATCCAGCCACGTGTTCCCACTTGAGAAGAGTAAAGCCTGGGCTCCAGCTTACTTAAGCTCCGACCACATGCACTGGCTTAACAGGCAGGGGCCATGTTTGGCAGGGCAGGCCTGAGTTGTTTGTAGCACTGACTTTAAGCAATTAGCTCCAGCTGCGGGTAACCGCTTGGGGTCAGCCCAGCTAGCTCAGTCGGTAGAGCATGAGACTCTTAATCTCAGGGTTGTGGGTTTGTGCCCCATGTTGGGTGCCAATTGTAGAAGTAACTGTCTCATTAAATAAGAAACACAGAACCAATGCAAAGATGAAAGCCCAAGAGGTCAGAGCTAAGAGCCTTACCCTTCACTGTTGTAGCTATCCTCTTCAGCTAAGAGACCTACTTCCTGTGTATTTGCCTTTATATAGACTTTCTGTTTTGCCTTCTCATTGGCTGTAAACCCAACCACATGACCGCCTCGTCACTGCCTGTGTGTACAGACTTCCAAGTCTTCTATGGTTGGTATTGAGATTAAAGGAATGTGTCTCCATGCTGGCTGTGTCCTTGAACACACAGAGATCCGCCTAGCTCTGCCTCCCAAGAGCTTGGATTAAAGGTGTACATCACCAATGCCCTGCTCTGCTATGGCTTGCTATTAGCTCTGACGCCCAGGCAACTTTATTTATTAACATACAAATAAAATCACATTTCAGTACAAATAAAATATCACTATATTGGTATGGCGGGGAGGGCATGGACCTACCTCAGCTTAGTGTCCTGGGCTCTGCTGATTCCTCATGGGAGACCTTGATTTGGAGAATGTGTGGATGGGGGGTGGTTTGGGAAGGAATGCTGGTGGGTAGGAGGAGGGAGGAGTTGAAATCTGTGGTGGTATCTAGAGTGAATAGAAAATTTCTTAATAAAAATAATGAAAACAAGATAAAATGTTAGATTATTGAATCTACTTTTAAAAAGCCGCTAATAGTTTTAAATATTTTATATTGGATTGGATTTTTGTATTGTATACAATATATATATATATATATATATATATATATATATATATATATATATATATATATATATACAAATTTGAGATTGATTTTGTTAGAAAATACTGCACATATATTTCTAATCTTGTTTAAGGTATTGTACCTATACAGTTTATTTAATAATGTAATGCAATTTTCTAATCTTTGAAAGTTATTACCAACTATTTCGAATAGTAAAGAAATGCAGGTTAGTAGTTAGTCACTACAATCAAACTTTTAGGTATGTTTTCAAGGTCAAACAGAGATATATTTTAGATATACGGGTCATCTGCAAACACTTCAGAGATCTACAAAATATGTCACTGGTCATGTTTTAATAATATAGATTTTTATTCTTTTTATCACAATAAGACATGTCTGTTCTTGTCAGCACCAATCTACTTCAGAGAAGAAAATGGGCACTGATGAAGCTCCATATGGAGTTTACTTTTACTGTGGCAAAAGTTACTTTTACTGTGCAAAAAAGTGTCTTCACATTGACTGCTGACAGTATGCTGTCCAAAATGGACAAGCAGGACACAAAAGAAAGGACTACTGATCTTTGCCAAGAAAAGGTAAGAAGGCTCTTTAGAAAATCCTGCTTCAAAAAAATTTTTGTCAGATATGCTAAGCCTGTAGGCCAAAGAATGGATGCCCCAATGTTGCAGAAAAACTTGGCTGACTGTCTAGGCAGCCAGCTGCTTTAGTCATTTCTCAATTTTTTTTTGAAGTTGCTTTTTTACACTTCCTCCTTACTCAGTTAATATAATTTCCTTCTCAGGTCTTTAAGGGAGTTGAAGATTAGATAATTATAGTTTTGTTAACAAATTCATAAAAGAAATGCACTAAGAGGTGTAAAGTGTATAAGTTTGAAAGACATCAAAACATAGTTTTTGGTTGGTAATGCAAGTTAGGATAAGAAAGTAAATTAGGTACATTTAGACCCACCAAAACAGGATAGATAATGAATTATTTTCTCTGAATTTGTCAAATGCAAATGGACTAGACATTGTTACTATACTTATTGCTTGTATATAGTTATTATACTTACTGTATATGGTTTTTCTTATATTACAATTTTTATTTAGATAAAAAAGGGAAAATGTGGTGATATTTTATTTGTGCTCTAATAAATATAGCTTACTTGGAGATCAGAGTAAAAAGCCAGCCACTATATTAAACATAGAGGTCAGGCAGTGGTAGCAAATGTCTTTAATCCTAGCATTTGGGAGGCAGAGATTCATCTGGATCTCTGTGAATTCAAGGCCACAGTGGGAACAGAGCCAGGAATGGTGGCACATGCTTTAAACCTGTAAAGACAGACAGAAAATGATAGAGCTAGGTGCAAAGAGGAAAGTGATGTAGCTGGGCAGAGAGAGGAAGTAAGATGGTAGGGCACAGAAAGTTATATAGGCATGAGTATACTTGAAGTACCTCTCTTGGGCTGGGGTGTTTCTAGAGGTAGAACATGGCTGGCATACTCTCTAATCTTTAAGTTTTCACCCCAATACCTGGCTCCAGGTTTTCTTTAATTATTAATAAGACTGTTTAGCAAATCATGTTATAGTAAATTGAGTGTGAAATGGATTGTTCACACAAAACACTCCATGTCTTGGAAGAGTAAAAGGAAGTACTCTGGGAGACTGGAAGAATTTCTACAAAAGTACTAGGGACCTGTCTCCTGGCATGGACGTGCAGATCAGGGAAGGCCTGTGCTATCTGAGTTACTTCACCACTGATCACCCAGGAGGGGAGGTGGCAATGTCCTGAGGCCCTTTTGTGTGGCCTAGGCTAATGTGGGACCCTGGGAAGGTTTAGCAATCTGGAGTACCAATGGGAGGTAGCTATCAAGAGCTGTGAGAGAGACCACAAGCCATGCCATGGTGAATGTGGGGTTATTGACTTCAATGTCACAGAGAAGGAGCAGTTTTGAGCTGCAGAGGTTTCTACATTGTGCATGGTTTCAGGTGGGTAGATAGGGCTGATTCCACATCTTCTGACATAATCCATGTTGCACATAATTGACATTTAATTATTCTTCTACAGTGTTTTCTGTGTGGCCTTCAGTGGGGCTGGGTTTGTCTGAAATCACAGGGAGACATTATATTTTGCAGAACCATAGCAAATGCTCACCTCTGTATCTCTGTCATGATATAGGTATGTGTGTTCGTGCAGGTCAATGGAAAGAAGACTCAGAAGCATCTTAAGAATTAATATAGTCTTTCATGGCTGCACGGGGGTCCAGCCTTGAAGGACTGAAGCACTATCCCTTCACCTAGGGCAGTTTTATTTTTTTCCATTACAGTTCAGCCAATTAATTTTGGTACCTTCAAAGCATGCTAATTGGAGCTCCCAGAGACCAAATGCCAAGTGCAAATTACTTGATTTTTCAGGTACCATAGTCTTCTAGGTTTCCTGGACCAAATTTTGCATAGTCCTTTGATCCTTGGAGGACTCTCTGATTCTTGACTCTCAATATTTACACAGGAAATAAGAGAAACAAACGGTAAGAGAAATAAAAGGTGTGGTTAAACAAAGGAAGGATTAGGGCTAGATGGTATTCTCTGGAACCAGGCCAGGAGCTCAGCAGGAGTGCACTACAAATTACCCATTTCTTTAAAAAAGAATCAGTTATCTCAAAGGTTATGTAGTCTTACAGTAAATGTAGCCTTCTTTCTATCTATTTGCCTCACAATCTTATGTAAGTGTACCAAAACATATTTTATATTTTTGGTTGTGAGCCTAGCCTTTAACGGCTGAGCCATCTCTCCAGCCCCAAAAACATATTTTAAAGCCAATAAAGTTACTATTGCTAGACAAGGGCAACACCTGCTAAGATAAGAAATCTATTAAAGTGATTCATAGAATTGAATGAGTCTATTGTATCTGCTAGATTTTTCATAATATCTGTTCCTGTTGTATCAGGTAACTATTTTGCAAAAGTTTCTTTGATTTCTTTCTGTAAGTCAAAAACCATTTGAGAAGAATTAGGGTGACCCAGCAAATGCATCCTTACCTTTTTTCCATCATATTTGCTTTCATTAAATCTTAAGGGTGTGATACAATAACAAGAAACATTCCAATCACATTTTAATATTAGCTGCTCCTTCAAAATATCTAACTGATCCCCTAGCAATACAACAGCTTACCTTAATTCAGCTAATTCATTTACTATCTCATTTAAATTTTATTTTGTTCAGTCCAAAATAGACATTCTTCTGAATGTCTATGCCAGTCTCTAATGAATTCGGCAGTTGGAATTTCTTTATGAAGCACCACTGCAGCTGTTGCTGCCATAGCTGTCAATGCAATGATTTCCATAATAACTAAAACCACCAGTCCAACCAGATGATGTGTTCTTTTTAATATTCCTTCAGCAAGTTTCTGTACCAAGATCATCCCAGGAGAGTCTTGAAGTGGCCTTGACAACTTCACTGGTATCCAGATTGCTAGCCTTGCTCTAAGAATATATAATCTTTCAGAGGTTAAATTTAAAAACATACTAGAATTAACACAGGTATGAAGGGTAAGCCATTCACAAGTGATGTTGTCATTATTTGGGTGCATTGTACAGGCCCCTTTGATAGCAAGTAAGGTAACTGTACATATGCCATAATAGGATGGCTTTCATTTAGTCTAAAACACAAAATGTACTTATCATCCTTAATGTTTAATTTTCCTTCCCATGCCTTAAGAGGGTGGAAGGCACTTGCCAATTTCCACAAGTTAGTTTGAATTGAATTGCCAAATTGCAAGAGAGGACTTGCCATTCCAACTCCATTCCACCAAATAGGTTCATTAATAGAAGCACTGATTTCCACAGTTCCATTTATACTATACCATTTCCATCTTAACTCTGAGTGAGAATATTTTCCTTGAGGGGAGATGCAAGGGCTCCAATCAATGATGTCTCCTTGGAGATGTTAATTATCACTCCAAGTTTCTCACTCTTACACTGTTGCCAATGTACCAGGTCAGATTTCTTATTGGTAACCCTCATCTCACAGAATGATAGATTTATGGAACTAGTAGCATTAATCTCTTGTCCTTTAATACTGGATGCATGAAGCACATAAAACTTATGATAATCTTGGGTAGTATTGACTCTGGATAGCCATACTTGAGATATTATTTTTAGGCATTGAATTCCATTTCCCATGCAAATAGATATTCCTTGTACTCCAACAGTATAATTGTCAATCACTTTACCCTCCTCCATTGGCTGAGCAGGACCTCAGTTATCATAAGGACCAGGTAGCCAAGAAAATTCATTAACCACTACAGGGATATTCCTATCTCCCCAGTTTACTACTATGTTAACTGGAGGACTGGGGATACAAGCCCAATAATTATAGTCCATCTTCTTTACCTGCACCATTACCATAGAAAGTACAGCAAGAAATAAATTGGTAGCATTCAGAAGCTTGTAAGTCATGAGAAGTATCATCTCTCTTTTGTCACACAAACTCTTAAGCTGTCTTCAGGTAGAAGGATTAGTTATTGCAAAGGTCTCCTTTGGAAACATAAGCATAACCTTGGCCCTAACTTAACACTTTCCCTGGACTATTTTGATGTTAAAATATTTATAATACATGGGCTGACTTGATTCAGCAATTCTTTCCATAACTCAATTTTGTTCCTGCTTCATTAGCATTTAAAAAATTTTAAAATTAGTAGGGTATTATTCAGTCTATCTCTGGGGGGTACTCATTTCCCCCTTCTGTTCAACAAGCATTTCTTTATAAGGTCTAATCTATCCACATAAGCATTTTGTAATTTTTGTTCTACCAGGGCTAATTCTTTTTCAGCCTCAGCAGTTAACTGTCTTGGACTGTTTAAATCTGACTCACCTTGTAGAATTTGAAAACAAATTAGTTAATTTTTGAGTAGACAATCCAATTGTAGGCCTCCACCACTTAATATCATCCAATAATTTTTGAAAATCATAGAGAATATGCAGTTAATCTCTCCTAATCTGTACCTTCTGCAGCTGAACTCTCAGTTTACTTAATTTATAGCCTAAACATATTTTTTTCAGGAGAAATTTATAATCCCCAAAAGGTAAATTTTTCTGTACTACATTAAACATTTTCCTCCTAAGGTATCTGTATCAGAAGCAGCCAATAAAATACCATCCATATTTTGATAAATAATAGACTAAGGATATTGTTTATGACTCATTTACAGTGGTTGATTTACAAAGTATTGACACAAAGTTGGGTTACAGTTAATAGCCCCTACTCTAAATTTAGATAGTCAATTCTTGCCTTAACTTGCCTTTGTACAATCTGCATAGCCTGTGACCTTCCCTTATAATTTTTTTGAGGCCTCTTTCAGGAATGTATCCCAATTTAAACATCAATTTATGAGCTGTTTCTGAAGTTGTAGGAATATTAATTTGAGTTCATCATTATTGTAACAAATTTCTTTTCCATAAATTTATGGCTATATCAGCAATATATATTTAATCTATTCTACATTGTTTTATCTGAGATAAGGTTCAAATGCCTACAAATTGAGTGGAGACTTTTTTTGTAAAGGCCAGTTGGGATCCCAGAATTCTTGTGAAATTATAGATACATCCAGCACCAGAATCCAATAATCCTTTAATCTCAATCCCATTTAATTTTACTTTTAATTTAGGCCATTCATCATTGATAAGTATTTGCCAACACACCTTTTTTCCTGTACTTTTAAAGCCTTTTGTTTTACATATAGGCACCATTTTGCCTTCAAGATATGGAAGCAATAATAAATGAGCAATTCTATCATCAGTTTCTATTTCCATGGTCCTTTTTACATATGCCATCTATAAAAGCATTAAATATAATCTCTATAGGATTTTAAGAGATAACTTTAGGCAATACTCAAGTATTTTTATAAAATCTTAAAAAGAGGATCTTTTTTTATAGATTCCCAAGTAACACATTAATGCAACAGTGTGGACCAAAGAATTTACCTGTATTTATTTACTGGAAAAATAATTTTGTAACCTCTTTAGCAGTAACAGATTATTTTCTATGGGTTTTTATCCTAGCAATCACATTATTTAATAAGCTAAGAACCCAATCTGTTTCAGGTGTTATATTTTTATAGAATTTAACCAAAAATTTCTAGAAAGCAAATTAAAGAGTAGAGTCAAATTCTCAGTAATGATCAACAGACAAGAGCATCCTTAATATATAGTTCAAAATTATGAATCCTATTTCTTTAGTTTATCTACCATGGAAATCAAACCTTCATCCAAACATTTATTAGACAATCAAAAGATGAGAATATCCTCTATACATTGAATGATTAATATCTCTGGAAATTCAAACAGCATCTACTTAGCAATCCATGTCCTGACTGAAACCATTCTTCACCAGAAGGTGGGGCCATTTAAACTTCCTTTTCCTCCCATTAAGGGACTACTAGTAATAAGTTATTCCCACCATTAGGGAAAAACAGAAAACACTTCCCATGAAGGGATCTTTAATATTGAGTTATTCCTGCTCTGAGGGAAAAATAAAAAACATTTAAATCAGCATTCAACAAACAGAAAATAAAATTCTAAGCTCTGGGCTAGCTTGCTGTATTCAGGCTGCAGTAGTGAGGCCACCTGTTGATTCTTTGTCATTCAGATACTGACACTCTGAGCTTGCCGGCAGAAAGAACTCAAAGTTTTAGCTATCCTGAAATTTTTATATTTTCTTCCTCTGCTTTTACTGGGAAGAGGCATTTTTCTTTCCTATAATTTCTGTTTATGGGGCCTTTTAGTCTTTAGGCCTAGTTTTAATATTTTCCCCCTTTTTAACCAGGAAAATTGCTGCGGGCTGCAGGAATATCATAAGAATTCAGCTGGCTATGGCAAAGTCACTACCTGGAGGAATCAGGGAATTCCTCCAGAGGAAGCCAAATCCAAGTTTTTGATGTTACTTGGCTTGTTATATATCAGCTGTATTCTGTTATGAAAATCATGTGTGCCTTCATAGTTTTCCCAATTGACTTTTCCCTAAGAAGAGCTAACAGTGTGGACTGATCACTCTCTGGACATACACATTCCAGGTGTTTGGAGAACTGCCTCAGGAAAGGCTTTCTCTGGAATCAGATTTTCCCTTGGTCACTTTCAAGGACTAGCAGTAATAACAGTCCACATGCAAGTTTCCTGATCCTTTCTTACTGCCTTACTAACTTTATGGACCGCTAACTCACCTAACCACTTCTAGGAATATTTGGACAACCTTCTGCACTGACAGCTATGCTCAGCCAGAACCCCAGTTCAAGCCTCCCTGTAATTATGATCATTGGCAGCATCCGGCCAGATCCATTCCCAGTTGGAAGAAAGTACCTTATCAGAGATACCTCTGTACTCTCTAAGAACAGACTTAAGCATCCAGGCTACCTGTTTGAGAAGGCCTGGTGGATGTGCCAATTAAACTTTACTTCCTCCTTTCCTAAATCTTACCTCTGGTTCCAGATCTCCCTTTAACTATCACCAGAGACATCTAGCTGTGCACAGGTTGCCTAGTGACTGAGCACACTTTCCCCCACCCTGCAGAAAAATGGCAGATAGCTT
Source organism: Peromyscus maniculatus bairdii (assembly GCF_049852395.1). Taxonomy (NCBI): domain Eukaryota; kingdom Metazoa; phylum Chordata; class Mammalia; order Rodentia; family Cricetidae; genus Peromyscus; species Peromyscus maniculatus. The sequence continues at coordinate 34,478,346 of NC_134856.1, read as the reverse complement.
GGACAGATAGGAGCCACAGGAAAAAAGAAGACAGTTTTATTTTCTCCTATTGACCTAGCAACTTATAGAATCTTAACATTTTCTACCAAACATGTTTAAGAGTTTTTATAGTTGAGCACATAAGATCCCTCTTCTTAGATATTACCCAAATTTAACCTTTAGTTAATTCATTTCCCCATTGGTCACTTCCCTTTGTGGTTGCAAATGATAATTAATGGTTATTGCCTCTCTGTGTGATTCTTATCACCCCTCCCTTTGACCCTAGAAGCCTGGCATTGCACTGCTAAGGGAATACTGCTTATAAGTGTATATATACCAGGACTTCCAGGGCACATGGGGGAGAGAGAAGAGAATAGAGAATGGAAGAACTAGATGGGTAAGAACTTGAGAGGAACAAACTGAGATGGGGAAGAAGTAGATTGAAGGGCTAGAAGAGAGTACTAGAGGAACAAGATGGAAGATGAGGAAAAGCCAGACGGTGAAGAACGAGATGAGGAAGAATGAGATGAGGAGAGAGAAGGAGATGGGAGAGGAGATGATATGGGAAGGAACAAGATGGATGAGAACCTAGAAGGGGCAGAACTGGATGAAGGAATCAAGGTAGAACCTAGAGGGGACCACAGACAAGTGTAGAGAGAAATCAGGCTAGAAATGAGCTAAATATGAGAGCAGAATATAAGCTTGTAACTGACTCAGAATAATAAAGTATATGGACTAAGGAGTTTCATGTACAAAGATTCATTTCTTCTCAATAAGATCAATTATCAGCTGGTTGTAGATTCTTCCTGGACCCTGGGAGGGGACTATTGAGGGGCTGGACCCCCTTAGTCCCTGAAAGAAAATCCTTTTTTTCTTGATTAAAAATCTCTCCCTTTTCTATCAGGAAATTTCCTTTTATTTCCCTTCCTTTCCTCTCCTCTATTGGGAAGATTTCCCTTTTTATTTTTTTCTTTTCATTTTCTCTATTGAGAAAGGTCTTTTTTCCTTTATTTATTTCCTTTCTCAGGAGCCATTGTATTTCTATCTTTAAAAATTGTACAGTTACTGCTTTTTATTTGACAAGTAAAGAAACAAAGCACCCCCATTTCAAGCAAGGCCCTCACCACAGCTTGAAACAGGCCTGTGTTTCAAAAGTCTCAGAGCTGCTGATAGGTCCTAGGACAAAGGATGTTTGAAGAGCCACCTGGTAGGAACTGATTAACCATAAAATGCCCCAATGCCAGAGATAGTCAAAGTACAAAGTCAGGATGTTTGAAGAACTATCTGGTAACAATTGATTAACCACAGAATGCCCCAATGCTGGAGGTAATCTATAAAGTTTGACAAACAACCAGTTAAAACCACAAAGTAAAATAACACAGAAATTCTGAAAAGCCCCTAAAACTTGAGCCAATTAGAATTGTACCCATACTAGCACCCCTAAATGATGTAACCTTATGGTTTTTGCCTTTAAAAACTGAACTTGCAGAGGGGTGGGTACCTCCTCCAGCCTCTACTATGTTCGATGGCTTGACAGGGGCCCTGCTGCAGCTTGAACAGCTTCAGTAAGCTTTGCTTTTGCATTTCAGTGAGTTCATGTTTTTGGTGATCTCTTTGGGGTGCTTGTGCCTAAGGCACAAGCATTTAGTAACTATACATTTTGTTGCTCCTGAGATGGGGAATTTAAATTCCCCATGGCCCTGCCAATGCTGGATTCTTCTTACCCTGAGAGTGCTCCCTCCAGTTCTTAAGATGGCCAGTTCCTTCAGATCCTTTGTTTATATATATATATTTCCTATTAGCAGCTTGATATAGTACAAATTCTTATCCTAATAGTGAAATGTTTCACTGAGGCTTGCCCAGTAATTGAGTAAAACCAAAACTTATTATAAGCGACAGTCATCCTAGGGTCCCCCCTGCTATATAGCTTCTCTGGTACTGTGGATTGCAGTCTGATTATTTTTTGCTTTATATCTGGTATCCACTTATGAGTGAGTATATACCATATTTTTCCTCTGGGTTTGGGTTACCTCACTCAGGATAATATTTTCTAGTTCCATCAATTTGCCTGCAAATTTCATGCTGTAATCGTTTTTCTCTGCTGAGTAGTAATCCATTGTGTATATGTACCACGTTTTCTTAATCCATTCTTCAGTTGATGGGCATCTAGGTTGTTTTAGGGTTCTGGTTATTACTAATAGCACTGCTATGAACATAGTTGAGCATGTGTCCTTGTGTTATAATTGAGCATTTCTTGAGTATATGCCCAAGAGTGGTATGACTGGGTCTTGAGGTAGATCAATTTCCAAATTTCTGAGGAACTGCCATACTGATTTCCAAAGTACAAGTTTGCATTCCCACCAACAGTGGAGGAGTGTTTCCTTTGGTCTTCATCCTCTCCAGCATAGACCGTTATTAGTGTTTTTGATCATAGCCATTCTAACAGGTGTAGTAAGGTGGTATCTCAGAGTCGTTTTGATTTGCATTTCCCTGATGATTAAGGGTGCTGAACATTTGTTTAAATGTCTTTTAGCCATTTGATATTCTTCTTTTGAGAATTTTCTGTTTAGCCTTTTAGCCCATTTTTTAATTGGATTGTTCAGTATTTTGATGTCTAGTTTCTTGAGTTCTTTATATACTTTGGAGATCAGTTCTCTGTCAGATGTAGGGTTGGTAAAGGTCTTTTCCCATTCTGTAGGCTGTCTTTTTGTCTAATTGACTGTGTCTTTTGTCCTACAAAAGCTTCTCAGTTTTAAGAGGTCCCATTTATTAATTGTTGTTCTCAGTGTCTGTGCTGCTGGTGTTATATTTAGGAAGTTATCTCCAATGCCAATGCATTCAAGAGTACTTCCTTCTTTTTCTTCTATCAAGTTTAGTGTAAATGGATTTAAGTTGAGGTCTTTGATCCACTTGGACTTGAGTTTTGTGCATGGTGACAGATATGGATCTATTTGTAATCTTTTACATATTGACATCCAGTTATGCCAGCACCATTTTTTGAAGATTCTTTTTTCCATTGTATAGTTTTGGTTTCTTTGTCAAACATTGGGTGTTCATATGTGTGGATTAATGTCAGGGTCTTCAATTTGATTCCATTGGTCTGTATGTTGGTTTTTATGTCAGTACAAAGCTGGTTCTTTTTTTTACTATAGCTCTATAGTAGAGCTTGAGGTCAAGGATAGTGATGCCTCCAGAGTTTGCTTTATTATACAGTATTCTTTTAGCTATCCTGGGTTTTTTGTTTTTCCATATGAAGTTGAGTATTTTTATTTCTAAGTCTGTGGAGAATTGTGTTGGAATTTTGATGGGGATTGCATTGAATCTGTAGATTGCTTTTGGTAAGATTGCCATTTTTACTATGTTGATCCTACCCATGAACATGGGAGATCCTTCCATTTTCTGATATTTTCTTCAATTTCTTTGTTTAGAGATTTAAAGTTCTTATCAAACATGTCCTTCACTTGTTTGGTTATTGTTATCCCAAGGTATTTTATATTATTTGTGGCTTCTGTAAAGGGTGATGTTTCTCTGACTTCTTTCTCAGCCCTTTAATCATTTGTGTATAGGAGGGCAACTGATTTTTTTAGTTGATTTTGTATCCTGCCACTTTACTGAAGGAGTTTATCAGCTGTAGGAGTTCCCTAGTAGAATTTTGGGGGTCACTTATATATACTATCATATCATCCACAAATAGTGAAAGTTTAACTCAACAGATACAAAAACATTGTAATAACCTCCTGTATCGTATTGGACTACCATGCCTTAAAGTTAGATTTCAACAACAACAAAAATTATAGAAAGCCTACAATCTCATAGAAACTGAATAATGCCCACCTGAAACACCAATGGGTCAAGGAAGAAATAAAGAAAGAAATTAAAGAGTTCCTAGAATTCAATGAAAATTAAAGTACAACATACCCAAACTTATGGGACACTATGAAAGCAGTGCTAACAGGAAAATTCATAGCTCTAAATGCACACATAAAGAAGATGGAGAAATCTCATACCAATGACTTAACAGCACAACTGAAAGCTCTAGAACAAAAGAAACAAACTCACCCAGGAGAAATAGATGCCAGGAAATAATCAAATTGAGAGCTGAAATCAATGAAATAGAAACAAAGAGAACAATGCAAAGAATGAATGAAACAAATAGTTGTTTTTTTTTTTAAATCAACAAGATAGACAAACCCCTAGCCAAGTTAACCAACAGGCAAAGAGAGAACACCCAAATTAACAAAATCAGAAATGAAAAAGGAGACATAACAACAGACAATGAGGAAATCCAGAGAATCATCAGGTCATAGTTCAAAAATCTGTACTACACACAAAATTGGAAAATCTAGAAGAAATGGACAATTTTCTGGATAGTTACCATATACCAAAGTTATATCAAGACCAGATAAACTATTTAAATAGACCAATAACCTCTAAAGAAATATAAATAGTCATTAAAAGTCCCCCAACCAAAAAAAGTCCAGGACCAGATGGTTTCAGCATAGAATTTTACAGATTTTCAAAGAACTAATTACAATACTCTTCAAATTGTTCCACGCAATAGAAACAGAAAGAATGTTACCAAACTTTTTATGAGGCTTCAGTTACCCTGATACCCAAAAACAAAAGTTAAGAGAAATAAAAGGTGTGGTTAAACAAAGGAAGGATTAGGACTAGGTGCTATTCTCTGGAACTAGGCCAGGAGCTCAGCAGAAATGCGCTACCTACCTACATTTGCAAAGAGTACTCTAGAGTATTAGACTAAGACTTCTGTGTTTTGAAAAAATATTAGTAGCTAGAGGGTCAGAAATATAACAATTTAATGATTACTTTGAGTTAATTTTGTGGAAGTTGTGAAGTCTGTGTTTATTTAATTTCTATACATGTGGAATAATAGGTAGCTGGTATTATTTGTCAAGATCACATTTTTCCAGGCTGAGTTTCCTTTGGTGTCTTACTTAAAAGTTGAGTACATTTTCCTGCTTTTGTTCTTGACATTTTCTCTGTAGCCCCTTTATTCTTTCACAAATATTGTACACCTTCTTGATTGTTACAGCTTTTTGGTAGATCTAGAAGTCACACTGTGTCAATGTGTGTACTATTTTTTCATAATCCCATTAAGTGTTCTGAGTTTTTCCATTTGCATGTAGCTTTGGATTTAGGTATTTTTTAAATAAATTTTTGGGAATATTCTTTGGGTTATATTCAATTCATGCTGAAAATTTACCAGAGACAACATCTTAATATTGATGAATAATGTTCCCAAAATCATTTATTTACTTCTTTGTTTAGGTTTTATTGTTGTTGTTAGTTTATGAAAGATTTTTAGTTTATTGTATTAAAAGTACTAAGGGGCTTAGAAGATTGCTTAGCACATATTCTTCTTAGGGTGACCTAAATTCATATACCAGCACCATGTTGGGAAGCCCATAACCACTTGCTACTCCAGACCCAGGATATTTAATGCTCTCTTCTCTGGTCTATCATTTGTACACACATGGAAAACATTCTCTCTCACACACAAACATACACATCAAAATGGGGATGAAATTGTTTTCAAAAATGCTTGTGACTTATAAAACAATCAGAGCAAAACAAGGTTTTTTAGGTGTATAATACAAACCATACACTGTTTGTTTAAAAAAAATATGTTATCTTGCATTTGGTTTTAAAACGATTTCATTTTCTCACTCTGATGCTTACTTATATGCAATCATCAATTAAATTACTCACAATAAACAGGAACTTATATATCTGTAAGCAATTGTGTTGACTGATGATTGATGGGAGAAGGCTCTTTCAATGAGGTTGCAGTAGCCCTAAGCAAGTGGGCCTGAGATGGATAAGAGAGGTAGCTAAACATGAGACAATGACCAAGCAAGAGAGAAAGATAGCAAACAAAGTTTCCCCATGGTTTTTGCCTTTAGTTGCTAGCTTGAATTTCCATCCTAATCTCCCAAAATGATGGATTATGATCTGGCAATATCAGCCAAATAAATCTGTTTACTATCTGAGATGGTTTTGGTTAGATAATTTAATAACAGCAAGAAATAAGCAAGTTAGAAAAAATGTGGTATATCAAAAGTAATTTTGTTAGTGCAAAGGACCTCAGACTGATGACTTTTGGAGGAATGTTGAAGTTAATAGACTTTAGATGGCAAAATACATAGAAAGCTGTATATAGAGCTTAATTCACTATTCTTGTAGGAATGTGAAGATGAAACTCTTGAGAATAATGCATACAATGGAGCTCAAGGTCGTAGGATTTCAGTGGGAACTAGATTCAATGAAAATTTAGCTAGAAGTCATTTGTAAAATACTTGACCCCAAAATGTTTTTCACTTTCTCCATTCCCTGAGAAACTGAATAAGCCAGAAATAAAAAGTAATGATCTGATTTATTAGACAAAATATTATGTTGCATGGCTATTACTGATGAATCATTCAGGCCTATCATGAAAAACAAGTATGACAGAAAGAAATGAAAGGTCTGTGTTTTTCTAGAGAAAAACAGCCCTACATAATTTCAGATGGCTGTCCAGTGATGAAGCTGGCAGGAACTTTCAACAAGATTGTACCATTAAAGAGAACACCCTTGTTCTACAGTCGAAGCCTATCAGGGTCCCTAAGGGTAAAACTACATCCAGTTCAATCTTAAATTTATGGATGATTTGAGCAGAGTGATTTCTAGTCCCAGGATGCAACTTCATATAAAGCCTGCTGCAACTCTGGTCCAAACATGATTAAGTCCATCACAACTTTGAAGCCAAATTTGGAGGAATCAACCATGTTATACATGTTCTGGAAACAAGAAAAATGCACAATTTAAACATTAAGGATTCTTCCTCTGTGGTATCAGTTCAACACTGTTGTACACATCTATGTTTGGCAGAGTCAGAAAGTCAATGAGGATACTATTAGTGTTCATTGCATGAAACTATGACAGTGAAACCTGGCTTGCGTTTTGAGATCATAGGATGTTGAAATACCCAAGTTATGGGACATTTGCTATGGATAGATGCATACAGGGAGAAATAGCAAAGGAAAAACATGTATGAAAAGTTGCAGGATTAAAGCTATCTACACCCTTTGAGAATGAAACCCCATATATCTAAGACAGAGCTACAGGATTTGATGTTTGTCCTGCTGAGTCTTGCCTTCATCAAAACTTACCTACACAGTGTCTACATTCCTCCCTTTTCTTGTATTTTTTTAAACTTGTTTTTCTCACACACAATAGATTCCATTCCTCTCTCCACTCTGTCCCTGTTCCCCTCTCACCTAGGTCCTCCTTCTCTATTTCTCTTCAAAAAAGAACAGATCTCCCAGGGATATCAAGCAAACATTGGTATAACAAGTTAAAATAAAACTAGGAACAAACCCTCAATCAAGGCTGGATGAGGCAACCCAGTAGGAAGAAAAGTTCCTGGGAGCAGGGATAGTGTTCTGAGGTACTGAAAGTGTGGAGGACATCCATGGGTAGGTATCCACATGGATTTCTGATGGCTGATGGGGCTTCTTGCCTAGTAGTGAGTCTTTGCCTGAATTTGTCTGTGTGTTCTTCTGGCTATTGTAGCCTGTACTTGAACAGGAGATGTCTGAGTTAGGAGTGGGGACATGGCTACAAGACTTGTGGCTGGATGGGTGGTGGGGGGTTGTGTCTGTGGAAACAAAAGGAATGGGGAAGTTCCATGGTCTGGTGGCCTACCTGTTTTTCTAGCTTGTATGGCCTGCACATGAACATAGGATGTATGTCCGAGTTGGGTCCAGGAACCTGGCCACATTCATCTCTTTTGGAATGAGAATATATACTGTGCCATTGTATGTTAGAAAGGTACAATTTGTGTCTTGACTTTAGAATATTTTACAATTGAAGAGATTGTTTTGATTGTGAGAAGAGACTTTGGACACTTCAACAGTATTGGGACTGTTAAAGACTACAAGGATCATTCATGTTAGACAAATGCATTTTAATTTTGTTGTTGTTGTTATTGACTCTTTTTTATTTATTATTTTCTCATACAATACATCCTGACCACAGCCTCCCATTCCCATGCTCCTCCCAGTCCCCATCTCTTGTCCACTCTTCTAGGTCCACTGCTCCTGTTGGTATATCAACCAAACACATCATTACAAGAGGCAATAAGACAAGCCACAAACCCTCATGTTAAGTCTGGATTAGGCAATCCATTAGGAGGAAAGGGGTGCAAGAGCAGGCAAAAGAACTTCCTGAGGTATGGAAACCAAACCACCAGCTCACACTGAACCAAGAGGTGAGTGACTCTGCTCATACCCAGAGAGTCCTTCCTCTTGGACCCATCCCTGGGCAACAGCCCATCTCCAGAAACCCCAGTTCTGTTCCAGTTGCTGGCCAGCAGGCAGAGCACCTGGGGAAGGCCCCCCCACCAAGACTCCCTGCAATCTACACATGCTGCCCCCATACACATCCCCCTGAGAACACAGCCACTTCCTGAGGCAAAAAAAAAAACCAGCTCACATTGGACCAAGAGCTCATATTGGACCAAGAAATCTGTCAGCTCTGACTGGACCAAGAGCCCTGATCAGTGAGTCACAGAATCAACAAACTTGAGTTGATCCAAAAGCAGCTACCTAAGACACAGAATCTGCCAGCTCCAATTAGACCAAGAATTAACATTGGAACCAGAGGAGACCCTAGAGACACAGACACAACAAGCACGGAGTGGACCAATAGCAACTTGCTCAGATACAGGCACCTCTTATACCTATTATAGGAGGAGATGGGCAGATGACAAGGCAAATTACATACAACAACATAAAGAGCAAGACAGCATCACCAAAACCTAGCCCTCCTCTAACAGCAAAACCTGAACATCACAATGTAGAAAAAAACAGAAGAAAGCAACTTTAAGAATAGCATCATGGGGCTGGAAAGATGGCTCAGCCATTAAAGGCTAGGCTCACAACCAAAAATATAAGAATAGCATCATGAAGAAAGATTAAAAGATGAAATTGAGGAAAATACAAACAAAAAATGAAAAAAAATCAATAAAGAAGTAGAGGAAAAGATAAAAACTTGGAAGAAACAAATAAATCCCTTAAAGAAAGCAAAGAAACCCATGAAAAGGCAATTAAACACATGAAGGAAACACTTCAAGACCTGAAAAGGGAAATGAAAACAATGAAGAAGACACAAACAGAGGGAATGTAGGAAATAGAAAATCTGAGTAAATGAACAGGAAACACAAATGCAAGCAAAGCCAACAGAATACAAGAGATGGAAGAGAGAATCTCTGGTGTAGAGGATACAATAGAGGAAATAGATTCATCAGTCAAAGAAAATACCAGAGCCAAAAAAGTCATAACACAAAATGTCCAAAAAATCTGGGACACCATGAAAATGCCAAAACTAATAATAATAGGGATAGAAGAAGGAGAAGAAAACCAACTCAAAGGCAAGGAAAATATATTCAACAAGATCATAGAAGAAAACTTTCCCAACTTAAAGAAGGAAATATCTATGATGATACAAGAAGCCTATAGAACACCAAACAGACTAAACACCCCAAAAAAGTCTCCTCAACACATAATAATTAAACAACTAAACCTATAGAATAAAAAAAAATATGAAGAGCAGCAAAGGGGAAAGGCCAAGTAACTTATAAAGGCAAACCCACCAGAATAACACCCAATTTCTCAATGCAGATTTTGGAAGCCAGAAGGACGCAGACAGATGTAATGCATACACTGAGACCATGGATGCCAGCCTAGAGTAATATACCCAGCAAAACTTTCAATCACCATAGATGGAATGAACAAGACATTCCAAGACAAAACCAAATTTAAACAATACTTATCCACAAATCCACCCCTACGGAAAGGACTAGAAGGAAAATTCCAACCTAAGTAAATCAGATACACTCACAAAAACACAAGCAATAGATAACTCCACAGCAGTAAATCCCAAAGAAGACAAATACACACACACTACCACCAAAAGATAACAGGAACTAACAATCACTGGTCATTAATATCCCTTAATATCAAAGGACTTAATTAACTTATAAAAAGACACAGGCTAACAGAATGATATGAAAATAGGACCCATCTTTCTGCTGCATACATGAAACATACCTCAGTTTCAAAGATTGACACTACCTCAAAAATAAAAGGCTGGGAAAAGTCTTACCAATCAAATTGTCTTAAGAAGCAAGCTGTTGTAGCTATCCTAATATTCAACAAAATAGACTTCAAATTAAAATCATTCAAAAGAGGTAAAAAAGGACATTAAATATTCATCACAGGAAAGATCCACCAAGATGAAGTTTCAATTCTTCCCAAAAAGAAGGGCACCCACCTACTAAAGCTTAAGTCACACATAAAACCCCACACATTAATAGTAGGAGACTTCAACACTCAGCTCTCACCAATGGACAGATGTGCCAAATAAAAATGTAACAGAGAAATAAGGGGCTTAACTGATGTTATGACTCAATAGGATTTAATTGATATCTGCAGAACATTCTACCCTAGCAAAAAAAAATGTAGCTTCTTCTAAGCATCCCATGGAACCTTTTCCAAAATTGACCACATTCTCGGTCACAAAGCAAACCACAACAGATACAAAAAATTGGAATAACTTCCTGTATTCCATCAGACCACCATGTTTTAAAGTTAGATTTCAACAACAACAAAAATTATAGAAAGCCTACAATCACGTTGAAACTAAACAATGCTCAACTGAATCACCAATAGGTCAAGGAAGAAATAAAGAATGAAATTAAAGACTTCTTAGAGATCAATTAAAATGAATATACTACATATCAAAACTTATGGGACACTATGAAAGCAGTGCTAAGAGGAAAATTCATAGCACTAAATGCCCACATAGAGTAGTTGGAGAAATCTCACACTAGTGACTTAACAGCACACCTGAAAGCTCTAGAATAAAGAGAAGCAAACTCACCCAGGATGAATAGATGCCAGGAAATAATCAAATTGAGAGCTGAAATCAATAAAATATAAACAAAGAGAATAATACAAAGAATCAATGAAACAAAGAGTTGGTTCTTTGAGAAAATCGACAAGATAGACCCTTATCCAAAATAACCAAAGGGCAGAGCAAGAGCATTTAAATTAGCAAAATCAGAAATGAAAAGAGAGACATAACAACTAACAACAAGGAAATCCAGAGAATCGTCAGTCATACTTCAAAGACCTGTACTCCACAAAATTGGAAAATCTAAAAGAAATGGACAATTTTCTGGATAATCACCACATACCTAAGTTAAATCAAGACCAGATAAACTATTTAAATAGACCAATAACTCCAAAGGAAATAGAAACAGTCATTAAAATTCTCCCATCCAAAAAAAAGCCCAGGACCAGATATTTCAGTGTAGAATTCTACCAGATCATGAAAAAAGAGTTAATACAAATAATCTTTAAATTGTTCCACACAAAGAAACAGAAGGAACATTACCAAACTCATTCTATGAGGCTACAGTTACCCTGATTCCCAAGCCAAACAAAGATGAAACAAAGAAAAACTGCAGACCAATCTCCCTCATGAAAATTGATGCAAAAATACTCAATAAAATATTGGCGAACAGACTCCAAGAGCATATCAAAACAATTATCCACCATGATCAAGTAGCCTTCATCCCAGAGATGCAAGGTTGGTTCAATATATGAAAGTCTGTCAATTTAATACACCATATGACAAACTGAGAGAAAAAA